>NC_046664.1:27138325-27215081 GCF_010883055.1 Belonocnema kinseyi
TGAAAAAGGTGAAACCATAACCGGAGCATACTATTCATCATTATTGGACCGATTGAAAATCGAAATCGCCGAAAAACCACCGCATTTGAAGAAGAAAAAACCGCTTTATCATGACGACAATGCGCCTGTTCATTCATGCTTAGTCGAACAAGCAAAATTGCATGAAATTGGCTTCGAATTGGTTCCACAGCCATCGTATTCACCAGACCTGGCCCCCAGCGACTATTACTTGTTCCCTTACCTGAAGATATGGCTCACCGGTAAGCGTTTTTACTCAAATGAGGAGCTCATAGCTCAAACTGAGGCGTATTTTGAAGACCTTCCGATCGAGTACTTTTCGGACGGAATCAAAAAGTTAGAAAATCGTTGGACTCGCTGTATTGACCTAAAAGGAGAGTATGTTGAAAAATAAAACCGACTTTGGCCAAAAAAACGTCTCCGTGTTTCATTTTTCTGGGACCTATCAGACTGCCTAGTATTTATAATTCCACTTGCTTCTTTTTGACTTCCGAACACCATATACATTCTCGTACTTCAGCTTACTTCGCTCTATTCTTCTAATTTTATATGCCTTCTCTTTCTCCCTCAATCCACTTCTCTATCTGGCAGTATTTACTCCTTATAAGCCCACTTTGTACCCCTTGCACTCATTAATAATTTAAAACTTGTTAAGACATATATATGCCCTCACTTTCTCCATCACCCCTTCGCCATCGTTTCCTATTTTATGTGCCACTATCTTTAACCAACCGCCATCTCATACCTCTACATTCTAAAATCTTCCCCCAACCCCGAGGGCCCCTTCTCTGTCACGCATATTCTCGATCACCCATTCGTACTTTCACTAGCTCCATTTCGACTTATTGTCACCATATACATCCTAAGCTCTTTCCCTTATGAATATACAAACTCTCCTCCACATTTTTATTTCAACCCTCCAACTTGAGCCTACTTTATTCTACTTTTCCAATTATATGTGTCTTTTCTTTTCCAGTCCACCTGCTTCTCTACCCAGTAATATCTACTCTTAATATTCAAACTTTGTACACCGCATGCTCATGAATCTTACGCTTTTTTAAACATGACCTCACCTCCTCCATCTTACCCATCCGCCACCGTTTTCCATTTCTTATATACGCTGCCTTGACCTAATCAAACTCTTATTCCCCCTTTTCACCACCTCTACATGCCGCAATTTCGTAACATCCACCACACTCCTCTAGCTTCCGGGATCTTCTCCTATACGCCAACTACTCCTATACCTTCCACAATCAAATCTTAATCTCCAAAATCTGATCCTAACATCTCTCTCACTCCTTCTTATTATGTTAAACTAACTGCCTGCTCTCTATGCCTCTCCGCTCCATCTGCACAACTTTTTCCTATTCTTTAACCTCTAACCATACATATCTCTTACGCTTGTTACCATTAGCTAATTATTACCCCACTTCTTTACGTCTTACAATCCTTCCAATTTTCCCTCTTCTCTTATTTTCTTCTCTGTACCCTTCTTATCCTCTTCCATACTCTTAACTATCCCCTAGTGTGACACTCGTTGGAGAAACTTTCCTTGGGTAGTATTCACATATTACTTTAGTCTCTTTCTATTTTTTCCGCCATCCCCAATCCATGTAGCAAATAGTAGCATTTTCTTCAAACTGTCCCTATTTGTCAATACCTGTGTAAATGTGAATATTAATAATTAATTGAAACATTTTAATAGATAGATAAACGTTTATTTTTCAGCCTGCTGGCCTTCCAAAATTGACTTGCTCACACTTCCATTTTTATCAAATTTTCTTAAAACGAACTCTTAAACTACTAACATCCATCCACACCTTTTTTCTAAGACTGCTCGCTCTTATCGTCTTGCCATCCTCGCTTCGTCTTGGCTCGCGCGTGTGTATCTACTTTTTGGCTTTGCCTCGCATTGTCAAACTCTACCTCCGTGGCTAATTCCTTATACTTATCTACTATATACAATATTTACATTTTACTTATAAATAATTCCTCTCCTATTTACAATCTTTCCTTCTCTATTTCTCTTCTATTTCCTTATCTTCTACCTCATCTTAGCCAACACCCCAGTCACCGATGCTACTGTACCACTCTTGCTTTACCCTTCCTGCAATATGCATACATTCTCTTCTTCTTAGAATGACAGAATAAATTAAAATCCTTCATCCATTCTTATTTCATCTTTGCTGTAAGCTTCTGACTTCCTCTCTCTCTCCTTCTTCTCATTTTGTATCTTGAAAAAATACTCTGCAAGATTAAATTTAGTCTCAAAATAAATAAAATAAAGAAGATTTTTACGAAACACTAAATGTTTTATAAATTTATATTTTGCTTTTATTTTCATTTTTTAGAAACATACGCATTAATAATGTTACGTAAACTGCTTAAAAACGCCCCCCTTCTCCTTTCAATTTCACGGAAAATGTGAATCCTGCATTGCACTATTTGAAATTTTTTAAAAGAAACAGATTTTTCAGATTAGTCTCCCCGTTTCTTTATATAAATTATTAAATTTTCTTATCACGAATGTTTAAAAATACAGAAAATATAATCACCAAAATATAAAGCTTCCAAGAATAAACCTTTTTGATATTTTATTTACCTACAAAAATCAAACTACAAAAAATGTTAATTAACGCAATTCAATTATACCAAAAGTGAAAGTTACGATATGAAAAAATTTCGAATTCCCAACATAAGTAAATTCTTATATTCAGTCAATTATATATAATTTCATCTTTTAAAATTATTTAATTTAGTAATTTCGGGAATTTCATAGTTTGTCATTTTTATTGGTCTTAATTTATCTACTTTCGTTAACTGTTACTTTCAGGGATTTCAATTTCGTTAACAAATATTTTCCGTTCTTTTATTTTTTCCCTTAATTTGCTGTTACGAAAAATACCAGAAATATTCTATTTCGGTATTTTTCAACATTCAGGATTTTGATTTTTTGTCAAAATTATGTTATCCCTCTTTTCTAGGCTTAAGAAAAAACAAAAATTCTATGGTTAATTGTGAAGACAAACGTTGAGTTTAAGCTTGATTGAGCTGAAATTGACGATTATGAATGAATATTATAAAAATGTCTTTTTTATAGGAAATACGTGATAAACGTCATGAGGCTTGAGCCAACTCTAAATATCATTTGTTTCAAAGCAAATACAAATAGATATTTTTTTTATTCGAAAAAATTTCCGGAAAATATGCATGAAAATTCTAAATAAAATTTGAATCACCCTATTGTGGAGTGAGTGAACAAAACATGATAGATCCGTTTTTTGATGAAAAAAAGTTACGCATGGTTTCAACAATTTCCGGTCTCCAAAAAACGATATAGCTATGAAAACAATATTTTTGTCCTCAGAACTATAAAGTTTAGTGATTGCACCAACACTACTGCAGGGTCCTCAAAATTGAACCAGTATAGGCGTATCAGCTATACTAGTATTCCTAAACCTAATATTCCTATATTGGTCCAGCCACAAATCAGTATAGTTGCCTCACCAATACCGCATGGGTCAAGAGACTATATACCTGTAGTTCGCTTAACTAAAATCCTGTATAGTTCGAGCAGCAATTCTTTTTTTCTGTGTCGAGGAATATGATTACTGAACCTTAGTACACAAACAAATTTATATCCCGTTGAAATTGCACTTTAAAAATGTTGCAATCTTTAAAAAATATAAATTAAAATCAAGTTTGTACTAAATTGTTCAATATGTTATAAAAACTGCATAAATTGAAGCTAAAAGATTCGAAACTTCAGTAGTCTTGAATAATCAGCTACCAGAGGGTTTTCTCTCTATGATCCTTTTTAAACTCTTTTATCTCTGGAGTTGTTGAAATACATCATTTCTCGAGGAATAATCTCGAATGAAGTTAGAAGATTAAAATCCTTTGAACTGTAAGGTCCGATTAAATACGTCAATTCGATTGAAAAGACAGTAATCCAATCCAATTTCTTTTTGGGATCGTGCATTTATTTTGAGGGATTTCTAAGAGATGGCGTTACTAGTACTATATCGCATCGAGGCATATCGTTATTATAACTACAACTTTTATACTTTTTAATAATTTCTTACTGTAACTTGCCATAAAAAGTTACGAAATTACTCAAACTTGAAATGCATGTCGAAACCCCATCATGTCGCCTTAGTTTTCACTAGTTGTAGTTTTATCGATGTGTAAACAGAATAGTTTTTTTATCATTAAAGATGTCGGCTTCCGTATCAATGAAGAAGCATTTGCGGGAAGTTTTAATTTTATTTTTCAATTCGAAGTAAAGTCTCACTGACAATAAGAATTGGATTTGCTACGGTAACCCTGAGCGTAGAAAATCGTGGGTTAATCCCCGCAAAACATCAAAATCAACACTGAAACCAAATATCTATGGGTCGACACTCATGCTCTATATTTGGTGGGATCGGCAGGGTGTAGTGTACTATAAACTGCTCCAACCTAACGAAACCATCACGGGCGACCTTTATGGTCTGTATGAGCAACAATTCACTTCTTATGAAGATGCCAAAAAATGGGTCGATTCGTGGATAGCTTCAAAAGACGAGTCGTTTTTCCGAACGTGGTATCTGTATGCTGTCAGATAGGTGAGAGAAAGTAGTGGCAACTGGTAAGCACTTTTTTTCAATAAACCCGCAATTTTACACAGAAAAAATCCTCAACATTAATGCACGCTCCCATAAAAAAAACCGATTCGCTGAAATAATTGTTTAAACGTTTATCTTTCCGGTGCCTAAATTATAAGATATAGTGAGGTTTGTATCGGCAAATTTTTAATTCTCTCTAAGACTTGGTGAACGGGATGAAATGGATGTTTCGTAAGAAGAAAGGCTGTATTTAAATCGTTTGAAGGGACAACGTCTATGTAGAGTATGTAAGCAAACTGGGACTGAGCTACGTGCACTCTGCATTGTACTTTGTGAAAGTGTAGTATTATTGTATATTACTCGACAGTCCACAGCTCGCATAAATCATTCTAATAACCGTGCGGTTCCACCTGCAGTCTGCCAAAACGTATCCGCATACGTATTTCGTTTGTGACGGTGCAAAACCGCATGCATTATTCAAAAGGTCCAGGAGACCACGGCAGGTTTTGCATAAGCGCTGACGAGGAACCAGCGATATACGATCCCACTTTGCACGATGCGTTTACGCACTCATTCCACCTACGACTTATGCACACCTAATATGATAACTGCCAACAAAATGCGTGGGCGGAAAATCAGGATATTGTTCTCTGACACGCGCTCTATATTTACAGAATAACTTAATTGCTAACAATATTATGATGCTTTGAGACGTCATATTCAACTCTTAGATTTTTCAGAAAATATACAATCACTTTACAAAGGCACAAATTTTGGGTATGATTCTTTGCTGAATAATATCGGTCCGAGGACAACCTTCAGAACCAATTTTTGGTTTCTAAGAAGCTTCAACAAAAAAAAACACTTTTGCTGAAAATTGGCACCAATTGAATCTCGAAGGGAACCCAATTTTAATAGAGACGTTTTTCAAAGAATCTAATTTTTCCATCGAAATTCTTGAACACTTGACTCCGGATAGGCTGATTTATGTAAATCTGTAGCAGGGCCAGTTCCAATTTGTTTTTGACTTCACTTGGAGATTGCCACCTGACATATATTTCCTCGAAACTGGATCACTTTTTCTAATCCCATTTTTGTGGGCTTGAATCAACGACACGTAATCTTGAAAGTTGTTTTTCGAATTATTCTTAAGTGGTGATTTCGATTTTGCAGAATGTTTTTTCTTTCTCTTAAAAAAATCTGATTTTCTTTGCCATCTAGTTCTCTAATTTCACACTTCAAATGCTATTTATACATTTAAAAGAACTGCAAAAATAAATCTAAACACAAGTAATATTTGATTATAAGAAAACCATGCATAATTTTTTACGAACAATCATTTTCTTATTTAAAGTTTGGATATCGACAAAAAGTAACTTTATCTCACTTCTATAAAAAGTCTCCAAAAAATTTTCAAATATATGAGGAAGTCAGAAACAATTACTTATATCAATGGTATTCCTCTTCACACTCAAAGCGGTGAAATGTTCATTTGAAAAAATTATTTTTCGCAAGAAAATTCGTGGATATACCATGCCGATGAATAGGGAAAATTCCAGAATTTTGTTGTGCTGTATGAGATTGAATCCATTTAAAATCAGAAAGATCAAACACTTAAATTCGTAGAGTTTTTGTATAAAGCTCTATCACTTTTGATTTAATAAGATATTTAAATTTTCTACCTATATTCTGGTAAGATTTATCGCCTTTTCGTTTTCTTTTGAAATCCATTGGAAAATTGGTTTAAAGTTTAAAATAAACCAAAGAACTTCGATTTTCTTAAAAATATAAAAAACCTACTTCCACAAAAAGCCGAAAATGCAAATTTCGCACTGTTTACAAAGGTCAAGGTCGACCAAACACCTATAGAAAAAGTTTTCTGATTTTAAAATATTCTCAAATAAATACATCGTTCACAAAATTTTTTTATTTCAAAATTTCCCGTGGCCACACAATGGGAAAAGAAAAAACTGACAAATTATGCTTTTTTATGTAAGCACAGTTAACGTAAAATTCACTTAATATAAAAATTAAATAATATCCATGATGTATTTTCATATAATCGCCCTTAAATAATAAACTAATCATTAATTAATCACTAATACCACATAGAATAAATGCAGAATAATACCACATAATAATAATAGAATAATACCATATAGAATAAATTCTATGTAATCTAATTGTATTTATTTTGTATTACATAAATAATTGTATTTAATCTTTAAAAAAATGAATTTTTAACAAATCTTCATTTCATAGCCGGAAATATGGTTATTATATGGATAATAGAATATTTTGTTGACCCAAATGAAGTTTTTGGTTTTTGTAACAAAGTCTTTTGGTAGAGGAAGCAATTGGTAGATTTGACATAAAAATTTGGTTGGGTCAATCAAATATTTGGCTCAATCAACAAAAATTATTTGGTTCTTCCAAATTTTCATTTAATACAAGAACCCAATTTCTGGGTGGCCGTTTTAATCAGAGAAGAAAATCGCCGGTAATTTCCCGGTTCGCAACAATTCTTCGTCGTCAATGAAATTTAATAAATCGAAATCTAAAGCTTAAGATTTTTCCACTTGAAGTATAAAAACTGAGCTGTAAGTTAAACCACGCAAAGTCGAACTCTTAAATTTTAAACGTTTAAGACTGAAGTTTAAAAAATCTTTAATTTGAAAATGTTGTGTTCAAAAGCTTAATACTTTACACCAGAAAAACGAAAGCTATTAACGCTTTTTAACTGAACAATTTCAATTTTAAGTCAGTTGAACTACTACATTAAAAATTAAATTTATTTCATAAATTATACAATTCAGAGGCTCACATTCCGTTCAAAAAATGTAAAATTCTTAAAATGCTTCAAAATTTTATTTTCAATCTTGAAAAATGTACATATTGTATTAGATTTTTTTCATTTTAAATTATTTTAATCATTTTTTAGAATTAATAAACATCTTTTAAAATGAATCAAAACTTTCCTAATTGTTTTTTTTAATCCTGCCAAATTAAAAAAATGTCCTTAAAATGTTTCACATTCATTTCCGATTATTCGTAAAGCTTTCTAAATATTTTCATTCAAAATAAAAAATAATTTTCAATTTTTTTAGTAAATATTTGTTATTCTTCAGAAATCTTTCAAACTTCTTAAATAGCTTTTAAATTAGGCCGTGGACTATTTGCACCGAAATTTTGGTACAAATAGCCAAATTTTAGTTTTTTATTTAGATTTGAATATTTAACTTATAATTAATTATTTTAAATTAGCAGTCAGATATTTCTAAATATTAAACAATTGTTTTTTTTCTTAATTAGATTTTCTCAAATTGAGTGGTTTAAGAATGAAATATTTTGGACTCAGATAATATTAGAAGTTACAATCGGGCGTTTACATTTGTTGAAGTAACAAGACTTTCCCATTGAAATAGTTTGTATTTAAACATTAAAATCGATAAATTCTAAAATTGTGAACTGTTTGAAAGTTCACGAGCTAAAATTTTTTTATCCAAAATCTTTGATTTTAAACGCTTTTAATTTTTAATTGTCTAAATCCTTAAAACTCAATGTTTAAATTCTTTAAATTAAATTATACGAATTACGAATTATTATCGAATTATTCATTTTAAACTGAATGATATCAGAATTGAAAAAGACATTAATTTAACTAATATTTTAAAAACCGGTTGAAATCAAAGTTGGACAAATTTTGTTGTTTAAATTCGTAAAATTCCTGGTTTTTTCCGGTCTTATAAAATTCCCGGGTTTTCCGATCCAACAGCAACCCTTAATTTGTTTAGTTAATAAATATTTGTCTTCTGACTCAGATTACTAAAACGATATCACTAACCTCATTGCAAAGGAAAATTCTTGCTAACACTTGATATGGTTTCCGTAAATCAATAAAAATGAACTCAAATACAGAAGTTCCGTTTCGGCAACTAAGTACTTCAATAAAAAAAAAAAAAAATGAGTGGGTATATTGAAAGCGTAATTTTTAAATGAAATTTTTTAATGATGGTCTCAATCATATTTAAAAATATTTTAAACTATAATTTTAAAATACGTATAACTGAAAAAAACTATAAAGCATTTTGAATAACAATTTTTGAAAAAAATTACCTCAATTCAAAAAAGACTTAGGGCATGATTTTCAATTTGTTCTAAAAACGTTCAAGGCGTGCCAGGGAACTGTATATAATAAAAAAATTCCATATGAAAGTACCTTTTAATTAAGCTTGGTTTAGCTCAAACATAAGCTTCGATAAAAAATGTGCATTAAAATTGTTAATAAAATTTTTAAAAATCAAAACTGAATAACTAGCAACTAAAATTTTGTTTCTCAATTAATTATTTTTAACTGATTCAGATTTAGAAAGTTGTTGCATGAGAAAATACTTGAGCTGCTTCGAGCGTCAGCTTCCTATTAAACATGGGAAAAATTATACCACATTATAATTCGCCCCTTGTGTGCATATATGATTAATTCCATTAAATTTTAATACCGCACGCAAAATAAATTACCATATTCGTGATAAAGGCTTAGAAGCCAATATTATGATGGAAATCTCCAGTGATTCCATTAAGAAAATAAGACTTTGTTAATCTTGTACTAAAAAATAAAATACACATTTTCAGTGACGCTCAATAAAATTAAAATTATTTCAACTATTAAAATGTTGAAGCTATCAATATTTAAAATATATTTATCCACCGGATTAAAATGTTAATATTATGGTTACTTCTATTAAGAAAATTTCATGTTTTTCAAAACACTATTCAATTTTAATTTGGCACGCTACAGAAAAGTTTAGTTTATAACTACTTAAGTTTGAGTGCTGAAATTTAACAAATTTAATTCAGAATTAATAGAATTAAATTTTAAGCGTTTTTTTTTAAATTTAAGTTGCATTCGTATTAACGTCACAACTTTTTTTAGTTTGTATTGGAAATCGTTAAAGTTTAACAAGCTCGATTTCGAATTTTTCAGTTTGAATTATATACAGTTCAATTTTAAAAGTTATTTGAGATTAGCAGATATTCAAATATTACATGTTAAATTTTTTAAATTTGTTATTTCCATAATTATCAAACATAATTTTTCAAAGTTCTTTCATCATTCTTATTGAAATAATAGTAACCTGAAAAGATTTTCCATGACAATAAAACATTCCATGTTCTTTTCTCTACATTTATTTTCAATAGAAAATTTGTTTTGATTATGTAAAATATTTCAGAATCTTCTAATGATATCTTATAATATTTCGAAATTCTTAAAAATATTTCATACCTTTACAATTTTTTAAAAATCATTCTTAACATCAATAGTTGAATTTTTAACAAAATGCTCGAATTTTCAGACAATTTAAATTAAGCACCCACCAAAAAACCCGAATTTTAAAGAAAAAGGAATAAACTTCAACCAAAAACAATTGTATTTTAAACCGAATACTTTGATTTTTAAGCCAAAAATGGAGATTTTTCAGAAGGTAGTTCTATTTTCAAACCGAAAAGTTTGAATACTCAACAAAAAAGTAATACAGTTGATACTTTAAACAGAAAAGACGAATTTTCCACTGAAAAATGTCAATTCTTAACCAAAAATAGATACGTTATATTTTCAGTAAAAAAATTAATTTTAAATTAGAAAAAAATTGCATACAAAAAGTATTATATTTAACCAAAGAGATGAACTTTTATCTTAATGAATTCATATTTATCAAAGTTCTTCAACTGTAAATCAAATATTTAAGTTTACCATTTAAAAAGATAAATGTTGAACGAATAATGTAATAGCGGTATTTCAATCAACCAAAAAAATATTTTAATCTTGTATCAAAAAAGATTAATTCAACCGAAAAGAGAGAAAATTTACAACAAAAAAGTTAAATCCTGAAGAAAGATTCATTTTTAACCAAACAATTACGTTTTTGTCCAAAAAAGATTTAACTTTTACTAAAATGGATGAAATTTTTAAACCGAAAAGACAAATTTGAAAAAAATACTCAGTATCTTCAACAAAAAAAGATTTCAGTTACATTTTCAAAAACTAAAGCATGTATTTTAACCAAAACTATATTTCCTACTAAAACAGTTGAATTTTCTACCAAATAAGGACATTTTTAATTAAAAATATAATCTTTAGGAGGAAGCAACTTAAAAAAATAAGAAATAGAAATACAAGAAAAAAATTACTAAGAAGAAGGTTATATCAGAGCAACTAAAAACTTGATTTTGAGAGTTCACTAATTTTTTTCCAAATTTCTCATTTTTCCTGAACATACATTTTCAAAGATCAGAATTTCTGAAAATAATTTACATTTTTTAAAGTTCTTACGCTTATTTTAAATATAAGTCTATAGTATTTATAAGTTATTAAGATATTTCAAGAAATTTTAATAATATTTATACAAAATGTTATTGTTTCGAATTTTTTAAAGTAATAAGGAGACCTAACTTTAAAATTAGAAGAAACATAGTTTTTAAATATTTATTTGTTTCAGAGTTATTGCGATTTTTCTAAAACATAAAAATTTCACGTTTATTGCAATATCTTTTCGATAAATTTACATTTTACCCTCAATTTGGGTTTCTTAGACAGACACAACATTTTATTAAGTTTCTTAATATTATAAGGAACAATTCTGACCGATATTGTGCATAAAATTATTAATAAATACAAATTTTAAAAAGCTATTCGACTTTTATTTGATTCTGAACAAAATTCTTTATTCTAATGAAAAAATTACTAATATATGATGGTAAATTTAAAGAAGAATGGCAATAAAAACTTCTTGGCTCTTTTTCAAAATTCCAGAATTTTTAAAGGATTTTCGAATTTTTTTTTTTAAATTCCAAGACTTTTCAGACTGTCCAGGTCCTGTAGCAGCCCTAAAAATGTATTATTCTTAAAAGTTATTTAAAGTGCTTCTTATAAAATTCTTTTGGCTCTCGGAAATTTTTTTTAATCTTGTCAAAAAGTTCATTTTTAACGGAGAAGTTTAACCCTCCAACAGGCAGTTCAATTTCTAATAAAAAAGTTTAAGTTTCAACGTAAGATATAGTATAGATGTAATTATTTTGTTGAGAAACTTTAATAAAAGCTTAACTTTTATATTAAATAATGGCCTATTTGTGCAAAAAATTAGTTCTTTTTAATAAAAAATAAATTATTTTTCGTTAAAAATTAAACTGGCTTGTCAAAAATTTAATTATTTGGTTGAAAATGCAACTGTTTTGATTTAGATTTAATTTTTTCGTTAATACGAAAATTAGTTCAAATTGCAGATTAGCTTTCGCTGTAGTTAAGAACTTAGTTGCTAAATTAGCTTAAAATTCGATAACTCATTCAAATTTTAACGAATTCCAATTAAAAAATTTCATTTTTTATTTTCTACTAGATCTACAATTCTAAAATAAAAATTTTTTCTTGAAAAAAGATCTTTCGCTCCACTGGAAACAGAACCACAGAACTTCTGATTTTCGGCCAGGAGATCAGAATAAGAACCTTAATTCAAAAAAATAACGCGGATTTTTTGCTAGGTGTTAATGGTACAAGTACATATTTAAAATTAATTTGTTATATCATTAGCGAATGGCACTTCATCGACAGTAGATAACCCTTCAAAAACATGGAGCCAGAAAATCCATAATATCGATCAAGTTTAGAATCTTCAATTACTGGAAATGTTTGACTTAATCAGACTAGATAAAAATAATTTTTTCAAATTTAAAATAAAAATGTTTTCTTGAAAAAAAGATCTTTCTCTTTCGCTTCACTGGAAATCGAATTTTAAATAATTACTTGTACCATTAACACCTAGCTAAAAATTAGCGTTAGTTTCTCGAATAGATTCTCGAATCAGAAGTTCCGTGGTTCGATTCCCAGAGGAACGAAAGAGAAAGATCTTTTTTTCCAGAAAAATTTTTATTTTAAATTTGAGAAAAATTATTTTCCATCTAGTCTGATTAAGGCGTTAAGAATTTTCTGTTATTAAAGATTCTTAACTTGATCGATATTGTGGATTTTCTGCCTCCGTGGTTTGGAGGGTTATCTATTACCGGTGAAGTAACAATCGCTGATGATATAATAAATTAATTTTGAATAGATCTGCAATTTTCTACTATGTTTTGTCAAAAGTATTTTTTCACTGTAAAAAAGGTACCTCAAAATTTGTTTCTTTTTTGTATCCTGGAAAATCTGGCAAAGTCTTAGAATACTTTTTAAACAAATGCTAAACGCTCTAAATAAACTCATTGATAAGGGTTCTAATAGTTTCAGTACCAATAATAACTTTTAAAAAGTTTTTAAAATTAAGTGGCTTGAAATTTATTAAAAATCCGTAAAGCTTCTAATGGATCAAAATGCAGTGCTTAACTTCAAAGAGAGCGAGAATCTTGGCGTAATCTCTAGTAATCCTGAATACTTTCGGGAAGGGGGAATTACATCTCTTCTTCCTAAGTTCTTCCGATAATCGAGGGAGACTCGTCCAGGCTGCAAAAACGGACGGGTTCCATAATTGATTTTGTTCTCCGGAAGTTGGCATGCACTCAGACGTCGTACGTGCAAGACGGGGAGGAATCGCGGTAACGTGAAAGTTACTGGAGAGCAAGAGAGTTTCGAGAAAGGGCCTCGAGCCCGTTAAAAGTTCTCCACGAATCCTTCCCAGTCTCGAAAATCACCGGAAGTTTCAAGCGATTGGCGAGGCTCTTGCAGTTTTCTTCTTTCCTACACTCGGGAAACGCAAACGCAAAATTTCTTAAAGTTTCATCATTGTTTTCCTAATTCTGAGAAAAATAGATTCTATAGTGTGAATCAGGGGTAGCCGTGGGGTAGAGAAAACCCCTTTTCTAGGGTTTCCACTGTAATGCAAGGTAAATTAAAAGAACCCAATAAAAATTTAACTATTTTTCGCTAAAAGTAATTTCTTTTTAATTGGAAAGTTTATTACACTCAACTGCCGATTCTGTGCCGTCCGATCGTCGGCCGGCTTCAAGCTTGACTGCTTCGGTCTTCCCTTCAGAGCATCACTTAACAGCCTATTTACTCAAACAGTTAGTGTCGTATAATAAAATAATTAAATTAAAAAAAAGCAATTTAATTTTTCATTAATTAGTTTTCAACCAAATAGTTGGATTTTAAGACGAAAAATATTAAACTTCAATAAAAAAAAGTCGAATTTCCAACATGAAAAGTTGAATTTTCGACGAAAAGAAGAATTCTTAAAGTAAAATGTAATAAATGATATTTCATACAAAAGAAAAAATAATTTCAACAAAATAATTATATTTTCAAGATAGTAATTAATATTTTAAACAAATAGTTAAATTTTCAATCTATGTCTATTAAGTAAACAGATAAACATTGAAAACCAAAACTTTTAACACAGGGGTTCAACTTTTAGGCTAGTAGTTGAATTTTAAATTTGATAAAAATATATTTTTATTTAGACGTGGAAGAGTTCATTCAATTTATTAAAAGACTTATTTTATTTTAATTTCGTCTTTTTTATAAAATAAATGAATCTTCATGATTAAAGATTTACCTGTTTGGTTAAAATTGGAACTATTCTGTTAAGAAATTATTTTATTAGATGAAGATCCATATACGTCTTCGGTTAAACATTCGTTAGAAATTCGTCTGAAAAAGAATTTTTTTACTGAAAATTATAATCTTACTTTATTTGCTAAAAATTCATCGTTTTTGCTCGAAAATTCCATAATTTGTTAGAAAATTCATTTATTTTCTTTTAAATTCATCTTTGTTCACAGAAAACTAACCTTCTTGGTTGAAAATTTTACTGTTTGATTAACAGTTTTACTAAAGTTGAAAATTGATGTATTTTGATGGTAATTCGTCCTTTTTCGTAGAAAATTAACCTCTTTAATGGGAAATTTACCTATTTGCTTGAAATTCAAAATAATGTCTTAAAAGATTATCTTTTAGGCAAAGATCCATCTCTTGGATCAAACGTAAAACAATTTTGTTTAAAAAAATCTTTTCTTTGGTCAAAAATCAATTTCCTCAAACACAAATTGAACTGTTCGATTTTTGGCTGAAAATTAATCGGTTTGCATTTAAAATTCAACTATTTTCTTGACATTGCTTAAAATTAAATTCCACTATTATTGATTTTAAATTAATAAATTTGATTAAACATCAACTATTAAATTTTTTGTTAAAAATGAAAGGTTTGCTATTGTAAATTTAACTGATTTTGGAAGGTTGAACTACTTTACTGAATACAAATTTTTCTGTTGCAGATTTATTGTTTTAGTGAAAAATGCAACTATTTTGCTGAAAAGTTAATTACTCCGTAAAAAATGCAAATGTTTGATTGAAAATTATACTTCTTTTTAAACATTCGTCTTTTTGGGGAGAAAACTAGTCCATTTTATTTGAACATTGAACTATCTGATAGACAATTGACTTATTTTGAATAATGTTCCACCATTTTGTTATAAAGTCATTTCTTTTGTTCAAAAATTAAACTACATTATTAAAAATTTGTCTTGCATGATTGAAAGTACGTATTTTTCGGTAGAAAAGTTGAAAATTCATTATTCTCTGTTAAAAATGCAACTGTTTTCTAAAAAATTCGCATTTTCAGCTTGAGGATTCGACTATTTGGTTACAAAATGCAACTTTTTGTGGTTAAAGTTAATTATTTTTTATTTGGAAATGCGATAGTATGGTTAAAAATTCGCCTCTTTTACTTGATAATTAAACTATTTACTTGTAAATGCACCTCTATCGTATCAAATTAATTTTTTTGTCATTGAAATTTCAATTATTTGGTTGAAAAATCATCTTTCTTGGTAAAAAATTCAACTTTTTGGAGTTTAAAAGTAATCTTACTTTTTTTTTTTAACATTTGACTATCTACTTTAAAAACTCAACTTCTTTAACTCTTTCTGTGAGAATTTATCTCTTTTTTAGAGAATTATTTTTGTTGATGTTAAAACTGCATTATCCTTCAACTTCAATTAAATTTGGTTGGTATCTATTAATTCTCTTTTAAAGAATTTATTCCTCTCTTTGACTAAACTCTTCATAAAAATTTCATTTTGAATATTAAATATATAGTAGTGTCGATTACTAGTCTTTTATTTTGAAAAACGAGAAAAAGTCAGCCTCAGTCTGGATTTGAACGAAGAATCCCACTATTCATGAGTGGAACGTTAACCAGTTACGCCACCGAGACCTCAAAAGATTAATTCTTCTTTCTCCTTTCTTCTTCTTTCGGCATCATAATTGATAAAGGCTCTACTCACGGATATTGGCGCCGCTGGTTCAAATCCAGACTAAGGCAGATTTTTTCTCGTTTTTCCAAATATTAGCAGTAAATATCAGAAATCGAAACTATTCAATATTTACTATGAAAAATAATTAACAGCCTGATCAACAAAATAACATCGTCTGCATATAATTATTTAATTTTTCACTTTGTGTTAGAAAGTTTGAAAATATATTTAAAAAAATTAATTACACATTAGAACTCCTAGAATTCATTAGTCGAAGGAGGGACTGATTTGAGTGAATAAGTCTAGATTTACCGAGAATTACGGAAGCCTGAAGAGTGATACTAATTTGCATCAACTTAAGATCTGATATCGAGTCCTCGACTTCTCAAGCGGCCTCTTTGTATAGACTCAATGTCCACGTGCTTCTTGGACACAAAAACTGAAGCACAGGCATTTAAAAGGCATTCAACGAAGGATAAAGAGAAGGAAAGGGAGGGATGAATGAAGAGGGTGGTGAATAGAGGCCGTAATGTTTTTAACGATAATTTCTCTTATCTGCCGGTAGCACATGTTTGGCATTCGCGTGCCACGAATTGCACGCATCCGGCGGCGGGTCGCCCGCCTCTTAAACCAACGCAGGCCTGCAATGATTCATTGCCATAGACCGCCATCATTGATACCAGTCAAAAACTATGTATGCAAATACCAAACCCTGTAATTTCTCCTCAGTTATCAAATTTATTCCGAAAAAAGCTCTCTGATTATTCAATAACGTCTTTCTTCAATACTTAATTCAAGAGTGTATGAAAAATAGATTATAAAAGTATATTTTAAAAGATACTTGGCCTAGGAGATCAATTTTTGTTAAAAAAAATGTTTTTGGTGAAAAAAACTCGAAAAATAATTATCTGAAATAAAAATGTTGCTCGTCAAATATTTAAATCTCACCAAAAGACATATAGTCTACCTTACCGACTTCGAGAACATTCTATAGCTGTAGCGGTTCGTCTCCATGCTAAGCTTCCGGAATGTGGTTGTCCAAATTTGGTGGTTGGATTTCTAGCTTTTATTTTAGAAATTTTGCACATTAACATGATTATTGGACGTTAAATAGTTCTTGAAGGGTTCGAATGACGTCAGAAAACGATATTGCACAATTGTTACGTCATCTAGACCCTTTGAGACATACAAGAAACTTTTCACATTTTTGTACAAAACATTTTTGATGTCAGATCAATATTTTTCGAGAACAAAAAAAAATGAATTAAACAGAAGTAAAAAATGTTATTTACTTAATCCCTATTAATCAGTGTTAAAATCATTTTGGGACTACTTACAGGGATGTAAAGGGAACATCTAGGCTATTAAACTAAATAAATTATACAAACTTTAAAAAGTTATTGAAAGGAAAACATTTTTGAAGATTTAGCGAGATTATTATAAAAAAAAAAATCTTGCAAACATTTCATAATTTTTTCCTTTTTAATACATTCTTTAAGTTCCTATTATGTTTGCATTAAATAAACATTAAAATTAACATTTTTTAAATATACTTTGCAAATTTTTTTTTTGAAAAAATATGTTGATCAGGCTTACGACTTTTTACTTAGCGAAGTTTTTTGTACAGATTTCTCTTATTTTGGTGCAGAAATGGTAGAATGAGTGAAATTAATATATAATATATATTATTATAGTTAAAAACTTTAATGATGATAATTTAAGGAAAAAAATTTAGTTGCAAATTAAAGTCAAAACTTTTAATTAAAACCATTACCTGATCTTTGCAGATAAACAATTTGGTTTCCTAACTTATTTAGAAGCATTGAGATAGTGCCTGACTATAGGTAGGCATTCCCTACTGAAACCCTATCGCTTCCTTAAATTTTTTTCTGACGTCTTAATTTCATCTTGTTCATTAAAATCGCGATACAAATACAAGAAATCTATTCTCTAAATTTGAATTAGTAGACATTTTACTAATGCATTCAGCAAACTTCATTTTAATTGATGAATCAGTTATTTTCATAAGCTTACTAATTTTAAAAGTAAAAAAACCGTAACTGAAGTTAATCAGTTATACCGTAACAATAGTGAATCAATTATAGACTTCGAATAAATTGAGAGAGGAAAAATTTCTAATGAGGATTTTATTTATCCTCCAATATTATTTGTAATATTGAGGTTTAACCAAAAGTTTAATTATAAATTTTTTCTCAGAATATATAAACTTAGTGTATAACAATACACGGGTGTAAATGTTGTCGAGTACTAACAGTAGTTCACAAATTAATTTTACCTGTGTATTTTTATACAAGCTTCACTTGAAAATATTTCATTCTTTCCATTAAATTTTAATTTTTCACATATATTCGTGTCTCCTTTTGAGAGTGCAGAAAACTTATTGCATTTGTATCTCATTGATAACATATTGTCACGGAACGTCAGAAATTTTTTGAAGGTGATAAATAGGTGTGAATAAAATTTCATGAAAGATAAATTTACTTTGGAAATTATAAAATATTTGAAGCTATTACTATTATTCATATAACAAACAATATTTTTTTCAAAAACTTGCAGAGTTTCAGTTAAGAGAAAAATGTAAAACACGCGTATTTTATAATTAACAGTTCATTTTCATTGGATTCCGCAAACTGACTTATAATTCTTAAACAAAATTTTAATAAACACAATTTATATACATTCTTGTCCATCTTATGATTATTATTTATTTTAATTACTAGAATTGTTTTTAATGTCCATCTTGAGTTCCACGCAAGCGCAGTAATACAAGGCGTCCAAATGAGGTATTTTCACTTCAACCATCAGCTAACTTCACTTCGTTAAAAGCTGAGGTAAAAACAACAAACAAAACAAAATTTATAATAGTTATAATAATTTCATCATTTAATTAAATAGAAATTAAAAAATAGAAACTACTTTTCAAATACACTTTTATACAGAAAAAATTATCTTTTATGAAGATATTAGCAAAATGAGGCAAGATTGAACTAAATCCCATGCATTTTGTCCCTTGGTTTACCCTCAGCTATCTACGAAGTGAAGTTAGCCTCTTGCTTTAGAGTGATAATACCTAACTAGCAGCAGACGACGGAAACTAGAGAATAAAAAAATGACAAATTTTGAGAAATTCTTTGATGCATCGTCGATGATGAAGTCATAGAAAAATTGAAAGATAGTAATTTTTAATTGAATATTTATGCACAAAACCATTTAGAATTTTAAAAGTTTATCACCCCTTAAAGGACCTTTGGGGTGATTGCGATGACGGATTTTCCTGTTTTTTTTTCTATATGCTTACCTGAATGTTGTAGCCACGCTAACTTTACAAGGATTTGTTCAATCGCGTGAGCCATCTATGCACTTTTGAAAGGTCCTCAAATGAAGGTTATGTTCATTAACCAGATATATGTCCAACAAAAATAAAAAATTTTAAGCATTTTAAGAATTTAAAAATATTTTTTTTCCCGATTTCAGAAATGTTTGTCAACGTTTCTTATACATGGGTGGAACACTTGCAACATATGTACTTTTATATCATTTGTAAAAATATTTGTCTGACAGATTAGGAAATTGTATTAAAAGACTTTACTGTATGTGAAATATATTTAGAAACTGAGTGAAATTTTTTAATTAGACTAAAATGTAAAAAGTTACATTTACTTAAAATTTGAAACAAAAAGTTGTACGCGTTTTAGATATTTTTGTCAAAGTTCTTGGTGTACGACAAAAAGACTTGCAAATTATCTCATCGACATTTAAAATTTGTTTTGATAGATTAAGAAATATCAATCTAAAATTCTACTAGATATAAAATATATTTTCTTGAAATTTTTTAAATTAGACTAAAATTCAAAACGTTAGATAATTTTAAAAAACATGGCATTTTTGGTTTTAAGAGATCCGTAAGTGTAAAGCATTATTTTTAGTGCGTTTGAACCAGGTTTACAAATTATATTGATGAAATTTTTCAATTAGACACAAATTGAAAAAGCTCTAGATTAATAAGTTCGCTTAATCATTAAGATCACTGTAATGTGTATTAAACAGAAATATGTGCATTATTTAGATAATGTTTTACATATAAGTAATATTGTTTGATTCAGAATGACTTCAGTTTTCAAATGTTTATTTCAATAAATGAATCAGCAATTATTTGATTATTTATTTCATTATTTACACGTGCTAAGTAATTTCAAATTTTAAACAATTTCACATTTAAAAATAGCGTTCAAATATATTTAGTACGTAACCTTTTCAAATTAACTGATTTTTTCAATACAATTATAACCAATTCAATCAGTAATTTTCGTTTTACTAATCTAATCAATACAATTCTACTAATTGTCAGTGACTCAATTCTAGATACAGAAAATAGTAGAATTTAACTGAAAATCAGTTATATTTTACTAATTCAAATTTAGAGAGTATACTACAAACTTTTTTTAGAATTCAAAATATCTACAAAAGTGAAAAATCTGAAAATCCCGATCTCTAACTACTCGAATTTCTAGATAATGGAAAAAAGAAATACTTTTTAAGGGAGGGGAAGTGTTGCAAGGAGAAGAGTGTTGGGGGAAGAGTTCATAGGGTGGGAAGAGAAAGGCGGGTTGAAGTGGGTGGGAAAGTAGGCGTAGGGGTGCAAATAGCCGGTAGATGAAGGACTATAGGGGTAATAAGGGATAAAGGAAGAGATTGGAAAAGCAAAGGGGTACGGGCGATTAGAGTCAATAATGACTACAAAAGGTGAGGGGTAATAAGGGATACGGGATGTGAGGGGTGATGAGGGATATGTGAGATGAATGGTGATAAGAGATACTGGAGGTGAGGGTAAGGAGGAAAAATAAGGAGGTTTGAGGTAGTGGTACGAGAGGAAAACGCACGCATCCTTAAAGAGGTACGGCAGGTTGAATACGATAAGGGGTATGAAAGTTAGGGTCAATAAAGTATACAGGAGGTGAGGGTCAGTAAGGGTTACGGTATGTAAGGGGTAATAAGGGGTATGGGAGGTGAAGGGTGATTAGGGGTACTGGATGTTAGGGTAAGAAGGGAAAATAAGGTGTTTACAGTGGTGGCAGAACAATTAAGAAAAAGGAGAAGCGATAAAGTAGTACGAAGAAAAAATAAGTGGAGGTAGTTAGGGGAGGGGAATTGTCGCGGGGCTAGGAAGTAGAGGACGGGAGTGGAGATAAGTGAGGAAAGGTAAGGTAGGGCAGGAGTATGGGGTGGTGAGAAGGAGGTAAGGGGTGAGGGATGGAGGAAGAAGAGAAGATGGATAAGAGTCATGATAAGGGAGGGTGATAGGGGAGGGCATTGGAAGGAAGGGAAGGGGTTGAAGAGAGCGATGGGCATTAAAGAAAGGATAGGAGAAGTGAGGAACTTAAAAGTGTAAAGACGTGGGAAATGTAAAGAGGAGGGTGAGGAAATGGGAGCATGAGTTCAGAGGAAGAAAATTATGATAAGTTATATGTATCTGGATGAGGAGGGAAATTGAGCGGAAGTAAGATGGAAGGGGAGGGAAAGTAAATAGAGAGGATGACGTAAATGGAGTGAATAGAGTGGATTGAGTGAATAGAGACAGTGCAATGGATTATTTTACTATTTGAAGAATGCTAATAATAAGTATATACATATTCTGAAGAATAATTTTGCCTAATTTTTAAAATGATAATTGTAATAATGTGGGCTATATAAAAAGAAGATGAATTGGGTCTTCTTTTAAATTTGCAAACTTATCGCTGACATCGATAACGTATTTGCCCTGTGTTTTCTCTCCAAGCGTAGCACGGTCCGGTCGCGCGTAACGATAACGTTAAACTTGCTTTGAAACAATCGAGCCACTGTGCACTTCACCCGTCTGTCCGTCCATATGTCCGAGTCTCTTGTTTTTGTCAAACGCTCGTTGACGAGGCCGACATATGTAATCGTGAAAGGGCCCTTACACACCGACCCCATCAAATATCAACGACGGTGCTTGTGTAATTCGATAACACCAAGTCCGACATAAGGAGCCTCCTTCCAAAGTATAATTCCCAAAAAATAGTATTCTACACTTAAAAAAATATTAAGGACAAAAATGCATGATTATTAACACTAAAAATGAACCTTAATTAAAAAAGAGACAATACACGGCATAATAATATTAGATTTATATCAAATAAATATATTGTTTTTCTCTAAATTTATTTCTTTTATTAGATTTTCAATGTTAGTGAAAATGGCAAAGAAATTTTTTTTATTTTAAGGAGCTGGGTTAATTCTACATAAATAAACTCTGTGGGTGACTGCCTGATGGGAGATTTAAAAATCTTTCTTATTTCTCGGGATTCTTCCAGACAATTGTTAATTTTTTCCAGTAAATTTAAAAGTGTTCAAAAGATTTAATTGATTTCAAACAATTTTTAATGATTTCAAAAGATTTCTAAACATTTAAAAAATTTTCAATGCTTTATGGTTGGAACCTCAGATGATTTGTTGCCATAAGAATTATAATTATGAATTTTAACAGAGGATTTTTATAAATTGTCTTCTTCTAAATCCGAATCAAACTTATTTTGCAAAATTCCTGTTCCAGGTTAAAATTTTTCTATTCGAAAACAAATACTAATTACACTAGTCTAAAAATTAAAACAATTTTTACCTTTGTTGGTACTATATTTTCCCAATCCGAATTCATTGGGAAAATATAGCACCACCAAAGGTAAAAATTGTTTTAATTTTTAGACTAGTGTAATTAGTTGAACTTTTACCTAACAAAGACAAATATTTGGATTTGAGCCAAAAACGAATAATTATTAACCAAAATAGAATAGTTAAGTTATAGAATAGTTCATCTGAAATAGTTCAGTTTTATATTAAAAGATGAATTTTTCAACTGAAAAGATGGTCCCTGAACTGACATAGTTCAATTTTTCATCCAAAAGATGATTTTAAAATTATTAAAATTAATTTCCACGAAAAAAACAACGAATTTTTCACAAAATAAATGAATTATAAAAAAATACACTGTCGACCAAAAATTAAATATTGAAATTTGTAATTAAAAAAATTATAGCTCAACCAAAGGGATAAAAATAACCGATTTCCGAAAAAATAGTTACATTTTAAATTGAAGTGATGAATTTTCAACTGAAATGATATTTTTTTAACTAGAAGAATTAAATTTTCAACCACAAAGATTAATTATCATCCAAAGAAAAAATGAATTTGCAACAAAATCGCTAATACTTCAACCAAAGAGATGAATTTTCAATCA
Source organism: Belonocnema kinseyi (assembly GCF_010883055.1). Lineage (NCBI taxonomy): Eukaryota > Metazoa > Arthropoda > Insecta > Hymenoptera > Cynipidae > Belonocnema > Belonocnema kinseyi. The sequence goes on from NC_046664.1 coordinate 27,161,462, forward strand.
GAACTATGAATTTTTATTCAAAACAATTAATTTTTAACAAAAGAGTTTAGCTTTAAAACAAGTAATTAAATTTCCAATTAAAAACATATGCATTCTGAATGATAAATGTAGCACCAAAGAGCCGTCTTTAGAGCAATTATGAATCGCCGCTTCGTTCGTTCGGTCGTTTTTTTTTAAATTCACTCCTGTCCTAAAAGAAGTTTCACTTCAAAAAACTTAAACGCCTTCGTGAAAAAGGTCCCTTGAAAAAAAAAATTTCCTGACAATTTCAGGTTTTCCCGTTAAGATAGAAACCCTGCATATGTAAAATCAATACCATCAGCTGCAATTTTATATATGAGGATTAAGTTCTTCAAAATTTGATGATAAATTGATTAAGAACTTTAATTTTGCAAATGTGAGTGTCTTGTTGTGATAGGACCCTTAAATTGTCTCTTTCGGTGTAAGTTACTACACCCGACGGTGAACACCCCTGGGGCCGACAGGCGGTGCGTAACTAACCTCACGCACGCTTCACGCATTGACGTGACCGCACACTGCCTCCATTCATAACTCCATTCGCATGTACGCGTTCATACGCGCTTAGTGCGTACACACTCACGGTCGCTTCTCTCGTGAATACGTACTGCACCACCCCTCAATTGAAACCGGTCGAAAAATGAGTGCTTCCAAACGTACAGTCAATATTTTCCGAAAACCTTTCGATTTCAATATTTCCCCTTGTTTAGAACTTATTTCTAATTGAATCTATTAATTTTCAATCAATTGAAGCCATTAATTAATCTATTAATTACTGCATTTAATAAAATAAAATTTTGGAGATACAAAACATCGTAAATTATTATAGTTAATTTCCAAAACATTTAATTTCTATATATCCTAAATACTTTAGTTTGCAATTTTTTTGACAAATATGTAACTATTTTTTTGTTTTTTTTTTCTTTGAAAATTAAATCATTCCATTTTTTGTAGAAATTTATCTTTCTCTGTTGAAAATTCACCTATTTAGTTGAGAAATCGTTTTTTTTAGAAAGTTAATTCTCTTGGTTAAAAATTCAACAACTATTCTGTTGAAAACTAGTCTCTTTTATTTGGGGTTTTAACTGTTTGGTTGAAAATACGTATTTTTTATCTAAATCAATTATACTTAATATTCTATTAATTTTTTTTTGGTTGAAATATCAAATATTACATCTTTAATCGAAAATTCATCTTTTCCCTTGCAAATTAATTTTGTTAACTGAAAATTTCACCATTTAATTTTTATGTATAAAATCTATCTTGTTCAGTTAATACTTGAACAATTTGGTTGAAAATTTATAGCGTTTGTTCGAAAATTTTCTTTCGGTTGTACAAAAAAATTTTATTGGTTATAACTGAATGAGATTAAGTGGAGGATTCAAGTTTGTATGTTGAAAATTGGTATTTTTTGATTAAATTCAACTGTTTCTGATCCGAAATAAAAATATTTTTCAGTTGAAATATTAACAATTGCATTTTTATTAAAAATTATATTTTTTTTTGACAAAAATTAAATTCTTTGATTGAAAAATTGACAGTTTGGTGGAAAATTAGACTGTTTCGTAGATAACCTGTTTTTTTTTAATGGATACTTTAACAAAAATTTTTAATGAATGCGGTTAAAACTTGATTTATTCTGTTTAAAAATTATGTTTTTGGTAGACAATACATTTTTTTGATCGAAAATTCAATTATTTGGTTAAAGGTTGATGTGCTTTAGTAACAATTCGTCTTTTTTGTAGAAAATTAATTTTCTTGGTTGAAAATGCATCTTATCGTTCCACAGCAAGCTAGTCTTTTTGGCTTGAAAATTCAACATTTTAGATGACATTTTTTTCTGTACTAACTGAAAAATCTTTGCTGGTTGAAAATTCAACTCTTGTTAAAAACTCTTCTTGATTTGAAAATTCATCTCTTTAAGCTCGACCTTCTTCCTTGATAATTCAACATTTTTGATGCATGTTTTTTCTTCATTGACTAAAAAATCTTTCATAGATGAATATACAAGTCTTCTTGAAAATTCGCTTTTTTTATTTGAAAATTCATCTCTTTTCTTAAAAATGTCTTCTTTGGTGGTTAAAATTGCAATTTTTAGGTTAAAAATGAATCTGTTTTGGTTGAGGACTCAACTATTTGGTTGAAAATTCGTCTTTCTTGGTTCAATTTAACGGTTCTTTATTTAAAATGAAAATATTTCCTCCATTTAAATATAATATATTACGAGCTATTACACTGTTTGTTAATAAACAAGAAATATCAAATTTACGAAATATCCTTCCTCCAAATCGTCTCACATAATTTTTGGATAACTTCTAACTAAATTTACTAAAAAACCTTCGTAGTCAAAAATTACATAAAATAGGGGGCGGCCGAGGGGTTCTAATCATAGGGACCTTAACATAGGGCCCCAAGCGGTAACAAATTCTATTTTTGAATAAAATTACCCAACTCTCAGTTTAGCCACTCACGATTTATTAGTTCTCAGAACTTCTGGCCCACGCAGTTTTTAGCGCACAATGCGAGAGACGTTTGCGACTGTTAACTAATAACCCCGAGCAGCATATCAGAAAGGCGCAGTGCGCGAGTACTCAAAAGTGGATATTTGCGCAATTTTGTACATCCCAATTGGAAACGGTTCAGTTTGGTGTATCTTGTAAGTGTAAGCCGAACAATTTTATTGTTAAACATCTAAAGTTAAAGAGAGAAAGAGAAATTTGAAAAAAAGGGAAAATAGAAGGAAATAAAGCAAAAAGTATGAACCCTGCAAACCTGAAATCAAATTGAAATTTCATTGCAACGCAGAATACAAGTGACAGCACAAGTGGACGATTGGATTATTTATCACATACTAGTTATCTGGGACGTAAATAACGTTTTCAGCTTGCGTTCGAAAAGTGTCGAAGTGGCAATAATAATTAATGTTATGCGATATCGAGTTCACAAGAGTGACACAGACTGATCGATGTCATAGGCCGGTTGTCTCCACGATAACCCCTTCTCGTGACATCTTGACATTATCGTTTCTCCGAATGTTCGCATACGATCAATTTTTCATATTACACGATTATTCACTCTTTTATAGCAATGTTTAAAAAATGAATATTTTTTATCATTGTCAATTACTTTTGGTGTTTTATATCATTCCCGGATAAACGAGAAACTAGAAATATTTCGTCTATTCAGTAAGCGATTATGAAACTTAGAATCTACTATCTGATCTGGACTCTGGAACATAAGATTTTTAATGTTTAAAGAGAGAGATGAAAAGAGAAACAAATTTCAGATTGATTGATCTTTGAAGCCTGATGACGATAATTTATCGCTGTAGTTTACAATTAAAAAAGCAGACTTTTTGCTTGTTAAGACGGCAGATGTCATTCTACAAAGTAAAGAATCTCGTTTCGAGGACTCTTGACCCGGTATGGATAAAAAATGAAATCAACAATTAATGTCGTTTCGGTTTATCTGGAATGGCACTTGAACATATGAACAACTTTTGTCGCGAGAAATAATGAATGTTGCGAAATTGAGAGAGATACAAAGCAATGGGGAAGATTTAAAATATTGAAAATGTCATCACTTAGTTCTAAGTAGGGTGATGTTTAAATGATACTTACAATTTTTTATCAGCATTTAATGAAATTAGGAAAATGGTTTGTAAGGAAAAAATTGAAGCTGATACAATTCTCCTCAATTTAGTCACTGAGACAATTTCGATCAATTTCAAGCAACACACATCTCTAATATTTTTATTTTGAAGTAAGATTCTTTTCATTTAATAGGATCAGCAATTTAAAATTTTTTAACTTTTAAAATATAAAATATTCCATTTCCACAATTTTAAATACTTTCAATAATTTAAAATATTTTAAAGAAAACTGATTTGCGATTTGCAAGATAGCATTCTATAACGGTCCAACTTTTCTTTAATTAAAAAACACAAACTATTTTTTAGAGAAATCATCGCTAAATAGAAACCTAAATAGTTTGATTTTAAAGTGTCATTAGATTATGAGAAATTCTAGGAAAATAGTTTTTTTTCGCTTATGAGGAAGTTTTTTCTACTCTGGACGGTAATGAAAAATCCAATTTTCAACTTTAAAACAAGCGAGAATTTAATTTCTTGATATTAAAAAAAAGTTTGAGCTGTGATAAAAAATCCAATGTTAAATTTAAAATGAAAGTGTAAATTTACTTTCCTCACCAAAAATTGTGAAAAATTTTCAGCAGTTCAGCATAGGACTGCGCATGCGCATATGATTTCAAGCGCAAACACACATTTCATTTGCAGAAGATTTTGGGTTTGGAACTTCGGGCATACCACTTTTTATTTTATACAACATTTTTGACAAAATCAATAAATGTTTAAAGAGATAGCTAAATTTTTAACTAAAAAAGATACATTTTTATTATTCGCGAAATAGTTGAATTTTCAGTTAAAAAATTTCAACACAATAGTTACATTTTCAGTTACAAAAATCAACTTTCAACAACAATAAAAAAAGAAGAATTTTTAACAAAATACTTGAATTTCCATCCACAAAATTGAAGTTTCAATTAAAATGATGTATCTTCAATTCAAAAGATTAATTTAAAAAAACGAATTTTCAACAAAATACTTCAATTTAAATTTAAATTTAAATTTTAAAAAATTTAAAATTAATTACAAATTTAAACTTCAATTTAAATAGTTAAATTTCCAACGAAAAAGATAAATTTTTCAAATAAAAGTGGAATAGTTTTTATTTGGGTGATAAATTTTTAATAAAAAAAAGTTAATTTTCAGCCACAAAAAAGAATTTTGAACAAAACACTTGAATTTTCAACCCATTAGTTGAATTTTTATTTAAAGAAATTAATTATTGATACAGAAAATTTTGAACTAAACAATTTAATATTTAGTTAAAAAAATTAGTGAAAACAGAATAGTCAACAAAATAGATGACTTTTCTACCAAAATTATAAGTTTTTAATTAAAATGATGAATCTTTAATTATAAAGATTAATTTTAAATTGAATAAAACTTTTAACAGAATACTTCAATTATTAGCGAAAAAAATTAATAGTCAAGCAAGAAATAATAGGTTTTTAAAAAAGTAGCTAAATTTGCAACCAAAGAAAAGAGTTATCAATTAAAATGATAAATCTTTAACCAAAAAAAATCATTTTTAGCAAAAGAGTTTAAGTTTTAAGCATCTGATCGAATTTTCAAAAAACAAACCAAACAACATTAATTTGGAGAAAGTTTTGAATTTTTAAGCAAAAAAGAACACATTGTTAACAAAAACCATACATTTTCAACTAAAACAGATTACATTTCAAGAAATAAAATTTAAATTTTCGGGCAAAAAAATTCCTTGAGATTTCCAAGTTTTTCCAGGTACATAAAATTCCCTAAAAATCCAGAATTTCCAGTCTTTCCAAGCGAACATACATCCTGGTCCAAAAGAAGATTTGCAACTTTTTTTTAAAGAATACAATAAAAAACTTTCGGATTTTTATTAGGAAAAATAAAAATGTAATTATAAAATATGTAATTATGAGTGGTACGGTTTTCCCCAGCCTCCGGTATTTTTCAAGGGAAATCGCTAATGAAAAATGAAGATCCTAAAAAGCGCGGGAAATATACATTTCAATAAAGAGTTTTATGACTTTGATGTTTATAAGGGGTAAAGTCTGTAAAAGCGCTCGTTTGAAAGCACTGTGACCTCGTGAAAAGCATTTACCGGAAGGTGGATTGTATTCTATTAAGCCAGGGGGCTAAGTAGTGTCGCGTCGACGCACACCTCCCACGAGGATCAACCCTTTGCTCACCCTTGCATAATCCACGACCCCGTTGAGACCGACGCGAAATTAGAGACGCCCCTTCTCCGATCCGACCGACCTTCTTCTGCACCGGCTCATGATTTAGGAGAGTATTATCAAGACCGAATCCAATAACCCGAACCGCGAAATTTGTCCCGCGGCAAATTAAGATCAAGAACCAGGAACTATTATGCATACGTATACGCTCAAGTCTCTTGAAATACGACTTCGGTATTAGCTTACTTTATTTATTCCATTTCAGGCAAGACAAGCCATTACCTTTGTGATGACCGCAATTTTTCAAATGTGAATCTCACACGAAGAAAAAAATATTTTTAGTCTTAATTGCAAGAACTTGATATTCAAATAAATAATAGTTCGTGTAGTTGAACTAACTTTAATGAAGTTCTACACGTATAATCTGAAATTAAATCAATCAAAAGTGACTTTTCAAATCAAGTCAATTTAACTCACTGATGAAATCAGTAATTGGAAATGATTCAATCTGTTGAATTTTCATGAAAAAATTGTAAATTTTCAACAAAAAATGAAATAGTTGAATTTTCAATAAACAAAATTGCGTTATTTATGTCATCTCGGCTATTTATTAAATTCATAGAACAGTGTCTAAGAATGACCCTCTTAGACGAAGAAGGTGTGGATCTCGGGACAGTGAAGGTACGTGGGTTAGCGTTTGCGCATGATAAGGTTGTTATAGCAGTGTCACTTAAAGGCTTGTAGAGAATTTCGATCAGACTCAATGCTATCATAAAGAATATGGGCACTAAAATTGACGAGATTAAAATAAAAATTACGGTATTTAAAGAAAAGGGTTAAAAATCATTATGCAACATTGCCTTAGATAATGAGAAGATAGTACAAGTTGATAAAAACGTTTATCTTAGTAGTTTTATTAAGTACTAACGGAAATATCGACGAAGAGAGAGCCAGGCGCATTAATTAGGGTATGGAGGTTATCGTCAGGGTGGGGCCATTTCCAGAAGTAACAATATAACAAATAAACCTTAAATATCAATATATAACACTGTATTTGCACTCACTGTGCTGTGCGGTAGCGAGACCTGGGCCAACCAAAAAAAAGATAAGACTAAAATTAACGTGGTTGGCATAAAATCCCTGCGCAATGTCTGCGGTAAAACGCTAATGGACAAAGTCAGTAAAAAGAGGACTCTGAAATTATATTTTTTAGAGGAAGCACAGTTTAACAAGTATAGAACAACTTATATACCCGAAGTTACACTACAACAAAAAAATATAAAATAGCAATATATAACTCTGTACTTCCACTTACTGTGCTTTGCCTGTAGCGAGACCTAAACCTACCAAAAAAAAGTAAAAGACTAAAGTTAAAGTGGTTGTCATGAAATCCCTGCGCAATGTCTACAGTAAAACCCTAATGGACAAAATCAGTAATAAGAGGATTTTTAAAGAATGTGGCATGGAGAAAAACCTATTTGAGAAGAATGAAAGAAGTTTGTTGAGATGGTTTGGGAATTTTGAGAGAATGAAAGATGAACGACTGGCGAAAAAAATATATTTAGGTAATGTAAATAGTAAGCTTGCCCAGGGGCAGACCGAGGAAAGAATGGTCGAAATTCGTAAATAAGAACCTAAGTTGAAAAAATATTAAAAGCTGCAGAAGCACACGAGCTTTCATGAGAAACTGTATGGGCATGAATGAAGCTAAAGAGGTATGCTGGACAGGAAAGTGTGGCGACAAATAGCTTATAAGAAATAGATGAAGAAGAGTGTGAGTGGAGTCAGAGACGCCTGAAATGACTTTGAATATAAATATGCCAAGGCGGACAGCTTCACATTGTGACTTTGTGTAACTCTTCGCCTGGGGTTATTGCTAGAGAGATTGATCAGGGACCTGGGTCCAAACAGCCTTGTAGATAAATTCTCAATGAAAAATTGAATAGTTGATATTTCAATTTCAAAGAATTTCTATGCTTAATAAAAAACAGTTCATATTTTAACAAAAATATTTTAAAAATTGGTCGAATTTTCAATAAAAAAGTTCATTTTCAATAAAAAAAGATGAATTTTCACCGAAAAATATTATAGCAGCGTTTTCACCCAAAATTTGTTGGATTTTCTTATTGGCTTTTATTAATTTAGTTCACGTTTACGTCAAAAAAAGGGAAGTTTCTTGAAAACAGAAGACCAAAGAGAAATACTATAAATTACTATACATTTCATGAATGGTTACATTAAATATTAAATAAGCAAAACTTTATAACTTTTACTAAACTGGCTTCCATATCAGATACTCTAGAACTAGTTCCATAAACTTCAAAAAATTATTGCCTTTTTTGTACAATGTCGTAGCAAAATAATAAGAACAGAATTCCCTTTCATTATTAAAAATTAATTTGCAATTAAGATTTCATCTCTTATTAATAATATTTTCAACATTTGAAATAAATTTTGTAGCGAAATAAAATTACTTTTTTGGAAACTTCAATGTGCAAAATAAATAGTGCAGAAGATTCGTAATCTTTATAAATTATAATAGATAAACAACCTGAAAAGAGCCACTAATTAAATGAGAAAGCTGCGTTCCAATTATAGATTCCTATCACCTACATGTTACCGACATCGAGAACGTTCCATTGCTCAAGTGGTTCGTGATTGTGCTAAGTTTCTAGAATCATTTCGAAAGTTACCAAAGATTTTTGATAATCGTATCATTGCCGACTTTGTCCATTAGCATTTTACCCCAGACATTTTGTAGGAATTTCATGATGATTGCGTTAATCTTACTCTTATTCTTTTTCAGGTAGGTCCAGGCCACGCTACCGTACAGCACAGTGGTTGCAAGTTCCGAATTCTGGTAATGGCTCCTACAGTGCTCGAATTTCTGTTTCCGGGAAAATCCTGGGTTTTCCCGATTTTCCCGGTTAGTATACACCCTAAAATTAACAAGCTTTGTCAAGGCGTTGATGTTTTAACTATCACGTAGTAGTTAACCTGCTACAGATTTTGCTCAAGCTGCTGTCAGGTGCGTTTACATTTATCATCAGCCCAATCACAATGCCTTTTCACCACATTTGAATTGCTAATTTATTCATGCATAAATATCCATCTCGTATTCGGAATACTCTGCCTCGATATTAATAGATAATTACCGATTATTAAAGGACTAGCTTTCCTTAACTATACAGGTTCATCAATCACTGCAGCCTCTTCATTTTCTCAGACACTCATAATCATAGCTTTGAAATGTGACTATAAAAAAGGTCCCAATTTTTTCTCTATAAATCGATTATTCTCATTATGTATATTTTTTTTATCTCTCTGAAGAACGTTTTTATACTTATTCCTTTGCATAAAAACACGTAACCTTAATTGGTATTGAGCACGGTAGGGGACATTTTTGCTAATAGGGTAACCACTTGATTTAACATTAAAATAAACAGGAATAATATAGTAAATTTCTAATTTTGTCGATCACCGATAATTATTTCGATTTATGTATTTTTACTATTACTTTCAATAACAGCACGAACTATCCAGATGAATAATATTCTCCAACTTATTAGATAAATTTATTTCGTATTTTTCATTTATGGGAATTAATATTAATTTTTATTTGCATAACAAAATTTTAATCATAATTAAAATACCCCTATTCCAATTACATAATTTAACAAATGTTTATAATGTAAAATAGAGTCGGTTAAATAAGAGCGTTGTCACTGTTGTGAGAAAATGAAAAGACTCAATACGAAAATTCTTTCAAATATTGTTTTATTTGATCGAAACCTTTCATGCAAATACATTAATAGCAGGTCCCATCACCTTCAGCGTCAATAATGGCTTTTAAACGATTCACCCACTTACTCACAAACTGTTTCGACTTTTGTATATATTTCGCAGCAGCCGCTTGGGTCATTTCGGGACCTTTCGGGTGCAAGCACAAAAAACTGCTTCGAAGCGCCAAGCTTATGCGGTACTCATTTTGGAAAAATGCTCGGTTCGTATTAAAAAGAACAGTCAGCTGATTCTCTTTCTTAAAGCATGGAGGACTATACTGACCTCTATATGAAAAAAAAATTACAGCATTCGCATTTACCGATCGCTGGTTATCGTGATCACGCTCTTATTTAACCGACTGTAATTATCCGAGTTCAATATTCAAAATTATATTAAATATTTTGCTTATTCTGTATGGATTACATTTAAAAGGTTAATAATATTTTGAATTTTCAGAAAAATATAAAGAAGCAATTATTTGAAGGTTTTAATGCAAATAATTTTTTATTGCTTTTTATACTGTAAACTTATCAATCAAATATTGAGAAATTACTTTCTTACAATATTAAATACTGCAAAGATTGATTTTAAATTATTTTCAGTTAAGTAACGTCAGTTTGATTATTTAAATAAATATTATATAATGCAATATTGACTACTCTTTTTATAATAAAAATGACTTTTTCTTTAAAAAACCTCTATTACAGTTATATGACATTTTTTATGTTTCTGATTTTATGAAATGACTATCAGAATTCAACTTTCATAATTATATTTATGTACATATATTTTTATTCATTTTAGAAATAGTTTTAAATATTATTAACGAATTAATTCTATAGAAATGAAGTTACAAATATGAAAATAATATAAAGTAAAAATTATTTGAATGCTTTAATGAAAATTATAGTTTGATTCGTCTTATTTGTGAACTGATTAATTAATTATTAGTTGTAGAATTTTTTCACAATATTAAATTACATGAAGATTAAGTTTCAATTTGCTTCAATCAAATGCATAAATTCATTATTCACTTTTAGTTTATGTAAATTAATATTGACTATAATTTGTATAACAGAAGTTCATTTAAACTTGAAATACTTTATTCCAATTATGTAATTCTTGTCAATGTTTGTGATATTGTGAAATGAGTATATGAAAATTAATTTTCAAAATTATATGTAAATACGTTTTATTTCTTTCTGAAATTGACATTAAATATTACAAATAAATCCCAATTTCAGAAATGATATTTTTAATTTAGAAAAAAGTACATAGTGAAAGTTATTTGAATGTTTCCTTAAAAATAATGTTTAATGCTTTTTTTGTTGTGAAGTCATGAATTAGATATCAATTGTTTCTATTAGAACTTACATTTTCGGAAATTATTTCAAAGGCTTATTAATAAATGTAACATTCAGATAGAAAAGTTCAAATTAAAAAAAAAATGTTAAGTAAAAATTATTAAAATCTTCAAATGAAAATAATAATTAGTTCTTTTTATGTTGACAAATTTTTAATTTATTATTAGCCGATTCATTTTGTTCACGATATTAAATTACATGAAGATTGAATTGAATTTGTTTATCGAGTAAGTATCATAAATTTGATATAAAATATAACATTAAATATAGACTATTATTTTTATAATGAAAATTTATTTTTTGCTTCAAATACCTCTACTATAATTATATAATTCTTTGACAAATGTTTGTGATGCTGTGAAATGAGTATCTAAATTCAATTTTAAAAATTATATGTACATATATTTTAATTTTTTTAAATTAATTTAAGAAGTTGAAGCGTTCAAAAATGTTTTAAAAGTAAGTAGTTCTTTGAAAATTGGGTAAAAGATAAAAATACAGATTCAAAATTATCTTAAAAAATTTGGTAAAAATTGATATCACAGAGATCACAGCACAGCGGTTCAGTAGTTCAATCTTTTACGTAAGAAAGAACATTGTTTCGAAAAAATGGTTTAAAATGGAATTTTATTTAGTCTAATTTATTTATTCTGACAGAAGCGGCTTCCCTTAAGCAAGATCTTTATTTATTTTTGTGCTTCTATCATTTTTTTGTTTCTTTAACTACCTTTGAAAAATCTTTTGAATATTTCAACACTTTTTACAGTTAGGAATACATAAGAAAAAAAATTAACAAATTCAAAAATTAAAAGATAGATAAACAATAGAATTTTAAATTCTCCTATTTGAATTTTTTAAACACTAAAAGAAATTTATTTCAAAAACAAAAAAATAAACAGTCATCTTAAAATACAAAAGTTTAATTGGAAATGAACTTTTTTTCAAACTTCATATACCTATTCGGGCTGAAAATGTAACTGTTTCTATAGAAATGTTTTCTTTTTGGCTTCAAAATGCAACAGTTTGGTAGAAAATTTAACTACTTTGTAGAAGATACGTTTTTTTATATTAAAACTTAAGTTTTTAAAAATAAAAATGTAACTGTTCCATTTTTGGTAAAAGAAAGATCTTTTAAATTTAAGAATTCAACTATTTTATTTGAAAATTAATGGACTTTTTTGAAGTTCGTGTTTTTAGTAGAAAATTAATGTTCTTGGTTCAAAATTCAACTATTTGGTTATAAATAAATGTGTTTTGTCAACAATTTGTCTTTTCACGAAAAGAAAAACAATTTCATGGTTGGAAGTGCAATTATTTGGTTGAAAGTGTATGCACTCTGTTGAGATTTCGTCTTTTTTAGAAGAAAATTAATTTTTTTTGTTGAAACTGGAATTATTACAGAAAAAAAATAGCGGTTTCAAAATTTATGCATCTTTATGAGAATTCGTCTTTTATATTAGAAAATTAATCTTCTTGGTTAAAAATTCCTCTTTCGGACTTGAAAATTATACATTTTGGCTGATTTTTTTTTTTGCATTGACTAAAAAATCATTTTTTGTTGAGGATTTAAGTACTTTGTTGAAAAATCTTCTTGTTTGGTTCAATCCAACTGTTTCTGATATAAAATGAAAATCTGCCCTGTGTTAAAATTTCAACTATAATGTCTTTCGATGAGTTCATCCTTTTTAGTTGAAAATTTGCAACTTCTAGTTCAAAAGTTAAAGTACTTTGTTAATTAATAAGAAAAAGGAAGATTTAACCAAACCATCCTCCACTCAAATCGTCTTATAGTATTTTTAGATTATTCCTAAATGAATTAAAAAAAAGTTTAGTCGTCCAATATGACGTTAGATATGGGGTTAGGAGGGGGTTAAAATTCACGGACCCTTAGAAAGGGGGTACGTGGTTCAAAACTTCAGGAAAAAAAAACTAAAAATAAGGTCTGATAATTAGGGGATGAAATTTGTCAAGGAAATGAAGGGAGGTCTTAAGTACTTGTATCTTATATAAAAACTTGAAAATTTTAAATTTGGTGTCTTTAATATTGGGGAGGGAGCTGTCCCAATTACTTTCGCCTGGATCCTCCTTTGCGCTCATTCTTCTGGAAATTTTTGAACCAGCCCTCTTCTATATTCAACAAACAATACCGATTTTTATTATTATTCTTCATAAGTGACTGTTTTTAATCATTTATAATTAAGGACAAATTCTTACGTCATAAACACTATCGCGTAAGTTATATACTATCATGGGAACACGTGTGACGTGATTGATGAGAAAATGAATGGAAGTCGTGTCTTATTCGGGGGCTCTTGAAAGATTTGCGATTTGTGATTCCAGTGATATTATAGTCGAGTCCAGCTCTCATCTCGATTCCATTCCCTCCGTTCATATCACGCCAAGCATGGAGTTATCTCCCCCACAAATATATATTAATGCGAGTGATATATCAGCTGGCCCGCGAGGGACAAAACCTTAAATATTGGATAAGTTGGTCCGCGGTCGACCCATCGGGACCAAATCTCGGTGATGGATGGCTCGCTGCTGACTGTCATAACAACTTCGATTCTGATTCTGACTAGAACCTCCGATTCGGATTCGTCGAACTCTGACGTATTCGCGAAAAATCCATTCCCATTAATAACCCCCTCGCAATGAAAGTGACTCTCATGTCCGCTCGGTGCATCACAAAAGAATCTTCAGGCTTTCATATTCTGATCAGTTCCTATCCTCTAGCCATTATTAATTTGCTCATTCTGAATATTTTTTCAAACTCGTATCTGACTATCGGGTATTTTTTAGCAGAGGGTGTCGAAAAATATCAAAAGTTTTAGAGATTTTCCAAGAGATTTTAACTCACATCATCAATCTTGCCACACTAATCTCCACAAATTAAGTCTCTGCTTTAACTCTACTCAATTACAGACTTCGCACTTTCCCCCCTATTCTCCTCTTTTTTCCTTTTCCCTTTTTTAAAAAGAAGTCCTCTTTTTCCCCTATTTAGAAAAAAAACTTTCTCTTTTTCTCGTTCTTCTGGGGTACTTAAGGCTTCATTTCCTTGAAAAATTTGAGCCCCTTAATTTTCAGACCATATTTTCAGTTGTTTTGCTTTCTGAAATTTCAAACCACGTATGCTTCTTTCTTAGAATCAGTAAGTTTTTACCCCGTCCCTCCCAAAACCCATGACTAAATTATTTTTGGCCGACTAGATTTGTTTTGTGAATTTATTTGAAAAATATCTTAAATTTTAAAAAAATCGAAAGTAATCTACAATTACCGCAAGCCGATTTGTGGAAGAAGAGTTTGGTAAAATCTTAATGTTTCTTATTAATTTTATTAACAAAGCAGTTTAATTTTTAAACATGTTTATGCAAATTTTTAACCAAAAAAAGGTAAAGTCACAAAAAGCAATATAATAGGTAAAATTTTAAACAAGCGAAGATATTCACTTGAAATTAGATACAGTTTAATCAGTCTAAAAAAGAAGATATTTCTCAAAAATACTTGAATCCCCAAACAAGATAAAAAATGTTAACGAAAATGAATAATTTTTTAGGGAAAAGGAAAAATTTTTGACCCAGAATATTAATTTTCTGCTACGAAAGCCGAATTCTCAACAAAATACATACATTTTAAAGCAGCAATTGAAATTTTTAAGCTGAGAATTCGAACTTTAGACAAAACAGTTAAGTTTTCAATAAAAAATTACATTTACAACAAACAAACAAGAAATTTTTTATCAAAAAAAAAATAATTTTCAAACAAGAAGATTAATTTTCTACCACAAAAGACCAATTCTCAACAGAATACATACAAATCTTACCAAATAGTTAAATTTTTATTAGTTTGTTTTAGTGAGTGTCGACTAGGTAAGAAATTCAAATAATAGATCTTAAATTGTCGGTATACTGGTAATCTATTATTGGTTAAATTTTTAACCAAGCAGGTTAATTTTCTCCCAAAAAAGGAGAATTTTCAACAAACTACATTTATTAAACGGATAGTTGATTTTATAAACCAAATAGATCGTCTACAAAATAGTTGCATTTTCTATAATTCTTTCAAATTTTAAAAATGAAAATACAAATTTTCTATACCAAAGAATTGATTTTATAACCTAAAAATATGAAGTTTCAACAAAAAAGTTTATTTTCAGTCAAATATTATATTTTAAGTTAAAAAAAATTAGTTTCTATTGCGAAAATAAATCTTCAACATACTGAAGAAATTGTGAACTAAATAGTTGAATTTATAAACTAAAAATAATCAATTTTAAACAAAAACGGAACAGTTAAATTTTCATTGAAAAAATTTATAATATAAAGAAACGAATCTTCTTCTAAATAGTTTAATTTTTATCAAACTATTGAATTTTCAAGACAAGAAAAAATGTTTTCATCCAAAAAGGATACTTCAACAGAGTACTTTCATTTTCAACCAAAGATATAAATTTTGTGCTAAAATTGAGCATCGTCAACCGCAAAAATAAATTTTTTTAAAAGTAGTTCAACTTTCAACGAAGAAGTTGAATTGTAAACCTAAAAATATGAATTTTAAATTAAAAAATCTAATACTTGATATTTCAAAAACAAAAATTTGAATATTAAATAAAAGAACCAATACAATTTAACCGAAAGGACGAATTATTGGCAAAATAGTTGAATGCTAAACCAAAACAGATCAATTTGAAATCTACCAGTTTCATTTTAACAAAAAATGGGGTTTTCTACAAAGATGAATTTTCAAATAAATGCATCAATTTTCAACCGAATAGTTACATTTTGAGCCAGGAAATAATAAACTTATGAAATCGAATTTTTTACAATACAGTTGAATTTTCAACATAAAAATTGAATTTTTGACCAAACAGTTGAATTTTGCACCACGTTGTTAAATCTTCAATCCAAAATTATTAATTTCGTACAAAAAGTTGGATTTTCATTTTAAATAATGAATTTTTTATAAGGCAGTCCAACTTTCAATCAAGGAGTTGAATTTTTATTCTAGAAAGATGAATTTTTAACCAAAATTATACCCAACCGATTAAAACAATCGCACCCCCCCCCCCCTAAGTTTACGCAATTTAATTAATGGAATCAATCGACTCATATTCAATAAGAAAAATTCTTTTGAATCATTGGGGAAGCCCCTCCTCTTTTCTCATACAATTTTTGCTACATCACGTGTCAATGATATTTATGAACACATTATATCTATTCTAATTGTGGTAAAAGTTGTGTTATTAATTAGATAAAATATCGAATTGGGCGAAGTAATTCTTTGTGTTAGGTTTCTTTTCAGAAAGAGGGGTTCCTTTTTGTTGCAGCTCTTTTGGAACCAAAAATTTCTTCTGATGAAATCCTCAGTTTTTTCTGTGATCTACAAAACTGGCAGAATTTCATGAGGGTTGTTTTATTAATTGGTTTAATGAGATATGAGGATTCGAGAAACATAAAAAAGAAAATCTCTAAAGATAATGATTAGTAAAAAAGGAAAATGAAAGTTCTAGAGCAATAAAAATAAGGGTCAAAAAGGGACTCCGCGGAAGCGTCTTGTCACGAACGATTTACATTTTAGTACCACGGCGAACCTAATTGGACCACAGGTCATTACTATATACCGGCAATTTGATGCCCGGAGATATCATCGTGTCTAGTCTCATCTCTTTCTGTCTTTGTCTCTTTCTCTTTCGACCCGAATAAAGGGATACGACGATATTATTTAAATTGGCTGTTATTACCCTATCGTATAATTATATTAACTCCCGTGAACCGCGCGGTTTTCGGCTCTTGTATTATAGTACATGCCGCATGCGAGACCAATCCCAAAAAGGACCTTCGAATTTACAAAGACAGATGATGACAAACTGCAGGCTTCGGCGTCTTATTAAAACTGGATCTGAAAAGAGAATACCAACGAAGAGTAAATTGATTTGAGTGACTTTTTTATTCTTATTTTTCTATGTAGATTATGAAGTAGGTCCAGTTGAAAACAAAAAACTTGGAATTCGAAATGGACAAATAAGGCATCGCCCATGAAAAACATTACCAATTTAAGGGCGGGCGTGGGAAGGGGGCGCCAAACAACCTGGTTCGAATCAGTCTAAGGAGTTAAAGGGGAGATTTGACGTGGAGGATGAGTGCATGCATTCGATGGGTATGGTCGAATGTCTGTCTTGAAACTTGACTGTCGGAAAATCATCTGAACTCGAGGGGGTGTTTTCTAAAGTTTACCTCTCCTCTGGTCAAACATCCAAGCAAATTCGAATACGTTGATGGAATTCGGTTGCAGCCGCGGGTTATCACTGGTTCTCATTAAATTTATATAGTGATTCTGAAGGACTGAAATGATACCAAAGGAGAAGAATTTTAAAACAAAAGAAAGTGAACGATCAAACAAGAAAAAATGAATTTTGAACCAAGTTGTTCAATTTTCATTGAAATAGTATGGATTTTGAAGTTTAAAAATTTTTTAAAAACGGAAGATTATGTTAGTGTATTCAACAAAAAATTGGTTATTTAAAAAAATTATTAATTTCAAAAACGATTTACAATGCGGAACATTTTTTGTTACGTCGAAAATTGGTATTTTTTATTTTGGAAATGCTAAGATTTGTCAAATTATCATTATTCTTCGGATTATGAGTAAGTTATCAAATTCACGATATTTGGGCAATTTCTGCGCTTGCAGCCATTTATATCGTGAATTCTTACATTAAATAGAAAATGGTGTAATTAAAAAAAAAAATTTTTTGAGCGTTTTTAAATAATGCTCGCTTTTTGCGCCAGAAATCGGTGTAATATTTAAAGAAGATTTACAAATTTAAAAATATTTCAGGTAATGTAAATATTTGGTACCGGGAAACTTTTATTTTAAACAAAAAAATCAAAACTATTTTTGTTTGGATTTTTTCAAAGAAACGTCTATTTTAAAACAAAAAAGGAATAGTTTAACTTCTAATTAAAAAAATGGGTATTACTGATTTTCTAAACTAAGAAAGAGATATTTTTAACCAAAAATGTAATAGTTAAGATTTTAATTAAAAAATTCATTTATTAAAGAAAAAACTATTTTTCCACCAAACAGTCGATTTTTTAAATTAAATTATTGAATATTCAAGATAAAATGACAAATTTTCTATAAAGAACAGTTGAATTATCAAATAAAAAATATGAAATTTGAATAAATAATTTAATTTTATACAACAACAATATTCTAAAAAAATACAAAAAAATCTCAACTTAAAAGTTGAATTTTCAACTAAACCAGATTAATTTTCAGCGAAAAAACGAATATTCAGAAAATAGTTGAATTTTTAACCAAAAATATGAATCCTTAAACAGAAAGATTATTTTTCTACAAAAATTTTTTTAAAAATGAAGTTCACGAATTCTCAACAAAAAAGTTGAAGTTTTAACAAAAAAGATACATTTTTAAACAAAAAGATGAGTTTTCTACAATAAAAAGCGAATTTTTAAAAAAATTTAAGAATTCTCAAACAAAAAGTATAATTTTCAACTAAACAAGATGAGTTTTTAAACAAAAAGGTTAATTTAGTAAAAGAAATACGAATTTTTAACTTAATTCAAGAATTCTAAAACAAAAATTTAAATCTTCAACTAAAAAATAATTTTTGAACAAAAAGATTAATTTACTACCAAAAGAAAGGAATTTTTAATCAAATTCAAGGGATCTGAACAAAGAAGTTTAAGTGTTAACTAAGCAAGATGCATTTTTAAACAAAAGTATCAAAATACTACCAAAAAGGACGATTTTTTAGTAAAATTTAAGATTTCTCTGCCAAAAAGTTAAATTTCTACCTAAGAAATATGATTTAAAAAAAATTAATTTACCACCAAAAACACTTATCATCTGGAAACGTACCATATCTGCTATTAGAAACAAAATTTCTTTCAATTATAAAAAATTGATTTAATAGACGTGTACTTTGACTAGGAACCCCACCCCCCAGGCGAAACCAACCTAGAGTTTTTGGAGACCCCCTTCTCCTAATGTGAAAACGTAGTTTATGGAAAATCCATTAAATAACAGTTGTTATTCTGGCTGTCCTGCACAATCATTTGACTAGACTGCTGCCTTTTAAATATTCCTAAACCGCGAACCAGGTGAGTGTAACTTTGTTTCTTCCATTATGTATATAAAGCAGCCATTTGTTACAAAAATGTCTATTAGTCTTATCAGAATTAGAAAAAATTTTCAGAAATATTACATTTTGAAGAACAGTCGAACTCAAATTTCAAAATGGTGTAGCTCTCACAATTTTCAAAAGTTTTGAAAATCCATATGCAACAGGATTTTAGCCATAAAGCACAACAACTTTACAAAGTTTCAGTAAAATCGATTAGATGGCTGCCAAGTTTAATATTCTTGACCTGGAAAGCGTTATGTACTCGTATACCAGTAAAAAGGTTATAAGCAATACGCCTCCTATGCTCATTCAAATCATTAAAAAGTAACTTCATTCCTATCAATCAGAACTGTTCAATTAGACAGAAAAGTACTAAAAAAATTTTAAAAAACGTTAAAAAATGACAATACGAATTTCAAGGATATTGTTCAACATTTGTAGACATTTCCAGGTTATCCAGATTCTTTTTCAAAATTTCAGAAGTTTAAAACACTGAAAAAACGGAAGGTTCACTAAAGTCGAGGCTTAAATTATAGTTGGTATCTTTTAGATTTTGTAGAACTTGGGCTACAACAGAAACCTGAGTAGACCAAAAAGGGTTCCTTTGTAGTCTTGAATAGAACAAAAAAGGAGCATTCACAAACTAACCACTTGCAAAGTGGATTTGGTGAATTAGGGAGGCTTATGAATAAACCTTCATGCTTACAAGTTTGCTACACAACATGAAAATTATTGTGTATTTAAGTGTTCTATTACATGTATGCTTTAACATTAAAGTTTTATTATCATTAGTTAATTAATTGTTAATTATTTGAACAAATGGAATTTGTTTAAATATTTTTTTTCAAAATTTGTTTTCCCGTTACAATTATTACTGTTAGTCTAGTTGAATATCTAATAATATTGGTTCATTAATTTTTAATTGTTTAAACAAATGGAATTTGTTTAAATAATTATTTTTTAATTCGTTTTTTCCCTAAAATGATTACTACTGGTCCAGTGGAATATTTATTAGCATTAGGCCATTCATTTTCAATTATTATCAACTAGATAAAAACTCGAAGAGGGTGAAGAGAAAAAAAGATTCCTTGGAAAAAGTCTATTGAAATTGGGTTCCCTTAGAGCTCCAACTGAAGTCTCGTTTAAAACAAATTCATCAGATTGGGTTCCTTTTGAACAAGACAAGAACCAAAAATTAGTTATAATAGAAACCAAGTTATTTATGCAAGTATTGCAGGTTCTGTAGCAACCTTGCGTTAGGCAATTAAAAAAAAGTATAGTTGTTAAGGTTACATATGACCTGAAATAACTATGTAATTTCTTTGGACTAGATTCTTTGAAGCACACGATCCGAACAAGGATGACGATGTCCAGAGTTCGCGGACACAACGCGACAGTTTAATTGCCGGCGAGTTAAACTACGACGGTAAATCTTTTTCATGCGCTTGTAAATCGGACCTGATGTCTGGAGGACGTATTTATATAGATATACTGATGCAAACGTGTGAGTATTCTGTGACCTGTGGGTGGCAACACTGCACGCAGCATGGAAATCTTGCTACTCGTACATTCCGCGATTGGTGATCACATCAACGATCTCGATAAAGATAATAATAGCGTGTTATCACAGCGATAAATTATCACCAGGCCACTATTACATTGTAATACTTCTACACAACAATAGGTTCAAAATAAATTAAAAAAAATCTGCTCGCTTCGCGTGCAACATTTGTGAGCAGACCTTTTAAAATTAAAGTTCAACACATCCACAACTGTAATTCGGCGACTGTGAATTCTCTTTTGTTAAAGCTCCTTCGGCTTTAACGAACACAATCTCAGCAGCTATCTCGTGCTATTCACTCGATTTTGGCAAAAATGTGAACATTTCTACACTATCGTTCAACACTAGAGTGGCTCAAAAAAGCTTTTATTTTTTAGAGGACAACGATCCGCCTAATTTCATTCTAAATCATTCTAAATCCGAAAAAAGAGACTCCTTAATTTTTAATTTTTTAATTTTTCGATTTCAGCAGGTGCCGGTTTTGACTTGAAGTTCCCCATGTAAAATGCATGTGGAAAAATCACTTTTTTGAGTTTTTGGAATAATTTTTTAGGGTTGGAAAAAATGTGACGGGAAAGTATGGGGGCCTGTAGAGAATTATACAACGAATAATTTCATGTATAATATATATGGGGTTGATACCCCTCATCCACCCCTAGAAAGAATTACTATTGGGCTAGTGGAATATTTATTAACATTAGGTCATTCATTTTCAATTATTTAAACAAAAGTTATTTGTTTAAATAATTTCGTTTCGATTTTTTAAAATAAAAATTATTGCTGTTGGTCCAGTGGAAGATTTATTAGTAATACTAATAACTAATTAATAATTAATTCAATAATAATGAATTTACCAGTAATATTTAATTAATCATTTTTATTTTAAAAAATTGTTTTTAATAAAATTAATCAAACACGTTAATAGATATTTCACTAAAGAAATATCAATAATTAATTTCTGATTTTTAATGATTTTTTGTGCAGTACAAATTTCCATTTTCATTTTCTCAACATATTAAAAAAAAATATGATAATCTTGTACGACTTTCAAAAAATAACGTTTTTCTTTTCTTGACGTCTTTTATTCTCGTACATTATTTAAATTGACATTTTCATTTTCGTTTGTTTTTCTGAATTATGCAAGTGCTATAACTCTGTAATTTTTTTTATCAATAAAATTAATTAGGAGAAAGTATTTGTCTTTTTAAGTACTGCGAATAATCCTACAAGGAATTTTTGAATCTTAAAAAAAGTGGTCTCAAAATTTTGAAAAATGCGCTAACTTTCTGAATTTTTATCCAAAATGACTAGCTAACGAACTTGACCTTCATTCTTCGACACTGAAAGAGTGTACAAAGTTCAATCTAATAGATTAATTTTTTTTAGTTATCGGGCTCATAGACAGACACATTCGTAAAAACCTGTTTTTCGCATTCAGAGTCTCAAAAACGGGGGGTCAAATTTTGGAAAAATCTAATATCTTATCTGATGGGAATGTAAAAAGTAAAAAATATTAATGCTAAGTTAAGAATACATAAGTCTTTATTTTGTTTCTAGAATTTTAAAGACTTTTAGTAAAAACAGTAGTACAAAATTTTATAAAGGATCATTCACAATGTACGTTAGATGGCTTGTCGAAGGAATTTGGGAAAATCAAATAAACAGTTATGTAAATAATTTCGGGATGTAAAATTCCTTAATTTTACGTCTGGGAAACAACTAATTATTATTGGCGAGGAAAAACTTTATTTAATCGACTTCTTCCAGACTATTTATTCGGTAATTTTATACATTACATGACGTTTCGGAATCAGACCGATTCCCTCATCAGATATTTCAGTCATTATGTAGATGTTTATAAATTGAAATCGAATATATTTGAGCAATTGAATAATAAAATTAAAAGGATGATAGGGTATGTACCCTCCGTCTCCATCTTACGGAGGGTACACACCCTGTTATCCTTTCTATTTTATTATTTAACGACTTAAAAATTTTCGATTTCAATTTATAAACTTCTACATAATGACTTAAGATATCTGATCAGGGAATCGTTCTGATTCCTAAACGTCATGTAATGTATAAAATTACCGAATAAATCGTCTGGAAGAAGTCGATTAAATAAGGTTTTTCCTTATCAATAAAAATAAGCAGTTGATGTTTCAAACAAAAAGATGAATTTTCAGAAAAGAAAGACCTACTTTTATAAAAATACATGAAATTTCAATTCAGAAAGACGAAATATAATCAAATGAATTATTTGGGACTATAAAAACGAATTTTCAAGAAAAAAGGTGAATTTCCAACAGGAAAATAAAAATTCTTAACAAAAAAGTTTATTTCAACCAAACTGATATTTTAATGTATAAACAAATTAACAAATTTTCTGCAAACTATTGAATTTGCAACCCAATGAACAAGAGTTTTAAATAAAATGAATGCTTTTTTAAGGGAAAATTAATTTTTAAGCAAAAATGGAATAAATAAATTTTTAATCAAAAACGTCAATTTTAAACCATAAAAAAGAAATTTTAATAAAAATGTTAGACTTTTAACAAAAGAAATTAATTTTTAACCAAAAATATTAATTTTTTAAAAGAAAAATGGAATAACTAAATTTGCAGTTGAAAACGTCAATTTTAAATCATAGCAAATTAATTTTAATACAAATGATAGACTTTTAACGAAACAAATTAATTTTTAACCAAGAATTTCTGATCAATGTCTCACGTAATCTGTGGATGATTTCTGAACTTCCAGGTCGGTTGATTTTCAAAAAAAAAATGATAGAATTTCCACAAAAAACGATTTTCAGTCAATTAAGAAAAAAAAAATTTTTGAAAAATATTTATTTTTTAGCAAAAATGATATAGCTAAATTTTCAGTTAAAAGCGCCAATTTTAATACATAAAAACGAATTTTAATACAATCGTTACACTTTTAATCGAAGAAATTAGTTTTTAACCAAGAATTTCTGATCAATGTCTCACGTAATCTGTGGATGATTTCTGAACTTCCAGGTCGGTTGATTTTCAAAACAAAAATGATAGAATTTCCACTAAAAACGATTTTCAGTCAATTAAGAAAAAGAAATTTATGAAAAATATTTATTTTTTAGCAAAAATGGAATAGCTCAATTTTCAGTTAAAAGCGCCAATTTTAATACATAAGAACGAATTTTAATACAAAAGTTAAATTTTTAATCGAAGAAATTAACTTTCAACCAAGAATTTCCGTTAAATGCCTTACGTAATTTGGGGATGATCGCTAAACTTGAACGTCAGCTTATCGAAAATTTTCTGGCTCTTTCAGGGTTTCCTGATATCTCCCTAATTGCCAGAATTCCCTAAACTATCGCAAGCCTGTTTATAATTTTACCCTTATTTTTGTATAATAACACGAAAGTAATTAAAAATATGCATCTAATAAGCCTAGGTTGATGGCAAAATCTGACTTTCCCAAAAAGATATTTAAAGAAACGTAAAATTTCAATGTTTTCGAAAAATAGGAATAACTCGAGATATAATAATAATTTTTTTGTCAAGTTTTTGAGCTAGTACAAACTTAATTCTCCATAGTATTATGCTGAACTATTACGATACTTTCTGAAATATCTCTCTAGATTCTAGCCTAGCGTCAAACTTGTGCAAAAAGTAGCAAGATATCAAATAATGATTGAACTCACTAAATGATTTATAAAAATAGAAAGCTATGCTATTTTTATAAATATTATTAGAATTTATTGAAAATTTGCTATCTTTGCACCAAGTACGAGAAAATGCTCGAGGCGAAGCCGAATCGAAATTAAGCCTCGGCTACACCTCGGGCTCTGGCTCATATCGCAACTTCACGCGAGGAAAAAGTTCCACACAGGGATTGTTTATCATACAATACTACATTGTAAAAACTGGAGATCTCCTTTCTTGACGGTTTTTTTCGTGTCTTGTTTTTGAATAGGATAAATGCCTGCTCTTATGTTTGATATTAAACAAATGAATCTGGGTTTTCACCAGCGGACCCATTTTAGTACCACTCGAAACTTATTTTTACTGAGTCTTACTGTAATACCTGAAGCTAGCCCTAAAATGGCACTTTGTTTTTACAGTGTATACCTTAAAGTTAAACTTTGTGTGAGAAATTGCAATACGTTTCAAAGCCCGAAGTGAATTTGAGACAACAGCTAAGCTTCGGTTCAACATAGACTCGCCACATGATTTAAAAAAAAATGATAAAATGATTTTTTTTCATTAATATTAATACAAAATTTTGAAAAGTGTACGACTCTTTTGCACCAAGCACGAGTCAGAGCCCGGGTTAAACACGAAGTGAAGCGAAGCATCGGCTACACCTCGGGCTCTAACTCGTATTGCAATTTCGCAAGAGGAAAAAGTTTCACATAGTGGCAATGCTTCATACACTACCTTAAAGTCAAACTTGGTGCAAAAGAAGTCGCAGAATATATTTAAAAAAAGCTGCAAAGTTTTCATACATTTTAGAAATATTTCTAAAAATAGCATTGTTTCGAATTTTTTAATCATGCAGTGAGGCCAATCCAGATCTCGAGTTGAAGCCGAGGCGAAGCAGAACCTCGGCTAAACCTCGAACTCTGGCTTGTATTGCAACTTTAAGTTAGGAAAAAGTACCACTTAGGGTCATTGTACCACAAAATTAAGGCACTTTGCCAAAAGGATAAAAAAATAGGTATCTATAGATAATTTCCTTCGGTACTGTATGTATTAGCACTTGGTAATATCGGTAAGATAAGTTCAATAGCAAGCGTTAGAATAATAAATTTCAATGATAAATAAGCGATTAGTATCCTAAAAACGAAGCAGTCGACGAGAGCCATTTGGCTGCATTAAGACAGGAGCTCTTTTTCTTATTGGGCGTCTCGTTAAACTCGTTTCGCATTACGCACGACTAGCAAAGAAGGCGAGCGAGGAGCGTTGAAAGGGCCCCGGATATAATCGTAACGGGGCGCATACAAACGGGTGCTAATGGCGCGGATGGCTTTTGTTGTTTTTAATTAACCCTTTCTTTCGAGACAGCCGAAGGGAGCGGTAAAACCGTACAAAGGGTTAGACCTTGCGCCTTCCGCTTACCGGAGTCCCGTCCACGGAATTCATCCCTTCGTCCCTCCCCGTCCCAGGGGGGATGTAAATACCCCCGAATTGCACCTCTGAGACGGAGACAGAAAGATATTCTCTCTCGCAATTACAAGGCTCATCTAATTACCTTGCGACCGTCCGACTAATTGTCACGACTCCAAAAGCAATCTACATTCTGTAAAACATACTAATGTAATTAATTTATGAAGCTACCGATGCAACGGTAGAGGAATCCTGAAACTGGTTCAAATTAAGGTACGAATTGAGAATATTATAAGAATGATATAGCACCTGGGAGAAAGGAGCGAAGCGTAGCCGTCTAGCGGTGAATAACTGTAATTCTTGAGAACATGGAATACATTGAAATTTAGAGTTTGGTAATGATTTCGAAGTAATAAGCAATAATGAAAATTCATTGTCGTATGAAACTGAAAAGTTTGGCAGTTCAACAGTCTCTTGTTTATCAAGTTAAGGCCACTTTTATATTCAGGTGAATTATGAAAAAATTAACGAAATTTTGAAGAAAAATTGCATCTTGGGAAGAAAATAACACGACTTGAAATTCCTTAAAGGAATTCCTTCTGATTAACATTTTTTTCAAAGGATAAAATTAATTTTCTAAAGTATCAATTTTTTTCAACCATTTATAGTTTTATTGATTTTATGTCTCAAGGAAGCTGAAATCATATATTAGACATTTCTGACCGAATTTTATGAATTTTATGAAATTCCGAAACTAAAAGTCAATGATACAAGAAATATTTAGAAATTCCAATTTTACAAAACTTTGAAACCAGGATTTTCAACTTTACAAAATCAATCATCTTTGGGAATTATTAAATTACAGAAATTTCTAATTCGAATTTTTTCATTTATGTTTTGTTATATTATTTTTGTTTACTTTATTGTTGTGTTTATGTGTTTATTACATTGTTTATGTATGCGCCTTCTTTACGTATTATGTATTATTATATATGTGTTATTATGTCATTTTAATTATTTTTTAATTGTTAAAGATCTGATATTTCTAAATGTCTTAATTGTGTATTTCGTTAACATGAATGATTTTAGAATCCTTCAGGCATGAAAATATACATTTATTTAAAAATTTTAAATGTTTAGAAATTTATTTTGTAGATATCATGAAAAGTTAAGTTTTCTATATTAATACATAAGACCTGCGGGGACAAAACTCACAGAATATCTCCTTCATATGACTATGAATCTAAAACAATAGATGATAGCGATTTCGAGGATATTAACTTTTCAGTTTTTTTCTCTCGAAAAAGTCACAAGATTCCAGTGATGAAAATTAATTTTTAAGTTTATATTATGAATATAATATAGTGTAGATGACAATACAAGCTACACTAAAGAAGATATATTTTGAGAACTAAAAAATTCCGTAATATCATCAGGGTCAAAGTGCCCGATTTTATATCAAAATTGGTCATATACAGATTTTTAAAAGAAATTCACTCATCAAATTTGTTTTTCGTATTCAACAACAAACCACCGTTTCGAATAGCCACCTAGCGAAAAATTATTGAATTAATAAAAAATAGGGAAAGTCCGAGCAAAGTGGATACGTAAAGGTAATTTATGCTAAAACAAGCCAAATATTGCAATTAGAAAAAGTTGAAAACCCAAACCCGTGTAATGAACAAACTTAAACAATTGATTATACCCCCCCCCCCAACTTGAATACCATAGGAGAACACAGCACATAGACACAACATCCAAATTTTAGTTATACCGCAAGGGTTTTCTTGTTTTTCCCTTGTGAAAACAGCGATAAATCTTCCCCATTTCTCTAATATTCCAGATTTGATGTATCTATAAAAAGTAGCGAAAGGAAAGCAATATTTCTTCGCCGCTGAGCTAATGGAGTTTTCTTTTTGTACTTCATTCATTGTATTTGTCAAACTATTTACCAATGGTTCCGTTTGGTTACTTTTCCGAACATAGTTATACACCATCTGCGGGAAAAAAGGAACTTCTGAAAACCCGGGCAAAGAGGGGACTCTATTCTCTTTGTCCTATTCACTTTACCCTAACTGAAATTTTCGAGCAGAAACTGATTCCAAGAGTTAGTAAAATAACATTATTAGGATTTGGCAAACAAACAAGAAAGTTAAAATTTCCGTTTAAAGTTTAAAGTTCAAGATTAAGCTTAACTGCACTGTCGCTAAGAAAGCCATTTTACGCCAGAGATTATGACTTCAGCAAAACAGCACTTATTCGCTTTCTCCAAGCTATTCACTTTGCCCGGACTTCGATCATCTAGTCCAAGCTAATGAATCAAGGATGGCCATTCTCTCTTCACCAATCCTAATCCTCATTAAGATGCAAATGAATATTTTTGTCCGCTAAAAACTTTAGTTGGAAGAGTGATTGCCACGTTGTTTAATGCTTCGTGTAAATTCACGGCTCCAGCCTTTTCGGTTTTATTTGACAGCGCTTAGACACACGGGCAGGCAGGCAGGCAGGAGGCCGCCCGTGGAGGCATTCGGAGGACGATTATAAACGCGATTATGCGAATGCTGATCCCGGAGAAGGCCCCGGAGGAAGACAATGTCGGTGATGTTGACGTCGCGAAGAGGAGCTTACGTAGTCCTCAAGCTACAAGGAAAGAAGGGGTTACGTGTCGGCGCTTTGTCGTGGTCACGGTGGCTGTCAATCACTGGTGATAGGAGGCGACACATTAATCTCACCGAGACCTCGTGACCGCATCGTCTCTTCTGCGGTTAAACGGACCTTACGACCTTTCTCGTATGCCGACGTCCCGGCTCTCTTAGTACAGATACTCTTTCCCCATCCTACATAGGTATACCTATTATATTACATGTCCTATGAGACATCTAGAAATATTTATTTTATTGTGCCTATAACGGCCACTACCATAAACGGCTCTGGGTCGCAGCTATGAATAAAAGGTGCCACAATGACTCAAATATGTAAACCAACACGCAGGAATTACGTTATAGATGAACTTTCAACTCTGCGGTTTCAGGAAATGCATGTGTTGCAGTTATTACCCAGTATTCAGTATAATTCATTCCACGAAACATATTTCACTTTTACAATCAGTATCTAATACAAAAGGAAGAGATTATTGAAATAAAACATGTTGATGTCTCGGTTTTTTCATCCTTTTTATTAAAATAAGAGCTTCTAAGGAGAATAGGCACTATCGAGCTTTTTGAGGTCCAAAAATACAATTATTTTTGTGGAAATAAAAACTTATGTAGGCTTAATCTGATATATGTCCTCATTTCTTCAATATATAATATATATTTGTTGTAAGGCATGCACGGAATCTTCCCTTTTTAAGGCATGCATAGTTTGCGATAAGTAATCAGTTCCGAAAACGGAGATAAAAAGCAGTTATAAAAAGACTTTAACTAGCTGTTGAGTTTGAGCACTTTTAGCACCTAGTTGTGCTGTTGTCAAAAATAGGTATTTACCATTTATGAGAGACCTTTGTAAGTCTTCCTGCTACGCTGTTAGAAATTTTGGTAGGAATTTTCAGAGACGCGTCACTAAAGCTTTATGCAGAAACCGTTTCTAAATTTTCCTATACTGCAAAGGAAATCTCAGCAACGTTCACTGCATGGAACTCCAGTCACGTGTTTGAAAAATTCTGTTATAGTTTAGGAATTATCAGTTATTGTAATTGAAAATTTCGAGAGGTTAAAAATGTTGGAATGGAAGCTTCTAATTTCTCCCCTAAGGGTTTACCTTTTTTGTACATCTTCTTTCCTATTCCTTTACACACCCCAACACACTTACTTGGTGGTGGGAGGGGGGCCTACAGTTCAAGGTGGGTTCCGAACAACCAAGAGCAATAGCTTTAAGTACTTAGAAAAAACTTTTTTCTCTAGCGGTACCGGTCACACGACTCTCCGGAGATAAAAAACTCCATTGCTAGGCTAGTGTTTACTGCATGGGCCGCCGAGGCTCTTCCAGAGTTATAATAGGACTACACTCATTGTATCATACATTCACACTTGGTTCAATGTGTATATTATGTAACAGTTATTTGTTATAAGTTTCGCTCCTATATAGTCTTAATATAATTTATATTTTGAAGGCAAATATTTATAGCTAACATACTTTAAATTTGATGAACCAAACAATAGTGTCTCTATATATTTCATGTTTGGTGAAACTTATCTACAACATTTGTACAATATGTTACTTTATTTTTTATACATAATATTCGTATGTAAATTTATCGTAAAAAATTGAATTTTCTACTAGAAAATATAAATTTTCAGCAAAATAATGTAACTTTTAACCAAAGAAATACATTTTCAGTTAAAAATATTAATGTTGCAAAAAAAAAATGATTTCTTAAAAAAGTAGCATTTTTATCCAAGAAAGATGCACTTTGTATTAAAATGGATGAATTTTTAAATCAAAGAGACAAGCTATTAAAAAAATGTCTGATATTTATCCAAAAAAGATTTCATTTTGACTATTCAGCATAAAAATATTTGGTTTAAATGAGAAACAAATTTTCTGTCAAAAAATAAAAATGTTCAACAATACAGTTAAATGTATGATAAAACAAATACTTTTTAACCAAATTTTAGAATTTTAAACCAAACCATTTTATTTTTATCGTAGAAGTACGCAAATTCTAGTTAGATAAATGAATTTTCAAAACAAAAAGACAAATTTTCGAAAAATAGTTGAATTTGCAGCCAAAAAAGAGTTTATTTTGACTTAACATCAAAATATAAGTTTTAAACAAGACGTAAATTTTTAGTGAAGATTATACTTGAATTTTCAACGACGAAAGACGATGTTTCAACGAAACTGTTACATTTTTAATAGGGAAAGACAACTTTTTAGAAAAAACATTGCATTTTTATACAATGAGTTGCATTTTTATTAAATAAAGGTGCAATTTCTACTAAAATAGATGCATTTTTAATTTAAAAAAAGCAAATCATAAAAAAAACAGTTGAATGTTCACCCAAAGAAGATTTCGGTTAGACATTTCAGCATAAAAATATGATTTTTGATTAAGAAAGAAATTTTATATGGGAATAGTTGAAATTTATATAAAAAGATATGAATTTGAAACAAAACAATAGAATTTTTAATATCAAAAAAGATTTTTCAACAAACTTCTTACAGTTCCACCAAACCGTTGTATTTTTATCTAAGGAAAATGTAACTTTCAGTAAAATAGGTGAATTTTTTAAATAAAAAGACAATTTTTCGAAGAAGAGTTGAATTTTCAAAACAAAAAAATTTTAGTTTGACTTTTTAGCATCAAAATATGAGTTTTAAAAAATAATTCAATTTCTACGAAATTAGTTGAATTTTCAACCCAAAAAGTCGAGTTTGCAACACAAAAATTGAATTTCCAGTAAAGAAGGATGACTTTTCAACAAAATTGTTGCGCTTTCAAACAAATAATTAAATTCATAGCTAAAAAGTTAATCTTGCCGAGGAAGTAGCTCAAGAAAAAAATACAATGCAAATAAATTTCTAACAAGAATATTATATCAGGGTTACAGCTAAACTTCATTTGTAATTACCTCTAATTTCCCATTGAACAATTTTTCATTTTGCCTAATCATATTAATATTCAAAAACCAGAATCTTAAACTTCTAACCTTATGAAACTGAAATCTTTTATAAACAAAATAAAACAATTTCAAATTCAAATGTCAAAAATTTCGGATTTATTCTACTTGACAGTCTAAGGGCGCCTGATGCTTAGAAAATTATCGATCTTACCAGTGTTACATTCCGTCGGCCTTTTTCCTACAATAATAAATATTTTGTCCTAAAAATTTGGGAAATGATAGCGAACATGCTAATGGACGTCTTCGAACTCTACGTTTGTGGGTTACTTAAAAAAATGAATTGTGCTAATTTTGATTAATGTGTGTGATACTCAGGAACTCATTTTTTGTGGGTCAATTCAAAAAATTTTATTTTGCTTATTTTATGTGTGTGTATTTTGAGGTTTTGTGTTACAGTTCTTTCTACCACCAGCATCGACACGACAGATGCCTACATTATCGGAATGACAGAGAGCTGAAAAGCGATCTAAACCTCAAAGTAGTTCTCATACTTAAAATGTTTATTTAGCGCAATAATTTGGTTGTTGTTATTATCCCTCAAAAAATAATTCTGGGAAGTTCACTATAATATTTTATAGCATATAGCATATCCGAATTCAGTTTTTAGAAATTTTCATTTTTGTGAAAAAAATCCGAGGGAACTAAACCTGATTTACCACGCGACGAAGTATCTAACCACCATACTTCGTCTGCTAGATGAATGTGCTCGAGAAGCAAGGAGTGCGCATGCAACTGTGTACTTTTTTCCTGTACGATACTTATATTTCCTTTAACAATCAGGAATGTTAGGAAACTATTTGTAATTTTCAGAAAACGCTTCTGAAGTTAAATACAAATTTAGAAAATTTACTATAAAAGTTACTGAATTTCGTCTTCGTCAACCTAATTTCGTAAATTTCAGTTACTTTAGTACTCGTATCTTAAATGTGTCGGAATTTTCCGAACATTTCTAACAGTGTGACACAAACCATTGTGTGTAGTGATGAATCTAAAAGTGATTCTCAAATTAAAGAGTGGTTTAAGCGTTTCAAAAGTGGTCGTACTTCATTAGAATGTGAACCTCTCTCTGACAGGCCCACAACGGCCAAAACACCTCAAAACGTAGAACAATGAACGTGTTGTTGTGCTCCACGAATATATTCCAAGAGATTAGATGGTGAACAAAAAGTATTACCCAGAAGTGCTGAAGCGATTAGATGACGTAGCAGAAGAAAAAGCCTTGATTTGTGAGAAAGTGACAACTTGATCCTTCATCACGACAACAAGCCTGCCCATTCATCGCAGCTCATGCAGTAATTTCTGGTGAAACACAGTCTTACACAATTTTGACAGCTTCCATACAGCCCTGAACTAGCCTAATCTTTATATTGGTAAAATTTCAAAATATCGTTTTTTGATTTAGTTCTTTTCCCTAACATATCAAGGCATTTTACTTACTAAATACCCAAATAATTGCGTGTAAAACTTTCAAAATGCAAAAAAAGATATTTCAAGTTTCAACGTTTATAAAGATTATTATTTCACATTCTGGTCAAGTATTTTTAATTGAATTGAGTAAAGTTCTTTTCCTTTATTATATGGTGCCACCAGAAAGAGGAAACGTATCTGAAAAGAACAATTGTGATTCTTTGAGATCCACAATTTTTATGAATATTTTTATAAAGAATATTCATTTTTAAAAGCATCGCTGATTCAATTATAAAAATGATGAGTGGATTTCTGTTAACACTACAATTCTTGGAAAAAATTACATGATATAAGCAAACTTTGAACCCGGAAAAGTTTCTACTTATAAAATTTATAAACCGACAGTATCGTATATGTTTATCTCACATTGAATTTTAAAGTAGATTCATACATGTACATTTTTTTGGAAGCATATTATTTATGTTTCTATATCATTTATAATAAATAAAAAATAAATTAAAATGTCTTCATTCTGAGATGAATCTCACTGAAGCCTCAATTGTCGCCTCATCCGCTTTGTCACATCCTATCAGACAGCCTCCTATCTCCTTGCAAATAACAACTAACTTAATCACAAAAGAAAAGATTGATTGACAGTTTGTCGTTTGAACTTTATTGCAAAATAAATGTCAAAAAGCAGAAGCAATTAAGTTGATTGTGCCATGTGTCGTAAAAGAGACGTGATAGCAGGTTCCGAGTATTGAAGTCGAGATTATTTATATTTTTCAAAGAGGTGGGAAAATATCACGCAACATGATACGAAAGGCAGAAAAAAAGTTCTAATTAATAAAGATACAGTTTCACAATATATTGTTTTTAGATTTTTTTCTTACATATTTAATCAATACTGTAAATTTAATTGAAGAGTAGCAGTACAGAACTAAATAACCAACAAAAGGGGAATTGTTATCACTATTGGAAGATGAAACAAAAGCCCACTTCCAAGCTGAAGTCTTGCTGAATTGAGGCAAACAAATTTTGATTTAAAAAATATATCCAGTTTCAAGAAAATGGATGTGAAAGTTGACAATCTCAAATTGTCACCAATCTAAAATTCCACTGTTGATTTAAATACCAATTTAAATTCAAAGGTCGACTGTTGATTCTCAGTAAAAATTTAATTTTGAATTAAAAGGATAGAGGAAAACAGGCCTCCGAGATATTACGTATATGAATTCGGGCAAAAGAATTTTGGTGCAATAAATGTAACCACTGCCTAGAAAACCAACCGAGAATTTTAAGATTCAAATTTCATGGTTTTTCAAAATTGGCTTAGGACAGCGATTAAAAATCGAATTATCATGTTTATAAATGAAAAATTGCTCCTGAGATATGGGGATACTGAATGAGAATAAAAAGTGTTTGAAAGGAACAAAATTATTGTGTTTCCAGGAAACCAATATTTAAAACAAAACACTTTAGTTTTTGACTAATACTATGACTGTGACAAAATAGCTGAATTTTCAAACTACAAAGATTAAACTTCACCCAAAAAAAGTTTCATTTTCACCGAAATAATTAAATTTGTTAGAAGACAGCCAAATTTTACATTGAAACAGATGAATATTCAATCAAACTAGTCGAATTCTCAAACAAGAGATACTCAGCATTTAACGGAAAAGAGTGCAATTTTCAACCCGAAGAGTTAAATTTTTAAGACCAAAAAAACGAACTTTCAACCAAATACTTACATTTTAAATCAAGAACATAAATTTTCAACAAAATTATTAAATTTCCAATACAAGAGATGCATTTTAAGCCAAAAGAAAAAACAAATTTTTTACAAAAAGAGATGACTGTTTAAACCGAGAATACGTACTTTAAAAAAGTAGTACTTTCAACTCAAAAGGAGGAATTTGCAACCAAACAGTTTAGTTTTCGATTAAACAACATAAAATAATTAAACAATTACTTTTTAAAGAAAATTTTGAATTTGCAAACCAAATAATGAAATTTCTATCTTAAAATATAATCGTCAGGAAGAAGAAAATGATGAGAAAAGAAATAGAAGTATGAGTCAAATAAGTTACTAACAAGAATATTATATACTTTTTTTCAATCAATTTCTCATTTTTCCTGATAATTAATATTCAAAGACCAGAATCTGTATTTTGTAGAATATGCAATAATTAATCTTCTATCCACGAAATAAGTCAGTTTCAAAATAAAATTAAAATTTTTATTTTCCTTGAAATCCCCGGACTTTTGCAAGATTTTTAAAAATCCCTGTCTTTTCCCTGATTTCCGATTTTCTCTCAAGTTTTGCTTGACTTGCGCCCTACGACCTACCTGTAGCAGTTTCGACAAATATTAGTTCTATAAGGGTGAAAAAATGTATTAATGAGTTACAATGTTAACTAAATTTTAAATTAAATTTGACAAAATTAAAAAAAAATGGTATCCTAAAATGAGAATCTGAAAAAAATCCTCTTACCCCCATTTTTATTTAATTATTAAACAATTTTTATACAAAAAACCTATTTTCGATAAAAATCTTGGTTGTCTATTTCTGTACTACAATCTTTTAAAGTAGATGCTAAACTTTCCTAAGAAAAGCGTGAAGCCTTCACTTTCAGAAATTTCAACCAATCTTCTGTTTTATTTATTTAATTTTGAAATATTTTTATATAATGAGATTTCGAAAAAATACTTTTACTACAAATTTTATTTGATTTTAAAAGTAATTCTTTATGCAATAAACCAGATTTTTATCAAAATGTTGGTTATCTATTTCTGTACTACAATCTTATAAAGTAGATGCTAAACTTTCATAAAAAAAGCCTGAAGCCTTCACTTTCAAAATTTTAACCAATCTTTTGTTTTATTTATTTAATTTTGAAATACTTTTATTCAATAAGATTTTAAAAAAATACTTTTGCCACCAATTTTATTTGATTTTTAAAGAATAGATCATTCAATAAGCAAGATTTTTATCAAAAGATTGGTTATCTAGTTCTGCACTGCAATCCTTTAAAGAAGATGCTAAGCTTTCATCAAAAACGCCTTTAACTTTTTTCTTTCCGAAATTTAAAACAGTCTTCTGTTTTTTTTATTTAATTGTAATTTCTTTTTTATATATTTATTTCATGAGATCTTTTTTAATTAGAATAATATTGAATGAGATTTCCAAAACATTACTTTTTCCACAAAGTGTATCTGAGTTTTTAAGAATCTGTCATACAGTAAACCAAAATTTCAACCTTAATGTTGTCTATCTAGTACTGCATTGCAGCCTTTTAAGAAGGAACTAAACTTTCATAAGAAAAGCCTGAAACCTTCCCTTTTAGAAAATTAAACTAATTTTTTTGTTATCTATTAAAGGTCTTTTTGTGAACTATTTCACGTTGATGTTAAAAGCTTGGGTTTGTGAGATATGGTTGCATATATTGAGTGCAATAAATTTCGATCAAAGATTTATCGCGACTGTCGCCGAGCCTCTTCTTTCGCTAAAGATAGGCGCCTGCCCAGTTGCAGTCTCGGTATCCTCGGGGCCACCCAGTCCGCCGGCGATCTCAACGCGATAAACGCATTATTTAATTACTTCAAGTAATTACCGATTATTACACAGCGGGCCTGTCCCGATGCACCGCTCACCATTAATTACGTCAAGGACCGGACGAAACACTCGTTACGCAGCAAGTTTTTGATCGTCTCGCACTTCTTCCCCACACCATGACACGCGACTGTTAACAAAAATTTATTGCAAAAATCGATTTCCAAAAATTTATATTTCTCGCATTTTTTCCAAAAAATTTGCCATTTCGGACTCAAGAAAGGAAATGGTTTTCAAGAATGAAAAATCATTTAATCTACTACATATGTAATGATTTGGAATTCAATACCAATTCACTGAAAAAAAATTGGTTATACGATTTTAATTGTTCCATTCAAACAAATGCTAATATTCAGCCCAAGTCTTAAATGGCAATGTAAATTTAATTAATTTTTATTCAGTTAGTATTATTTAAACCTTTTGAAGTTAGAACAATTAGACATGTTTCACAAATTGGTATACGGTAACATTGTTTAAATGAAAAATGATAAGACCTTCTTTTGCATACCTTATAACCTGCAAACGCTAACCCACGTACCCTCACTGTCTCGAGATCCACACCTTCTTCGTCGAAAAGGGCCATTATTAGACATTATTCTATGAATAAAATAAATTTTTGGAGTCATCCATTGCCTTCGTACACTTTTAGGACTTCCCAAAGTTTACTTCTATCCAGCCTGTCAAACGTTTTTTTCCAGATCAGCAAATGCACAGAAAATTTTTTTCTTTATTCTCAAACTTTTTTCTGTGATTTTTCTTAAGCTCAATTATTTTATCCCTACATAATCTTCCTGGCGTAAATCCACTTTAGACTTTTCATACCTTTTAACTTGTTATTTTACTCACCCTATGAATAAGTATTTTTAAATATCGTCTACTTACTTAAATTAACCAGAATTCTGGTTGATATAAGATACTTTTTTTAGTGAAGATCTTGGATTTAAAAATTTGGAATAACAATAAATGAAGATTGCTAAAAAATCCCAATTTCAAAATTTTCTGATTTTTCCCGGGAACATTTTTCATTTTCCCTGGCGGTTTTGACTTTTTCTTTTATGTATGAAAACATCTTTACACGTAGGAGATTATTAATGTTAAAACAAAACAACTATAAGTTGAGTTTTCAAATCGAAAAGAACAATTAGGAACAAAAAAATCAAATATATTTTAATAAAAAAATATTTGAACCTTTAATTAAACACAATTGCATTAAGCCAAAAATAAGAACTTTTCACAAATTATTCCCATTTTCAACCAAAGCAGGCTAATTTTCACGCCAAAAAGATCAATTTTTAACGTGATGAATTTGCAACCACAAAGTATGAATTTTCTGCCAAAATAATTGAATCTTCAAAAATATAACTCAATTTTTTAACTAAAAAAGACAACTTTGCGTCTAAAAATTGTATAGTCATATTTTGAGTTAACAAAATAATTTTTAAGGTATAAAAATCCAATAAGATAATATGATTCGCAACTAACGAGATGAAAGTTGAACGAAAATAATTGATCTTTAATCAATATTTGACTTTTTTACCAAATATTTGAATTCTCATTCCAAAAGGTTAAGTTTCTGAAAAAAATGGAACAGAACACAAGAATTTTCCAGTAAAAAAGATAAATTTTTAACAAATAGAAGAGTTGAATCATCACCTATAACTGATAAATTTTCAAATTAAAATAGCAGAGTTAAATTTTCAGAAAAAATTAATTTTCAATCGAATCAAACAAATGCTCGACAAAATATAGTTAAATACTTAACCAAAAAGATAAATTTTTAATAAAGAAGATTAAATTTCTTTAAAAAAAATTTAGAGAAAAGAAATATAATAGTTCAATTTTCCATAATTTTTAACAAAATATTCAAATTTAAGGAATTTCTGACCTGCTAAATTTTTAACCAAAGAAATTAATTTTTCCATTAAAAGAATAAATTATTCAACAAGTTACTTATTATTGTGCAACAAAAGACGAATTATCAACAAAATTTGGAAATTTTAAACACTATAGTAGATTTTCCAACTGAACAAGATATATTCTCTACTAACTATGAAATAGTTCAATTTTAAGTTGAAAAATTAATTTTAAATAAATAAATAGTACAATTTTTAAAGAAAACATGTTTTTCCACCAAGAAGATGTATTTTTAGTGTAAAAGGATGAATTTGTAATAATTTTTTTAAACCAAATAATAAAATTTAAAAATAAAAGAGATGGATCTTCAACCGAAAATCTAGTAGTAGACTTTTGAACCAAGAAGAATTAACTTTTAACTAAAAACAGTTAGATTTTCTTCGTGGGTTCTACTAACTCAATTCTGATTTAAGGGGAAAATTGCAATATGATCATAGATAGACTATCGAATAATAGTTCAAATAAAACATTGACGTTCAATTTGAATAGATTTAAAATACTTCTTTAAAAAAATTTACATTCTGCATATTTAAAAGGAAAATGGAAAAAGGGGAAGTTTTTCGGGAATAAGGGAAAAAGGGGAATTCAAAAAATGAAAAACGCATGGAAATTGAGGACTAACTGTGATGTCTGTAAGTAGTACAAGCCATTTTTCCCAGTGAACGGGGCTTTAAAGTCCTAAGTATTTTTTTCACATTATAATGAAATTAGAAACTATTTGTAACAAGCTTTTTGATTTTAAATACAATCTAATTCGATAACTTCTTGCTTCTATTATTATTAATAGTATTTACTCCTCGAGTAACTCTTAATGCAGTGCTTATTAACTAATATAATGCTTTAATAATTTAATATTTTTCTCTTTTAACATTAATTGAACGCTTCAATACTTATTAGACTTTTGTAAAAGTCTTGTGAAAATAAAAACTAAAATGGAATGTACAGTTGTCTTTTTGCGAGCTTTATAGGTTCAACCAATATGCTATTGCGTTCAATCGATTATTATCGATGTAGCGATATTTCTAATCTTCCGAGCCAATTAAGCAACGATTGTCGATATCGAACGCAGGATCAATCGGCCTGCGTATTGCGATACAAAACTATCGGGTATAAAGAAGAAGGGTCTACTGATTGCCGCTTAATCAGGGTCTTTAATCAGTTTTGAAAAAAGCAGGCACGGGCCTTGTATAATAGCCTTTAAACGATATACGTGTAATTTCGCGAAACAGGTCAGTGTTAAATAGAAAAAAGAAAAGACAAGATCGGGACTATCTTTATTCATTGTAAGTTCCCTCAATGATAAATAATCACAGTAACTAAAAAAGGGTTTAACTGGAAAGATTTTTTATTAATTTATAAAGACTTCCGATAAATAAACTTGCATGTATGCTGGAGAATACAAATGGAGAATTTACTGTTTTGAAATACATTATGTTAGAAAAGCCATTTATATAAGATAACGGTTTTCTATAAAAGGAATATTATAGGACAAAAACAATACATATAGATAAAAAACCGAATGACCCTCTAAGACGAAGAAAGTGTGGATCCCGGAGCACTGACGGTACGTGGGTTAGAAATTGCTCTTGTTTTAAGGCAATAAATAGGCTTAAATCTAGCCTAAAGAATAAAAACGAGCTTCAATTGAGGTACCAAAACAATCAATAAAAGAAAACAAAATATTTTTGAGGGGAGGCAATGAAATCTCAAACTACGAACAATTTTACTTAGATCCAGCCAAATCAGAATATAATGTAAACCCATTTTTCAAATATGACGAATCTAGTCTCAAAATAACACACTTTAGGGCCCAACTTTCAAGTTGAAAATTGTTGTCTTGCTTTAGGACGAAAAATTGACTGAATTGTGGTTTTGGACCAGAAAAGGGCTTAAATAAACTGTATTTTCACTTAAAATAAGGATAATTTTTAACTTAAATTAAATCTGTATTTTTATATAAATCACCCAAACAGAAATATTGGAAAATCATTTTTTTTTATTATGTAGTGAAAATTATTTTCTAAACTAGTTTTTAAATAGGGTCATTTTATTTTTTTCGCCGATATCAGTTGCAGCTTATTTTTACAGATTTTAATACTTCACTATTATTTACACTATTATATACAATAATCGAAGTTGTAACTTTTTACAGAACAAATTGAAAAACAAAATAAAAATCGAATACGATTTAGAGGTCTACTAATTGAATTTTTTCTATTGATTAATTTGTTCAATGTTTTGAAAATGCCTATACCAAATTTTTACACCTATAAAATTATACCCTTTTATATTTCCATTATTGTAAATAATTTTATGCAATTTTTTTACCTCTTTTTTAAGCAAAATAATCGTTTTTCTTACTGGTTTGTTCATAATTATAATACTTATGGTTCAAAATTTGTAAAAATTGCGCCGCAACCTACGTCGGTACAATGAACTGGAATCGGTAACCTAGCCGGGTATGAAAGGCTTATCAGAAAGTACGTTACTACTTATAGGGAAAAATCAGAATAATTTAAGAGGTAAAATTTATAAATATTTAAAAATGTCACCTTGACAAAAAAGTTTATAATGTTATAGAAAAAAACCTCATCTTAGAACCTTCCAATTTTTGTAGAAACATTTGAATTGAGTTATTTTTACGCTACAAGTATGAATTCAATGATTTAAAAAGTCGTTTAGAAAGTTAAAGGTTTGAAATATTTAAAATTATTTTATTTTAAACGGCGAAAAGGACACCAATTTTTTGGACAGAAATCGTATTTTTTAGTGAAAAAATCTATCCAATCCCTTTCAATTCTTTTTCCCTATCATTCTGCATGATATGATACTTCTTAATCATTTTTTTTCATTTTTGAAATTCTTATAATTGTAATTATAAAGTATAGTTTTGAATGTGTAATCCTAAAATGTTTAATTTTTGAAGCCTAAAAACTGAACATTTCTTGCTTCCAAAGTTTAAATTTGAAAATAATTGATTCGAAATTTCGGAGTTTTTGGAGATTTTGAATTTGAAATTACACAATGCTGTAGTTGCTAATTGAAATATAAAAATTTCAGAACACTGAAAAATCTTTTAAAATTAAACAATTTTAAATTAAACGACTTGATAATTGTACAGTTTTTAGTTTAGAGGATTTCCAATTTTAAATTTAAAAATTAACTGCCTCTAGAATAAATTAAAAGCAAATCAAAATAAGGACAATATTTTCTCAAAAGTAAGCATTAATAAAAAAATATTATATCTGATTCAAATCCAATTTCAGAATCAGGTATTGAAAGTTGAATTTTTTTAAATTGTGTAATTCCAATCATTGGAATTGTGTACTTATGACAATTGTTTTTTATTCTTTGTTTGAAACACATTTAATTATAAACAATAGAATTTTCATTACTTCAAAATTTGAATCATCCCTCTCTCAAAATCCTATTCTGGAAATATTCCATTTTTAACTTTTTTAAATTGTCATCTCCGAAATTTTAATCTTAAATAATTTAATTCCGTGAATCTTTAATTTCAAAAGATTGTTCAATTTTAAACGTTCTTATTCAGAAATGGTAAAATTTACCCGCCTTTCTAATAAAATTGTCCAACTTCAAAATTGTAGTATACAATTTTTCAATTTTCAGAGCCTCTGTTGAAAAAATTTAAATTCCAAACACTTTTCGTTTTAAATCATGCAGTTTTAGACGGGTATATTGGGAAATAATAATATAATTGGAATGTTTTTGATTCAAAATTATTTAATAATTGTTTCTAAATATAAAATGCTTTCAATTTGAACTTATTAATTATTGTTTCAAAAATGTTCTAAACTTAATAAAGTAAAACTCTTCAATAGCCCTCCCTACTATAGCCGTTTCGAGAATTAACGCCGCGCGGCATGTAGGTGTAACAGGTGCTGCGCAAGGTGCACGGAATCTGCGGCTGTCACTCAGGCGAGCAGTCAGACGTGAACAAACAAAAGCGGAGAGGCCTATAATGAGTTAGTTCCAACCCACCGTCAGTCCCGAAATCGGCGCTATAGAAGAGTTTCACTATACTTAAAAATTTTCTCGATCATGGATGTTTAAATTGTTTATATTTTTAATGCTAGGTGTCCTTATTATAACTGAAAATCCTGTAAATTTTGATGTCCGGACTAGGACAACTACCAGCAGGTCACATTTGTGTTAATTCATACTTTTGACGACTCACATTTGCGACAGTCGCATTGTGGTATGTCTCACTCGAAAAAATTTGATCTGCAGAAAAAATGGCAAAAAAGGAGCGACTCGCATTGCGGCCAGTGACAATATGGCAATTTTAATTTTTAAAAATTTGAAGTCCATAAGAAATTGGTAAAAAAGGAGCAATGCACATCGCGGCGACTTTTATTTCGAAAAATTTAAAGTTCATAAAAAATTATCAAAAATTTTGCAATTCGCATTTGCGACACATCACAG
Source organism: Belonocnema kinseyi (assembly GCF_010883055.1). Lineage (NCBI taxonomy): Eukaryota > Metazoa > Arthropoda > Insecta > Hymenoptera > Cynipidae > Belonocnema > Belonocnema kinseyi. The sequence continues at coordinate 27,204,236 of NC_046664.1, forward strand.
TGTGACATTTCTCCTTCGAAAAAATATGGAATACACAACAATTTAGAAAAAATTTGGAAGGACTAAAAATATTTTTTGTTTAATTACAGCAATGTCTTTTCGCCCCTGCGGGACGTTGAAAACGTCATAATGAGACTTGCCCCTTTTTGTCTAATTTTTTTGTGAAATTCAAATTTTTGGAAATCACAATTACCGTAATGTGACTTGGTTGGCATGACTTAACCCCATTGCAAAATTTTTTCCTGCGTTAATAATTGATATTAAAAGCAACTAAAAATAATTTTCGGTAAATTCTTATGAAATAGTCTTAAGGGCATGTGATACTTACAGTTTCCCCGGCTTTTGTTCCACGAAAATGAAAATTGTTTAAAACTGAATTCGGAGATGCTATAAAATATCATAACGGACGTCCCTGGACACATTTTTAGGGGATATAATTACAAAAGAATTTATTGTGCTAAATGAAAATTTTATGCATATGTATTATTTTGAGGTTACGTCGTTTTTCATCTCTGCCTTTCCGATATTTGGGAATTATTTATGAAATAAACTTTTTTGATAGCCTGCAAACAAGGTTAGTTCCCGGAAATTAGTTACTATGTTAATTTTTAAGTCCAAAGTTTTCGGCCAAAAATATTGTTTAGTTTGGAAGTAACGCTCGGGTGAATTGTGACACACATAACCTCGAAATATACACGCACGTTGTTAGCAATATCAAACATTTTTTGATAACAAAAAACACAAAAAAGTGTGTGGGGACGTCCGTTAGCATGTTTGCTATCATTTCTCAGATTTTGAAGGCAAAATATTTCTTATCCTAGGAAAAAAGCCGGAGGAATCTAACACTGAAAAAATCGATACTATTTCCTAAGCGCTATGCAAATTAATCACATTTTAATAAATTAAAACTTTTTTGAATTAACCTACAAAAAAAGTGTGTGGGGACGTCCGTTAGCATGTTCGCTATCATTTCCCAAATTTTCAAGACAAAATATTTATTATTCTAGAAAAAAAGCCGGGGGAACCTAAAACTGGTAAAATCGACAATTTTCTAAGTATCACATGCCCTTAAGGAAAAAAATGTCTCCAAATAAAAGATTAAATTGAATTCTTGACTACTTCCATTTAAGCCTGCCCCATTCCCCGATTCTCATTTCAAAACTGATAACTCCTGTTTTTCTTCCAACATCAGACGCCTCTCTTGTAGGTATATGCTGTATAGACTTATAGAGTATAGACTCTCGGCAATTCACCAGATTACGATTAAATATTGATGGCGTCTGCTGATACAGATTAATGTACGTTCACTGGCTCCTCGATCTACGCTCCGGCCCGTGGGAGCGTTATTTGTCTCTTGTCGTACGTCCCTCAGTCTCTCAGGGCGAGTCAAGAGAGATAGAGAGATAATACAAGAGGATGAAGCAAAATGAGAAGGTAAGATGGAAGATTGTGCTAGAAGCCTTTAAGAAGGCGACAGAATGGGTAAAACAAGAGAAAATAGACAAGGGTGTCTATACCAAGGACAGAAGTGAGAAGCGAATAAAATGGGGGGGGGGGGGTATGGGCGAAAGAGGAAAGATTTCTGATTGCCACCTTGGACGCATGGATTGTCGGATCCTCTTATCTGCTTCTTTGCTCCCTTTCTCTCTTCTTCCTCTTTTTTGTTCTCTCCTTCGTTTCGCCTCATGCCCTGACTTACTTACCGAGTTTCGGTTATGATGAACGGTGTCGCTGGGGGGAGGCATTCATCCCGAGATAGCGTCCTGGGGGAATCTATTAACCCTCTGGTTGGATGCGATTTTATTTACTCTTACGCTCAAAGTGATAACATAGCGAATTATTATTTATTAGATATATTGAATTATTATTATTTGAGATTGTCAAGGATAGGGTTTACTCGAGAGGTTTTGCAAGACAGGCGGATGAATGTAGATATGTCTGAATAACAATTTGCCTGATTTTTTTCAGATTCGATCATTTAAAAAAATGTTTTAATAATTCTAAATGATTTTTAACGATTTCTAGCTATTTTAAAAGATATTAAAAAATGTATAATTATTCTAAATGTTTTTTATTTAGAACAGGACTTTTTGGAAGACTTATAATTCTGAGTAGGAACATCAAATTATTTTTTTACATTATTATTCTTCTGAAGTTAAACAGGTATTTTCATTCAATTTTCTTCTAAATCAGAAGGCAAATCATTTTCCAAAATTCTCGTGGCAAAGTTAAAATTATAATCCTTGACGGTAAATTCTTATTCCAAAGTCTAAATTATAATTCTTTATGGAAATTCCCTGTTCCAAGTCACAATTACATTTCTTTCTCAAAGTTTCCTGTTGCAAGTTAAAATTATACTAATTTAATCATTATTGAATTGAATTTTGAATTATTAAATTAAATTAAATTTTTATGCGCAAAAAGAAAAAGAGTTTTTTAATCCGGGTAAATTCTAATTTGGAAGAAGGTGTTTTTAATTTCTGACAGTGATTGTTTTTTTCATTTCCTTTTTTATGAATCAAAATTTATATTAATTCAGAAAATTCCCTACACAAAGTCACAATTGAATTTATTTCTAAACATTTAGACACATAGTAACTCTTTATTTTCCAAGTTTTGAAAAAGGGAAGTTTTAATCGTGACTAACTTAAAATTGAAATAGGGATTTTTTTAATACCCTTGAACTAAATCAGAATTGCCAGCTTTTTCATGACAGAATTATATTCGTTTACAACATTCTCTATTATAGTTTAAAAATATACTACTTCAGTTTTCTACAATTTTTAACAGGGAAGCTTTAAATTCTGACAAATATTCATTTCAAAAAAAGAACATTCCATTTCAAACAAATTTTTATCTAGAACAAAAATGTTTCAAAATGTTTAAAATTTTGTCGTAGAACAGGAATTTGTTTGTAAATTCCATTTATAAAAATCATAATTAAAATTATTTCACAACAGGGAATATTTTCTGAAATTCACTTTTTATAGACTAGAATTCAAATTATTTTAGAAAATTTCATATACCAACAAAAAATTAATTTCATTTCCAGAATGCACTGTTCTAAGTCAGAATTATACTTCTTTACCAATCTTTCTAATGCAAATCAGAAATTAAATAACTCTTTTTTCAGAAGATTTTCTGTTCCAAATTTTGGAAAAAGTAAGTTTGAAATAGTGAAAAAATAAATCAAATTCAGTTATTAAATTAATTTGCAACAAAAAAGACGAATCTGAAAAAACAGTTGACTTTCTAATAAAAAAAAAATTGAACAAAGAAGATTAATTTTCGATAAAGAAAGACGAATAATGAATACAATATATGAATTTTTTAAAGAAATTTAATTTTCAGGCAAATACTTAAATTTTATACCAGAATAGTAGAGTTTTCAATCCAACAAGACGAGTCTTAAAAAGAAACAGTGTAATTTTCAATAGAAAAAGTTACTTTTCTCAAAATTGTTGAATATTCTAAAAAAGTAGATTAATTTTTAACCATGGAAATAAATTTTCTACTGAAAAAGACAAAGTTTCAAATAAAAAGTATAATATTTAACAGAAAGAGATCAACCTTTAACCCAATAGTTGAATTTAAAAGTTAAAAGTATAAAATTGCTATAACAAACGTAATAATTATTTCTTCAAACAAAAAAGTTAGCGTTTGAATGGAAAAAATGAATTTGTAAGAAAATAGTTCAATATTCGCCCAATAGGGCAAATTTTAAAGTAAATTTATGCAACTCCAACCAACAAATGGAATTTTTAACAATTTAGTTCGAATTCCAACCAAATAGTTAAATTTACAGCAATAAAAGAATGAATTTTCAACTAAAAAGGATAATTTTTACAAAAGACGAAATTGTTAAATTTTTACTTGACAAAAATTAATTTATAATGAAAAATTAACGAAATTTCTACAATATAAGTAAATTTGACCCACACCCCAACCACACCCCCGACAAAAAAAGGTTATTCTACGAAAGTGGTCAAGCTTTCAACAAGAAAGAAAGAAAAATTGTCAACAAAACGGTTTATTTAAAAATAAGAAGCTTTTGACCAAGAAGATTAATTTTCTCCCAAAAAGGCCAAATTTGAACAAAAAACATAAATTATCAAATAAAAAATGTACAATTTCAACCAAAAATGAAATGGTTAAATTTTTGGTTGAGAACATTATTTTTCAAACAAATATATTAAAACTATTTGAATTTCTTATGTAATTAACTCTGATTATCTGGATTACAAGTGGATTACTCCGGTTTACTTTGAATTACATGTACATTTCACCACAGTATAACTAGAGTACTCTGATTGACAGGTAGATTCAAGAAATTTACTTTGTAGTAAATGTGGATTACTCCCGCTTACTTACTTGAACTCTCATTTTCAGTCCAGTGTCATGGGTTGTCTGCAAATAGCTTTGGACTGAATTTGGGGGAATCCAAACTTAAAGAGTAAAGGCTACCTAAACCGTTTTCAATTTGAATGCATAACATTGCGCAATATACTCGATCGATCTCGCCCTGTCCCCTGAAAAACTATTTGGGCCAGCAGTTCTAGGAAGGCCGAGAACGGGGGGATTAAAACGAGAGTTTGTTTTAATTGAGTTCAATTGATCAGAAAGTCAAGTCCGAACCTACAGTGAAGTATAGGCAGATGATTATTCATTGAGTCGTGACTTTGACGGGCGCGGATCGCGCATTAACGAGAATGACGAGTAAGTACTTGATAGCGTTTCTTCCCTTTAGAGCGAGCCTTGTCTTTTTGGCAGAGAAAGGAACCAGGGTGACAGGGTTGAAGCATACCATCTGCGCCTCCATCTGCAGCAGCTGTAGAACAAGACCGACGAAGAAGACGTCTAAAACTTCTGCCCCTTGGGCCGTTGCTGTTACAGCGGCTTCTACGCCTATAGTATGTATGTACATAAATCACAAAAGGCGTAGCCCAAAGTGACACACTCTCCCTGGCGTTAATAAACGTCCGCTTCTAAATTGTAAATTATCATTGTCGGGCTGTTTCAGTATTGCACCCCCTGCCAGGAGAAAAGCGGCCAATGACTGGGCGGATCCAAAAGAATGGGACCAGTCAGTGACACATCACTGAAAAATAATGGTTGGCTGGGACAACAAGCCTTTTAGGAGTAAAAATTAGTAGAGATAACTACTTCGATCAGGTTTGCCCCAGATCTGGCTAAACTGATAGAAAATACGGCATTCACACTGTCAAACCAAGACTTTTTTCTTGTCATCTTGACAGTCTGGTCTGGTCCAGGCTTGTCGCTGACCAACTAAATGCTAAATGTGGCTGACCAGCCAATAACTAGTGGCTGACCAGTCAATAACTAGTGGCTGATCAGTCATTAACTAGTGGTTGACAAGCCGATAACTAGTGGCTGACCGAACAATAACTAGTGGATGACCAGCCAATCAATAGTGGCTGACCAGCCAATAACTAGTGGCTGACCATACGGTCTGGCCTAGGGCTAGCTAAAAAAACGTTACACCAGACCCAGGCCAGCGTCACAAGATTATTCACAGCACAGGTAAAAAATGTATATATAGTTTACATATACTGAATAAGAAAATGATATTTTTCATTTGTTTTATGCTTTATTTCATTTGCATATATTACAAACTAGAGTAGCTGTCCCAACCAACCATTTTTTCAGTGACACATAAGAGACTGGTAGAAAGGCGTCTAGCTAGGCAGCTACAAGGGTGACAACGAACGACTCTTTTCGTCCTTAGTCTTTTAGTCTCTTAGTCTTTTTCCACCCTCATTACACCCCATTAGACCGGGAGTCTCCCTTCAGAACCTAAAACACGAGCCTATTTGTTCTAATATGAAACCAATGCTAATAGCGATATATCACGAGTTGTACTCCGTAAGCTCGCGCACCCCCTCGACTCGATCCCGTGACCCGCGTCACTATGAATCATATCCGAGATGCTAATGTATCAATTTATCTTGGCTCGCCTTATTAAGACTCCTTTTCTTTTTAATGGGTGACGCTCGTAAATGGGAAAACGCTGTATGTCCCTCTCGCTTTTGCCTCGGGCTCCAGAAGATATTTCTTTCGTGGTTTGATCGACGATCGATCCTGAAGAGATGGATGCATGATAACTAAATAATGAAAAGAAGATTTTCGGCTTGAGTTCAATAGAAAAAAGTTGAATAGTCCCTATTTTCCAGATCTCTTTTCGGATTCAGAAGTTAGTTTGATGTTCAAAAATAGAAAGTACTTCTCTGAGCTATATAGATTAATATCACAGTAATTGCCAATTAATCCCGAAATTGGACGAAAATGATGTGCAAAGCATTTATACAGAGTTCGGATTTTTTTTTATCCGCAATTTTGCATATCAGAATGACGCGATTCTTAAAGCTTAAAGTCCTCTCACGAATTTCCATAGATAGCCATTGTGGAGTGTCAATTGTTATTGCACATCCAAGCCATTATTGTTCACAATTGAAAATTTTAAACAAAGCTTTACAACAAATTTCCTACATTTTTTTAAACAAAAAATCCCTAAGGTTCGACCAATAATTAAACTACGCTAATCTGTAAACCAACGTTTAAAAAGAAAAAAATTAATTTTCTGAGTTATATATTCGTTTTTTTTTATTGTAAGTTAATCTGAAAAGTCAAAAATTTACTATTATATTTTTGGTTGAGAATTCATCTGTTTTGGTTAAAAAGAATTCTAATTTAGTTCAAAATTTCATAATTTTTTTTTTAAATCAACAATTTTATTAACAAGTCATCTTTTTGGCTAGAAATTTAACTTTCTTGGGGGAAATTCGTCCTTTTTGACTGAAAATTGAACAGACTGGTTGAAGAGTCTACTCTTTTATTTTTGGTTGAGAATTAATTTTCTGATTGCAAATGTTATAATTTGGTTAGAAATTTTATTAGTTTGTTTACAATTCAACAATACTTTTCGAAAGTCGTTCTTTTTTGGTTAAAAATGCAACTATTTTGTTGAATATTTATTAAAAATTTTTTGTAACTGAAATTAACCTACTTTATTTCATATTAAAAATATATAATTTTTAGTTGAAAATTTCACCATTAGTAGACAATTCATCTTCAGTTAAAAATTTAACCGCTGGGTGGAAAATTCATATATTTTTGTAATTAACTTTTTTGGGATAAAATTAAACTTCTAGGCCAAAAATTCATGTTCCTTGTTGAAAAAATAACTATTTTATTGGGAATGCATCTTTTCTAAGATAGACCTCAATTTTTTTACTACAAATTCTATTATTCCATATTTGGTTAAAAATGTCTCTGCTTTAGTTGAAAATGTATGCTTTTTAGTCAAAAAATTAACTATTTCGTTCCATATTTTGGTCCATATTGTTGGCAGATGATTAATCTCCTTCGCTAAACATTAATATTTCAGATGATATATAATAGCTTTAGATTATATTCATCTTCTGGGTAGAAAGTTCATCCTTTTTGGTAGGGATTTATTCTATTTAATTAAAAATAAAATTCTTTTTGTTTAAAAAGTATATTATTGTAGTTTTTGTTCAGAATTCACATTTTATAATTAAAAGTCTTAACAATTAATTAAAAACTGAACTATTTAGTTTGGAAATTCGCTTTTATGGTGAAATATAACTTTTTAACTACAAAATGTTAACTATACAGTTGAAGATCCATCATTTTAGTTCAAAATTCATCTCTTTTAATAGAAATTCCATATTTTTGGTTAAAAATCGAATTACAGTTAAAGCTGGATTTAGTGATCCTCCATCTAGTTTTTCCACAAATTAATGGATTTAATGCCACGCTCAGTGTTAAAATTGACATTCAATCTAGGTTTTTGTTCAAAATTTACCCATTTTGTTAGAAAGTCAATAATTCTGGTTAAAACTATAATTGTATTGTTGATGATTCGTCTCTCAAGGTTGAAAATTCAAGTATTTTGGTAGGAAATTGAACTGTTTGGTTAGAAATTAAATTTTTCGTTTAAAATTTATATTTGTGTGTTGAAAATTGAACTACCTTCTAGAAAATTCGCCTTTTTGCCTTGAAAATTTGGTTAAATTTCTTTTCTCTTGACCAAAGAGTCTTTCTTGGCTGAAAATTCAACTCTTTTAATGCAAATTCGTTTAGAAATTTTATCTCTTTTCTTCAAAACTCCTTTTTGTTCTAATGGAAAATATTTTTTTTAACTGAAAATATACCTATTCTATTTTTGGTTGAACATTCATCATTTTTAGTTTAAACTAAAAACTTCGGCTGAAAATTAATCTTTTGTAGTTAAAAATTCATGTATTTTGTTAAAAATTCAACATTTTCTAAAACACTTGCGTTTCGCCCTAAAAGCTTATAGATCATCCAGAAGTGGGAGTCAGAACTATATAAATTAAAATAACTACTTTCACAAAGGAAAAAAAAACAATTTCGAGAGCCAAAAAGATTTATAGTCCAATACAGAAAAATTTCAATTTTTCTCTAACCCTGAAATTTAAAATTTCCCAAAAAATACTACCACTCATTCGATATGAATGAAGATATGTCAAAATTAATTTTGGATCCGCTTGACTGTATCATTTCATCTGAGCTTGATAATCAGAATAACATACAACGGTTCGATAACCCGGGGTTTATTTAAATTCACTTACTGCCTGAAACACTTAAATTTTTAAATCCAAATTTAAAAACAAATTTTTAGTCATTATTGAGCGTGGAAAATTTTTTTACTGCTGGACCGGACCAGATTAGAAAATATAGTTTCTAGTCTTGACGTTGGAAAGTCGTTCTGCCCAGAGGTTGGTGAAACTTTTGCCGAAATATGCTTAATTATTAACCGTTGCCAGTCTTACCAGCAACAAATGTTATCTTTTGTTTTTCTGTGTTGTTTTAAATCTGGTGCCCCGATTTATAGTACGAATTCACTTATACTTTCCTTTTCCCCATTGCTGCTAAGGACGCCGTAGCAGACGATAGCTTGTATTCCATCGTAGGATAAACTTTCGTCAAATAGCATTTAAACTTTAACAGCAGGAAATTTTACATGCAACAAAACTTTTGTCGAGATAAAGTAAGACCTGGGCCGGACCTGCAATTGACCTGATATTAGACTGCCATGAGATTTTTCCCCACTGTATTTAATGTAAACCAATACAGTACAGTAGATTAGAAAACAGTTACAATTATAGATCAGACTTCCTGAATCTCGATTGATGAACAAATTGAAAGACATAAATAACGATTTTATGAAAGATATAATTAACGCAAGCATTAGAGATAAAGAAAATATGGTATCTACGGTTCAGAGGCTTTGGTTAGCTTTCCTGTGAAGCAACTGGCTGTAACTCGCTTTTATCGAAGTGCTCTTTAATCATGTACCAATATGGCCGTCGATCGATTGAAATCCTCGAAGCACGACGAAACGACCTTTCTTTTTTATTTATTACAAGCGGCTACACGAGCAGTTAAACAGCGCGCGCGCGAGTATAACAAGGAAAATAGGATTTTAAAGAGTTGCCCTTGCCATCCCTATACTTTAGTTTAGTTGCCCGATGCAATTAGCCGTTTTTTTTTTTCAAATATGCGAGGGCTATCTATAGTATTTAGTTTACTTAAGCGCTTTTTGATATGCGGAGAGTATCAAGCGGAACCTGTCTTCGTGGCCCGCATGCGAAAACCATTCATTATGGTTTCCAGATAATAAGGAGTATCCTTTAACGCCAATATCAGCGTCTAAGTAAACACTCTTTGGTTTCGACGACGAGTATGCGAAGGCCACCGAGGCGATTTCTCCTGGGTATTAAATGTAATAAATCTCGTATTTACAGGGTAATCCTAGTGCGCCTGCGTGCAATAAACGACTATGTTTACAATAATCCTTGCGGAAAATTGCTGCAGTCAACTTGACATGGGTGAAGATTGGAGACGCATATCTTCCTCAGAGGATTAAAGGAGTTAAGATATGCGCTTTAGTATCAATATCTCTCTTATCATTAATTCTATACAGATTTCCACTTTAATTTGCATTAATCATTTTAAATGTTTCAAAATATGTTTCGGAACATGCTCATGAAATTTTAGGCAAACACGACCTCTGCCTCAATTTTAAGCAAAGACCAGCTTCTACGTCAAATAGGGTAGTACAAAAAAAAAGTTTCAAACTTTTTGCGACATTTCTACCTTCTGTTTTGTTAGGTTGTAAAAAAGTGGATACTTGTTTAAAATATTAAGATCACACGTCACGAAACTGATATTTCCAATAAGAATAACATGAGGATAAACCTATTTTTGTAAATACCATCCAAAACATGAAGCCTAAAATCATACTTGTTTCAAGTAACTTCTTATTTTTTAAACAACTTATTTTTGTATAACATCACGAAAATTGGCGTTTTTTTAATGCATCAGCCTAATTTATCGATATGAAAAGTGAACTTTTTTATCCGATTTGTATATTTCAGAAAATATTAAAAGGGCTAAAGAGGCTAACAAATGTCAAGTTGATAAAAAGAAAACAGGCGTACCAGTAGAACGCTCAGAGCTAGCAATCTCAAAAATATTATTTTATTAAGGGGAGAATAATTATTTTTATAATTTACCAAATTGATTTTTTGAATTAGTTTCTACATTTAAGCAACTACAATTTTTTGTTTTTGTCCATGTTCAAAATTTCTAGAATTAGATTTCAAAAACGAAAATTTTGAATTGGAGATTATCGTGAAGTGAATAGCCTCCAGCATTTTAAGATTTTTTCCGAATTATTATATATTTTGAAATTTTCGTAGACACTGTAGCGATTATAGGGTTCCCGCAAAATAGAAACGCTGTTTAAAAAATTCGTCTTTTTTGTTTGAATTTAACT
>NC_046664.1:27215091-27229406 GCF_010883055.1 Belonocnema kinseyi
ATATCAACTATTTCATTGTTGTTGAGAATCTATCTTTTTTAGTTAAAAATTCAACTAATTAGTTAATAAGTGAAACTACTTTATTAGAAAATCTTGTATTATGGTTGATGATTTCGATGGGTTCTACGAAAAATAGGCTATCGTTTCGTTATCGTTAAGAATTAGGCTAACTTCATTTTGTATCAAATTCAGTAAACACGTAGAAGCATTGAAAGAAATAAAAATCTTTTAAAATTTCTTGTTTTGAAAGTTAAAGGAGCCTACATTATATTACAAACTGTAATACAAAATACTGAAGTTTTGAATTCGTAGGAAATATTTCGAAAAATATTAGGTTATTTATTCCTCCTGAAAACTTAGCTAAATGAAGTTAGCCTAATTCTTATCCGTAGCGGAAAGATATCTTAATATTCTTAAAAGCCATAGATTAATTGTTTTAGTTAAAAAATCGTTTTTGCTACAAAATTTTACTATTTTATTGAAAATCAAGTTTTTTTTGTTGAAAATAAATTTTTCCGTCGGACAACGTAGCCATTCCATGTCTGTTAAAAATTCCCGGATTTAGTAGAGAATTCATGCTTAATGGTAGAATATGTGAAAAACTAATTTTTTAAAAAAGAAAATTATTCTTTTTTGGTTAACAATTTAATTTTTTAAATTTATTATTTTGGTCAAAAATAATTTTTTTCTTAAATTAAAAATTAATTTTTTAACTAAAAATTGAACTATTCAACTTTTTGTTGAAAATATTCATGGCTTTTTATAGAAATTTAATTTTCTAAGTTGAAAGTTAATCTGTTTGTTTAAAAATTAACATTTCGTTGAAAATTTATTTTATAGGCTTAAAATTTTATTTCTTGGGCTAAACGTTTAACTATTTTATTTTTAATCGAAAATTTATCTATTTTAGATAAAAATTAAACTATTTTGTTGAAAATTCGTCTTTTTCGACAGAAAGGTAATCTCAGTAGTTTAAATTTCAGCTTTTTGGTTAAAACATTATTTCTTTCGTGAAAAATTTAACTTTTAAGTTAGAAATTTATTTTTCTAACTGAATTTTTTTTCTTAAAAAGTTAAACGTTCTGTTGAAAATTATAATGTTTTGGTGCAAAATTAACTTTATGTTGAAAATTAAAATTTTGGTTTTGAAAATTTTACTAAAATCCTTCCTGATGAAAAATTCAAAGATTTGTTTGAAAATGCATCTTTTTGGTTTGAGAATTCATATGTATTAGTAGAAATGCCATATTTTTCGATAAAAATGTGACTCCTGGGTCAAAATTTAATCTTCTTTGGTTGAGGATTGAACTATTTTTTTCCTCGACATCCACCTTCTTTGGTCCCATTAAACTTTTTTGGATTTGAAATTTGGTTGAAATATTAGCTATTATATATTTTGCTGAGAATTTATCTGTTTTGGTGGGAAATTCAATACTTGGTCGAAAGTGGAACCAACTTCGTTAAATCATATGAAACAGTTAGGTTTTGCCGAAGCTCTACTATTATTTTTTGGTTGAACCCTGAATAAATTTCCGAAAAGAATTTAGTCGGGAAAAATTACATAAGCTAGAGGTGGGGGCGGGACATAGATCTTATAAAACATAAAAATTGGGGACGAATACGTAATTAAAAATTCCAAAAATTATAATTAAATTATATTTTTGTAGGAAAAATGAAGAAGCAGTAGCATTAGTGAACCTGCCAAGAAAAGGATAAGAATGAATTTAAATTAGTTAAGATGCAATATCTGCGGAACGTATGCGGTAAAACGCTAATGGACAAAGTCAGTAATGAGAGAATTATTTCAGAAAAAAAGTTGAATTTTCAACTAAGAAAGGTACGATTTCAACCAAAAATATAATTGTAGAATTTTCAGTTTAAAAAAGTAATGAAAAAAAAATATTGAGCAAGCTGAATCCAACCAAAAAGAACAAACTTTTAACTAAATAGTTGTATCGTAAGCCAGAAATATGAATTTTAAACAAAAAAGATGAATTCTCAACCCAAAAAGACGAATTTTCAATGAATTACCTGCATTAAAAAAAATAGTTAAACTTTCTCGTCGGTAGGAAGGTTACAAGCCCTGTATTAATCGTCAACAGAAGTAAGAATATATCAAATAAAGCTGAAATTGCAATATATAAGTATTTACTTTCACATGCACTTGCACGCACCGTGCTGCACGGTAGTAAGATCTGAACCTACCAAAAATAGGATAAGAGTATCATTAACACAGTTAGTATAGCATTTCTGCGCAATATATGCGGTAAAACGCTAATGGCGAAATTGAGTAATAAGAGTATCTTCAAAGAATGTAGTATAGAGTAAACACTGTTTGACAAGAATTAAAGCAAATTGTGGAGATGGTTTAGACATGTTGAGTGCATGAAAAAACGACTGACGAAACAAATATATTAAGGTAGAGTAAATGGTAGCGGACCCAGAGTCAGGACAAGGAAAAGAAGATAGGAATCTGTTAATGAGACACTGAATACCCACGATATAAAAAGCGATGATAACACAAGCACTTGCATTAGAAAATGTATTAACGTTAAGGTATCTGAAGTATTATGCCAGGACAGGAAAGTGTGGCACCAAATAGTTTATCGGAAATACAAGATATAGAGTGATATTCGATTGAGGGACACATGGCAAAAAGACCTTGGATACAAATTGGTCCGCGTGGAGAGTTTTAATGGTGACTTTGCAAAACTCTTTGCAAAACTCTTCATCCGGAGTACTTGCTAGAGAGATTGATCAGCAACCTGGGTCAGTGCTATGAACTTCTTGATCTCCGGAAGTATTACGAGGCTAAAACGGAGTGAGTCACGTATATCCCGAAAGGGATATGACTTAATGGTATAAAAATAATAAAGTAATACGAAAAAAGCTTCGCTCTCCTTCTACTATTTTGATCCCTTTGAAAAATAAACAACAACCCATATGAATTTCAAAGAGCGGAGATGTTGGTCGGGACATCGTTGATTATTCTTAAGTTGAGCGTCGAAGGGTGATTCGTTTACGGAAGACGGGGTAACCAGTGTATACGTCGAGGAGACGACGTACACAATGTCGTTATATTCCACAGTGAAAATGGCTATAGTGCCAGAAAGTCTTAGATAAGTTAAACATGCCAGAAGGCGTCGTAAAGCGCCGCGGCGCCTTAGTGTTTACAACGCGACGTTGTGGCCCACCAACCGCGTCACCCTTCTTCTATACATATGTATATTCTCACTTTTGTTACATCTCAACATTGCGATTTTCACTTATTTCGCGTCTATTTTAACACACCCACACGCGCTTCTTTGCTCACAGGCGAAGTGTTGCGAAAAACGCCTTGAACGAAAGTGTGCTAAACTCAGACCTCGGACTCACCACACTATTGAACCTATTTGACACTTTTTTAGAGCGATCGAAATATTTTTCTACTATTTCGAAAAAAGATGACACGAAAGAAACTATTTTCTTACAATTGTCTTCTAATGCCACCATTTCTTTACTTCTCCTAAAAAAATGTTTTGAAACCTCTATCAATAATTGGCTAACAATTGTCTAAATGGTTGATTAGGAAGCGTGCATTAATTACGTAAAATTTTTTCTTCTGAAATTTGAACCAGTAACTCCAGTTTGTTAGTGGCCGTAAGATTTGAACTTATTTTAATCGTGAATTTATTTAGGGGTTATGGTCATCCGAAAGTAATGTTCAAGGATAGGCAAAATTTATTTCCTAGAAATAATTAAAGTATTTCAATTTTCTATCAAATTTGTTCAATTGAACCAAAAAGACGATTCTCGAAGAAAATAGTTGAATCCTTAATCAAAGAAAAAAGTTACTTTTAAACTAAGAAATTGCATTTTGATCAAAAGAAAAAAATATTAAATTTCTACTATAACAGAAAAATTCTTTATAAAAAGTAATTTTCAAAAAATTAATTGTATTTTCAATCAAAAAAGGTTTCAGTTTAATTTCCAACGTTAAAATATGAATTTTGAACGTAAAATTAATTTTGTAGAAAAATAGTTGAATTTTCAACCAAATGAAACAATTTTTCACTAAGATAGTTTCAATTGTACCCAAATAGTCGGTTATGTATAAAAAAAAATTTTCGACGGAATAGTCAAACTTTTAATGAAAGAGATGAATTTTCAACTATAATTATGAATCTTCAATTGAAATCGTTCAATTTTCTGTTAAAAACAGAGTTTTCAACCCAAAATAGAGTTACATTTTTAAACAAAAAATTATATTTCTACCTTAAGAGATACAATTTTAAATCAAAAAGACGACACCAAGAAAAATTTTGCAATCAACAGAGAAAAAAAGGCTCCAAAAAGTTAATTTTTCAAGCTAGAAAGATTAGCTTTCAAGAAAAAAGTTGAATTTTCTAATTAATAGATAAATTTTGAATTAAAATATAAAAGTTGAAATAAGGGGAATTATTCTCTATTCAAAACGGATAAATTTCCACCAAAATACATACATTTCCAAAATTTTTATTCTTGCGTTCCTTAAAGATTGAGGAGAATTCATTTTTAACATTATTTTTACATTTCAAGTAAAACGATATATTTGTAGTAAAAAAATTATAGCAAATCAGCTTAGTTTTTATACAGAGATGAATTTTTAAGTACAATCATGATTTCGCAAAAAAAAAATACAAAGTTGAGCTCCTTTTAACCGAGGAGTTGAATTTTCTGACAAAATGGACAAATATTTAGTAAAGAAAGATTTTTCAGTCAAGAAATTGAAAAATGTCATCAGAATGGTTAAACTTGTAAGCTAAAAGATGAATTTTTATAAACAGTTGCATTTTTACAGAAAACAAAAATGTAAGAAAAGGCAATTTTCAACCCAACAGTCGCAGTCTTAACCAAAAAAGAGGAAAAGCAACCAAAAAGATTGCTTCTCTACCAATAAACATAAATTTGAAATTAAATATTTTTCAGCCAATAGAGAAAAAGTCAACTAGATTGTTCAATTTTTATGAAAAAAAAATTCTTTACAAAACGGTTGAATTTTCATTTTTTCAACGAAGGAAATGAATTTTTACCAAAAATGATGAATCATTAACTGAAATAGTTAAATTTTCAAATTAAAAAAGTGATTTAAAAAACATTCTTTAACTGAAAGGATGAATTTTTAATTAAAATAATGAATCTTTCACAAGAACAAAATATATTTTAATAATGTGGTTCAACGAAATAATTGAATTTTGTACCAAAAGAGAAGAATACTTAACGAATAGTTTAAAAGTAGATATTTAAAAAAGAAGAATGACTTTTCAATAAAATCGTTGAATTTGCAGCGATATAATAAAATTCTTAACCAAAATTATAATCATTAGAAGAAAGCCACAGAAAGAAAAGAAATGAAAATACAATTCAATACAATATTATATCAGGGTAGCAGGAAACTTAATTTTCAAAATTCCATAACTTTACGCTGAGACATTTTTTATTTTCCCTGACCATTAATATTCAAATCCAAATTAATAATCTTGTAAATTTTTTAACATACAATCTTTTATACACGTAATAAAAAATTACAATTAAAAATACCATTTTCTTCAATTTATTGTCCTTGGCAGTTATTGAAAGTGCATCTTACAGAAATTTCCTGACATGTGCAATATTTTTTTCAAACACACCTATCTTTTTCTTGATTTTCCGAGGTTCCCGGACCAATTTTTTGTTAAATTCAAAATTAATTACGTTTAACAATTAGAAATATTAAAAATTATCTTGCAAATTTAATTTTTAAAAATAAATTACACTGTAAAAATAGTGTACGATAAATTTCAACCAATTCTAATCATCCCGAATTGATTTGTCTTTCTCCTAGATATCGCACATTAACCATTTTAGTTCCACAATGAAAAACTAGAAAAAAAGGCATTGACAAACTGAAATAGTTAGTGTGCGATATCGTGGGGAAAAACAAATCTATTCGGGATGATCAACAATGGAAATGGAAGATAAAAAGGAGTACTAAATAATGACGTTAGCAGTTTTTAGAAAAAAAAGTGCTGATCATGTTATAGTGCCCCAAAAGTTGTCTAAAATAGCGATTTTTGCACTTTTAGGTAAGAATATCTCACAAAACTTGACGTATAGGAAAAATTCAGAGAACGGATTGGTTTTTAGGACACTAAAATCCTTCGGGATTGTCGTTAAATTGTAGTTGAAGTTGAAAAAAAAACCGGGAAAAATGAGAAATTGAAATTTTTTCGATTTTAACTTCTTGCTTTTCACCTCGACAATATAAACAACTGAAGAACCTGTTGTTAAAAAAGAATATTTAAAAAAAATATAAATCAAATGAAAACTACCAAAAAAGCAGTTAAGCAGTCGTTTAGTTCAGCAGAGATCAGGTTTTTCCAGCTGAAAAAGAACTGAAGGACTTTTCTAGGTTTTCCAGGATTTCCAGGACCCTATCTAAACCTATTTGTTCCAAACTGCTTTACAATCTATACGCTGCAGTCTCGTAATCAGTCCCAGCTCAGTCGGGAAAGAGTCAAAATGGTTCGAAATATTCATCGTGGCCGATTCCTCAATTACCAGTACACAGTCTTGATTTCTGAAGACAACCCTAAATGTTTAGCATCCACTATCAAATTTCCGGTGCTCAAACAATATTCCTAATTCCGCATATTTCTCTGTCATACATTTAAATTGGTAAATCAGACCTTGACTTTCTACTTTCTCATACTTATATTCTTTCCATTTTTGATAATTGCACTATGTGATATATTGAGGGGTTGAAAGATCATTAGCGGTCAAATGTGTTCGTGAAGAGTAATTGAGAATTTGAGGCGGACTCGTCCCGGTTCCTGGTTCCCGGTCTCGATCCCGGTCTCGATCCCGGCCCCGGTCCCGAAGCTAAATATAAATAAGGAATATACATATCGAGGGTTATAGACACACTTCCACGGACGGCTGACACAACGGCAAATGAAAAATGCCGAGACCGACGATCAATGTAAATATATTCATGACGTGGGGTGGCTGGGAGGCTAGGGGCCATGGGCGATATATGGACTTTTATATAGGAGATGGAGTTTCGCGTGGACCCGATGGCACTGGGACGGCACATAATTCACTCTTTGGCAGCTCATTACAATTTAAAAAGGCCTTTGTCAGCGCATTACTCGTGTTTTTGCCCCGCGAACACTATCTTTTTTCACGTCCGAGGCGACCTTATCGCGAACCGGAACGACAACCATGTCACGAGGCGAGTTTCCCTCTTCACAGATTTCCTCGAATATCGTACTGACCATTAATCATACTTCGTGCCAACAAAATCCTTCAACGACTCTTAAAACTTTTATGAGCCTCTGGCATCAAATTTCTAACATGTTTCTCGCTTCTATCAATACTCAAACTAGATTTAGTTTTTTTTTTTTAAATGCAAGTTCTAAAATAAGGTGGTCCATAAAAAGTAAAGTTTGAATTTGATTTGGGATACTTGGTCATTTTTTGAGGTTGCCAAAAAAGGTGAATCTCTGAATTTTGACGACCCTGAAGTTTTCTATTTCTGTGGATTTAAAAGTTTTGTAATTAATTATAAACGAACTAAGGTGCCGATCGAGAAACCAAATACTTATCTGGATTCTTCTCTCGAAATACTTACCTGTGCCTTTTTAAAACAAATTAAAAAAAAAAATTAAATCATTTGTTAATAATTTTGAACCTTGCAAAGCACAATTAGAAACTAAGCGTCCATACGTTGCTGGATTTTTTAAAACTATGCTGTTAACAATTTTTCTAGTCATTCAACATAAATAATTGTTCAAACAATGGTTTAAAAAGGCGCATCTAGATATATCGAAGTTGAGACAACAGAAGTTTTTCGCTTTTTTTATCGGACACTTAATTTTTTTATATTCAATTGCAGAAGTTTGATATTCATATTTGAAGTGTAAAAAAAGCCCACTTACATATTTCCAAAAATAGTCCAAAGATATTTTCGGTTTTTTGATGAAACGCTCAGTTTCTTTATTATGCTTTGGAAAGTTTTAAATAAAGAACAAATGATTCAATTGTTTAAAAAAATGTTTTAAAAACAAAAAAGGCCAATCTAGATAATTTAGAGACGAATCCGAAAGGGTTTTTGTTTTTTTGTATAGGACGCATTGTTTGTTTATAATTAATTTAAAAATTTTGAAATATATAGACATAGAAAACTTCAGGTTCGTGAATTTTTCTGATTTTTCCTGATTTTTCCTCGACAAGTTTTTTATTTTCCCTGACAATTTTTTCATTTTTTCTGATCATTAATATTTAAAAAACAAAATTTTAATTTTGTAACATTTTCAGTATAATATTTCAGGAACGGAATAAGAGAATTTCAATTGGATAGTTACAAATGTGAAATTTATTAATTTTAAACAAGAAAGATAACTGTCCTAACAAAAAAGATAAATTTTCAACAAAACAGTTGAATTTTCGACCAAAAAGAATGAATTTTTACAAAGGACTTCAATTTTTAACAAAATAATTCAATTATCAAAAAAATAGTCTAATCTCAAACAAAACTGTTTAATTAGTAAGCAAATAATAGAATTAAAAATAGAAATAGAAATGGAAGGCAAATAAATAACTAACAAGAATATTAGGTCAGGGTGGCAGCAAAATTTATTTTCAAAGTTCCTTGACCATTAACAATAAAAAAAGAGATAAGCTAATTTGGGAATAAGGAAAATAAGAAAATTCGTTTAATTATGTTCTTAATTGTTTAAACGATTTTGTATTGTTTCAATGTAACTTTTGTCTAATATGAGATAGAAAAACGTAGTTTTTTCAAAATTTCAGATATTTTACATCTTATTTCATAATTGTTTACACAATTTTCATTAAAAAACGAATATTTTGTTTCAAGGAAATATAAAAAATGTACACGTTCTCTGCGACTAACATAAGCTAATTCATTTGAATGAAAGAACAGCACGATTGATTCACTTTATTGTTAATTGTTCAAATACTTTTCGAATGTTGAAATTTTACTTTGGACTAAAACAATGCGAAAAAGCGCAGTTTTTTGCAAATTTTTCAACGAATTTCATTAACTCCTTTTGTGCTGACATTTTTCATTAACTAGTCGTTTTTTAAAAGCAAATTAAATTTTTCTAACAATTATTGTTGACAAAATGTCCCAAATTTAGTAACTTAACTATGTAATTCAAATTAAAAATGAACACACGAACTGATAAACTAATTACTTCCTGTCGCATAAAAAAATTTCAAGTTTTGTCTGTCTTCTCAAAAAAATTGGTTGAGAATAGTTAATTGATTAAAACAAATATAGGCGAGTAATCAAAAGTAACAACATAAGAGGAGTTATGGAAGAATTTTTGACAAAATTTGCAAAAGACTACACTTTTCTGTCTTATTAAAATCAAAAGTTTCATTAAAAAAAATTTAAATTGAATGTGTTGATTTTCGATTAAACCTAGTTCATAATACTCAGAAAATGTTTAAATTTAGTATATTTTACCGAAAAAAATGGTTAAACAAATAACAATTGTGTAAACAATGAAAGTGAAGTAGTATAAATACAAGGCACATTAAAACTCTTTGAAGTTTTTTAAAAATTTGTTTTAAAAAGCTATAGATATTTTTGCCTTATTCCATTCAAAAGTAACATTTAAGCAATACAAAATCGGTTAAACAATTACCAACGAAATTAATGTTCGGTAAAATTTTTTGGATTTTCTAAATTGTTTATAACGATGTGGCGATATCGATGATTTGCGATAAAATGTAAAAAATTGTATAATTAAATAAAAATTGTTTAATCAATCAATAATTTTTAAATAAATATATGAAAATTTTAAATTTGACTATTTAAAAATGGCCTATGATACAAAAATACGCAAAAGTAATATTAAGACCAATATACAGCAAAATCCTAGATCCTCGCCTAGAGGGTAGTTTTTTTGGTGAATAATGGAAGGGGCTGGGGGATTCAATCAATGTATGCATTACTTTGGAGGAAATAGCTGTAAAAACTCAATAAAATTTGCAACTATTTTATTAAAATGTGTGCTTTTTACTATCATATCCGTAAAAATGGGGGTTTTCCCATAAAATTTAAACGGAAAAATCGAAGGGGACGCGCGGAATTCCTAAACCTCGTTTTATCGAGAAAAAATACGTATTCACAATCTTAAAAAATGAACCATTATTTCAAACGAATTTTAAAGTTTGATTTTTTCGGAACCACCCTACTGTCTAAATTGTGAGAATGTTTTTCGGCCTTATTTTATAGAGTTGAAAAAATAGTAAAAATCAATTTTATAATGTATTGAGCTAATCTTATTTTGCGTAAGCTCTTATATTTTGTACTTCAAAATTGTAAAGACAGTGGGAACAAACGTTCTAGAGTGGTTAAAAAAACTTTCGGGTCTTCCCAAGGGAAAATTTCATGGAGATCAAAGAATCGAAAAGCTCTTCAAACACAATGCAAAGTATGATGGACATATAATATGAGAAAAAGGGGATTTCCTTGAAGAGTCATGTAGGGGTGGAAAATCTGAGTTTAGAAGGCGTGTCCATGGGTTTGAACTACTTCCGCTACCGAGACGGTAGTCGCCTGAAAAACGCCGGTGGCTATTGGTGGTACCACTCTCTTGAGTTTAAAAACCAACAAAGCGTGGGCAACTAGAAATACCTGTTCCTAAACATAAACATCAAATAGTTATCTAGGAATAATAGATAAATATATTTCACAAAAAATTATTAAAAGATTTTTTTCAACAACTTTCTCTACAAATAAAATATTAATATTTAAATCCTTTATACCGAAGGTCTTTTTTATGAAAAAAAAAATTCATCACAGCTGCAATTGTTTAGATAGAAAATTAGTTTTAAAATATGGGCACATTTGAAAACGAGACAATAATTATTGATTAAAAATTTTTTTTCTTATTTAACAAAATCAAGTTCTTTCCTTCAAGTAAATTTTCTTGGATCAAGAAAATATTATATCGTGCTGTGGCCCAAAATATTCCTACTACGTGTACCACACTTTGAAAAAACTAGACACTGATAATTTGTATAGTTTAAAAGCATTGTTTTTCGTTCTTGTTACTGAAAATTTTACAATCTTGTAGAATAAAATTTAAAAAAAATGTCAAAGTAGGTGCGCCCGCCTACAAAAAATGGGTTTCGTAGCCTATTAAAGCATTAATTACGTCTTTCAAATCTATCCCTCGTTTACTTTCCCTTCCCTACATCCCCTGCTTCCGTTAACCACCATTAATTCCCCTCCAACACTTCACCCTTTACAACCATTTCTTACCTGATTTTTTCCTCCTGTACTTTCCCCTCTCCTCACGTTCACAGCTAAGAAACCCCTTCCTCTAATTCCTTTCTACAGCCATCACTTTCTCTTCCCTAAACACCAGAACTATCCAACTAACCCTCCATTCACCTCACTCACTAGTTAACCTCACTTTCAATTATTTCCGCTACTTCCCGTCACATCCGCATACTAATTTCTCCACAATTCCCACACTTCCACTTTATTTCGCCTAATACCTAGTTCCCCTCACATTATTTCCCATCGCTTTTTCTACCCCCCACCCATACCCACGCTTAATTTTCCTAGAACCTATCCCTAATTTCTCCTCGCTTTCCCTATATACCTCCCCTCATTCCCCTCTATTTCCCTATTTCTCTTCTGCTCTTTTTGTTTGTTACACCTTTACTAATTTCCTCCGCTTACTCTACTTCTCCACTAATTACCTCTCATTTCCCCATTCTCTTGCACCATTTCCCGTTTCTTATCCTAAAAATGAAGAGAGATTATTATCTGAATCCCAAGGAATTGTGCAAACATTTTTTCAGTAATATTCTTTTCAAACCCAGTCTAACTTTAAATATATATGGTATATCTGTCTGGATATATGGAATTCCGGTAGTACTGAATAAAAAATCTATTCCTAAAATTCCATTACGAACTATGATTTTTAAAATTAATTTATGAAATTCAATCTGTTTTGTGAACCTTTTTTTATTTTGTTATTGGCATTAGCAAAAAAACGGGAAAAAAAACAATTCAAGATTGAAAATAAAAAAATTATTTTTTTATTTCAACAAAAGAAAATAAATTTTCTACCATAAGAGTTTAATTTTCAATACAGAAAAATAAATTTTCAACAGACGAGTGGTATTTTCAACAAAATAATTACATGATTAATAAAACGGTTAAATTTTTAACCAAATACTTAAATTTACAACCTAACAAGATTAATTCTTGTCAAATAATGTAATAGTTAATGTTTCGATCTAAAAACATAAAAATCCTACCAAGAAACATAAATTTTCGAACCATAAAGACAAATTTTTAACCACGAAGATTAAGTTTCTACCAAACAAGACACAAACTAATAAACTAATAACGAATTTTTAACGAAATAGTAACAAAGAGATGCACTTTCAAATAAAACAATTTTCAATAAAGTAGTGCAAGTTTGACCCAAGTAGTTGAATATTCATTTAAACAAATTATTTTTAAACAAAATAGTTTAACTTTCAACCAAAGAAATGAATTTTAAACTAAAGTGATGAATCTTCAACTGGAATAATTAAATTTTAAATTGAAAAAATTTTACTGTGAACCAAAAAATCGAATTTTTAACCAAAGAGATGAAGGTACAATTAAAATGATATATCTTCAACCAAAAAGATTAATTTCTAACAAAAGAGTTAACTTTTCAACTAATTTTAGGTAATTAAATTTTCATTCCAGAAAATACTTTCATTGTGAATAAAAAAAGTTAAACTCGACCGAAAAAGACAAGAACTCTTTCAAAAAATAGTTAAACTTTCAAGTAAAATACAGGTTTCAGTTATATTTTCAGCACTTAAATATGAATTTTCAACAAAAAATTAATTATTTACCAATATAATTGACTTTTTAACCCAAAGAGATGAACATTCAACAAACGAGCTGAATTTTTAATCAAAAAGGTTGAATTCTGAACAAAATTGTTAAATTTTATGCTAAATAATAAAATGGTTGATTGAAAATATAATTATCAAAAGGCAGCCACTTCAGAAATAAGAAATAAAAATTCATAGAAAATAAAATACTGACAAGAAAAAGTCCCGCCACCGTACAGCATAGAGGGTGCAAATTCAGATACACGGAGAGAAAGTTCAAGAGATTAATTCACGGAAGCGCGTGATTTTAGAGCTACAATTTTCAAGTGTTTCAAAGTCTCGGACTCTATAATCTAAAACTATAGAATTCGAGACCTGAGAGCAAAGGTGCCTGGCCTAATACCTGAAACTTCGAGTCCCATGCTTTAAAAGCAAGGGTTCCGAGATATTAGTTCTCGTCCCAAAGCGTGATAACCTTCGTACCCTTGCTTTTACGCCTACCTATCTCTGCATCTATCTTTCAGTTATTAGTAAATAGAATTTAAAGATACACTTACGTATCCACTTGTTCTATCCTCTTATCGTCTAAAGTAATTTTTCAAACTGTTTCTAACCCCTTTCTTGAAATACCGCATACTTTTTATTTTATTCAAGTTAATTTGAAGGTACATATGTTTTTCATGATAGCATTCAGTTCTCTCAACATTTTCTACAAGCCTTATATTGACTCTGTCATAACAACCTTATCGTCTGCAAACGCTAACCCACGTATCTTCACTGTCCCGAGATCCACACCTTTTTCGTCTAAGAGGGCCATTCTTAGACCCTTGTCCATGAATATAATAAATATCTAAGAGGACATAACGCAATCTTGCCTAGAAACATGCTTTATAATCGAAATGTTTTTATTGCTTGTGGGAGCCATTCATTGACTTCGTACTCTTTCAAGAGTTCCCAAAGTTTACTTCTATCCAAATTAAAATTATTTCTTGAAAAATAGATCCTACTCCTTCTTCACTCCATTGGGAATCGAACCACAAAACTTCTGATTTCCGGTCAGGTGCTTTTCCTATTAAGCAATCAGAGGGACCAGAATAAGAACTCTTAGATAAAGAAAAGAACGCTAATTTCTAGCTAGGTGTTAATGGTACAAGTAATTATTAACAAATTCCTTCAAAATAATCTATCCAAATTATCAAACGCTTGTTCTTGATCAACAAATACGCAGAATTTTTAAAATTTATTTTTAAACTTTTTTCTGTGATCTGTCTTAAGCTAAATATCTGGTCCGCATATTGTCTTCCTAGCATCAATCCACATTAAACTTTTTATTATTATTATTATTATTATTACACCATTAAGCCATTTCCCTTTCGGGGTAGGCGTGACTCACTCGGCAGGGGGAAGGAGTAGTGTGTGGATGGGATAGA
>NC_046664.1:27229506-27244169 GCF_010883055.1 Belonocnema kinseyi
ATTTTTAACTCTTCTTCTGCTCTAATTGTATCTTTACTTTCTTTAACTAATCGTTTAAGTATCCTGTTTTCGCGTCTATAATCATTTCTACGTCTACTTATTAATAATAGGAATAACTCAACTCATTCGAAATGAAGAAAATTTAATTAGCAAACTTTGATCAACCAAATTAGGATATTTTTCCTGTTCATTTAGCCAGTGGCTATTATAATAAACGAAAGAAGAAAGAAGATAAAATGGTGGTGGAGGAGTTGAAAATGCAGCCACTACATTTTGTCCCAAGGGACAAGCCGGACGAAATTGATATGTATTCCATGCTGCCTCCAATCTATCGCGGGTCAAGCAGGCGGAATTTTAAGCGTGATACGTATACACGAACGTTTTTGCTCGATCGTGTGTTTGATGTATATGCTTAAATATATATATATATATAGCAGGGTGTATTTTCTACATCCAAAATTCACGAGGTCTACAGGGTGACTCGATAAAACCACCCCAATCCAAATCAAAGTTAGTCCACCCAAATTTTGTACACGTTATTCCTCTGAAAGTCTAGAAAATTAAAATTTGGATTAAATACTAAAAGGATCTTCAATAGGGTAACAAAAAAAGTTCACATTCAGAACCCATTGGGATCACGATCAAAATCCCACTAAAGTGCTGGATCTAAAAAAATCAGTATTATGTAAGAACTTTTATAAACAAATTTTAAGAGTTCAAAAAGGGTCAAAAGTGCCAGAAAAATTCCATTTCAATTTTTTTTTTTATTTTTACAAATGCTAATGGGATTTATATCCTAAAAAATGACTGCCTAAATATGACTTAAGTACCCAAAATGTTCAAAATAAGTCCCGTTTTTTTAGGACTTTTTTAGGACAAAGGCACCAGAAATGGCCGCTTGACTTATTGATAATCAGGGTATTTTTGGGGCAAATGTACCAAAGAGGTTTCAAATGACATTTTTTTTGAAAATCATAAAATTTGTAAGTAATAATAATAAATTATAAAAAAATTGAATGATTAAGTGGCACTTTTCGATATGTTTGTCCATGATAAATTTCTAAATAAGAAAAAATAATGTAGTTAGACTTCTCTGGTACTTTGGTCCTCAAAATTCTTGATAAAACGCGACATATTTTGTTATTTTTTATTACTTGAATCCTACTTCAGTAATACTTTTTTGAGGCAACAGTCACATCAGTTCTTTTGAAAATGAAAATAAATGGAACTTATCTAGTACTATTGTCCTAAAATTACTTATGATCTGTCCAAATTAAATTAGACGGGGCTTTTCCGGTACGTTTGACCTAAAAAAGTAACCCTAAAAAAATGATGTGAGATTTTAGGAGTACTTTTGTTCCAAGAAAGTCCTGACACTAATGGGAAATATTTTACACTTTTTGGTACTTTAGATCCATTTCAGCACTACTTTTTGGGACATAAATCCAATAAGCACTTGTTGAGATTTCCGAAAAAGGGAACATGTCTAGTAAAATTGTCCTGTTTTATGTACTATTACCTAATACTATTATAAGTGGCACTTTCTAGTAGTTTTGTCTTGAAAATAATTGAGGATTTGTAAAAATCATTATTATTTAGGATTTAAAACTTTCTATAAGAATCAAATAAGACTCTTCCAGAACTTTTGACCTAAAAAATTACTTAAAAAAATATTTAGTTGCACTTTTCAGGTAGATTTGTTCTCAAAAATTTCTAGTGAAATAAGGCATATTAAATGCACTTTTTGATACTTTGGTTCTATATTAGCAGTACTTTTTTGAGACATAAGGCCCATCAGCACTTGTAGAAATTTCAGAAAAAAGTTAAGCATATCTGCTACTACTATCCTAAAAATTACCCCGGATTTTCCGGATTTTAAAATAATTTGGTGCACTTTTCCGGTAATTTTTTTTTAATTCCTGCTACAAAGAAAAATAATAATAAGGAAGACTTTTTCGGTAATTTTTTTCTAAAAATGTCCTGGTGAATCAGGACAGATGTTAAACTTCTTTGGTACTGTAGACCTATTTCAGCAGTATTTTTTTGGTCATAAATCCCATCAACAGTTGTAAAAACTTTTAAACAAATAAAATGAAACGGTTTTCGTACGAACACCCCTGCCTGAAATCATTTTTTTGTGTTTGTAAAAATAGTTACTTAAGTTATTTAGGAAAAACTTAAATATATTGAATCCGAATTTCGTCTTCTAATTTTTCATGCGTTATGTTGGAGTTACTATTTATGAGTTTAAAAACTGCGAATCTAGAATTTTATAAATAATCATTAAAAATACCTCAGCTTCAAAGCAAGCCATTATGAAATAAGAAAACACTAAAAAATAATTAAAGTGATTAAATCAAAGGATATAAACTATTATTTCAACACCCTGTATAGGTTGAGTGTCTATTGGATCCTCACGAGTGAAATGGCGATCGCTTCTATACATTCTAAAACTTACGACCGCATAAAGTCCGCAGCCTTATAGCTTATATTCTGGTATCGGGGATGGCTTTCAACTACGGGGGATGGCATTGGTCATCGCTGGAAAATTGAATCCTGTCCCTCAGGACGGCCCTAAGTATTCCGGGATGAAGTATGCTGACACTTGGAAAATTTGCTCTGCCAAATAAACGGACCTCTGGGTTCGACATGCTCAAATACAGATGAGATGCAGCTGCAGATTTTGCGGTGGCCGAACTCGCCTATGTTAAACAGGAAAGTAAATAATTAAAAAAAAAAAATTGCGCACCCAGGCTTTTTATTTGGACCCATAATTTGTGTTTTTCCGTCGTTTCACAAAGAAAAATGAAATTGAAGAGTTGGATATGCAGTGCAGGAATTGTTTAATAATTACAGAATTTCAAGAATAGATGCAGAAAATACATACGTAATCATCTATGATTTACGTACGTCAGTTGTGGGCAACGTAGTTCAATCATTTTGGAAAATTCTTCAGAATATTTGATTAAAAACTTTAGAAATATTTAATAAGGACTTTCATATTTATGATCTCGGTTCGTAATTATTGGGAGTTTGTGCCTTACGCTAATGTCTCGCGAAGTCACTTTAGGTATTGCCTGTTGTCCAAGACCTTGCGACTGCGCCTGTGACGCGACTTTGTTGTTCATAGTGGCGTATCGGTTGGCTGTGTTGTATCCAAGCTTTCCCTGACAATTTTATTTTCAACTTTCATACCGGACAATTTTGACCTTTAATATTTATTAGTAATTCAAGTTCTGACCCATTCCTCTTGGTTTGCTTTTGACTTTTGTCGTGAGAATTCGTTAACGAAACTAAATTGAGAAATAGTTCTTATTTGTGCCGCGCTCGCGATTTGATGTGTCTAGTGTTTCCCCTTTTTTATTTTTGTGAAGTAAGTAAAGTTATTTTCAAGCAACAAATAATAGACTGCCGTTTTTGGTGTCCTTTTGGTGTTGTGGGAACGAACCCGGAAGATGACATAGTCCTTCGGTTACGTGGGGATAGACCTCTAAGTAAGAGGTCGTGGTCCTTGTTTCCGGTGCCTACATTTGTGCTCATTTTTAAAAACAAAAAATATTTTTTGTGTCCATTTAAATTTAAAAACCGACCAGGGAAAGTAGTGGGAGTTGTAAGGTTGTCTCATTCAACTGATTCTCTGACCCTAAGATCAGAAAGGTACTGTCTGGACGCAGAAAGGACTTGTATTTGTGAGATATCTGTCCTTGTAAATTCTTGTTGACCAATCATTCTTTAATGATTGCAAGTATAGGTATGACACCTGTTCTGGGCTGGACTTTATACAGTATTGTTGAGGTGGTTAGGCTGTTGATGAAATATAATATTTTAAGTTGCCTAAAGAAGTCAATACTGTGATTGCACTTAAATCAATAACCTAATTTCCAACTTGAATTTTGTTTACATAGACAGTTTAGTAATGAATACCTCAATCACCAGCATTATAGAAAAAATTCTTCAATTCTTGTTCTTTACGTTTTTTGTCAAGTGTCAAACATTGCAAGACTATTACAGAGTTTAAAAAAAGACTTACCATGGGGAACCCAGCCGTGGTGGCATTTGTCGCAGTAGCGTAAATGACGTTTTCCTGGGGTGAAGGAGTCGCAGGAGCAACTGTTGACTGTACACCTGATGGACTGTAAAGAAAAATTTATACTTTATCAAATTTAATTTATTTCATGAGGGGCCGCACATAAATTAGTTAAAGTCTTTGGGTAGTACCTAATATCTAATGAAGTACCTAGGTCCTAGTGCATTAAATATAAAGCATAAATGTTACTTTATGTATAATTTTAACAGTATATATTGTTATTTACCTGATAATATTAATAGTACCTCGTAATATAAATCTTAATATCACCTGTAATAATAAAAAATTGGCGAAATTATAGTACCATAAATAAAAAAATAAGGTTTCATCAACAAATTATGTAAGTTATTTTTTAAAAGTTTAAACCCTCTTTCACAATATGAGATATCAATGCACAATTTTATCATTTCTTTAGGACATAAAGTGTTGCTTAATCCGAAACTTTACTCTTATATCAAAATTGAATGATTTTAATGATTATTTAAACTACTACTCTTTTGTGAAAACGATTAAAATTCCTATTTATTTATATGGTGGAAACTTAAAAATTGCATTAAACTTGAACTGCTTCGTTAAAAATTGATTGTTTTTTGCTTGACGATTCAATTTTTTTTTGTAATTTTTTAATTAGCTAAAAATAAATTTTTAAAATGAAAATGTAACTTTTCTACTTTTGCTCAAAACTTAATGTTTTTTGTTTAATATAAAATCATTTGGTCTAAAATTCATGTCTTTTTATAAACATTCATAGTCTTGCGTAGAAAATTAAACCTCTTGGTTAAAACTTCAACTATTTGGTTAAAAATATATGTATTTTTATGAAAGTTATTTTTTGTGTATAGAATATCAATTTTTTGTTTAAACACAACTGTTTAGTTAAAGATTAATCTGTCTTACTTGAAGATTACAGTATTTTGTTCAAAAACCGTATATTTTTGTTCAATTTAATTTTTCCTTGATGTAAAATTAAAATCTTTTTCATTTAAAATATCAGCTATTACTTTTTTTTAATTCATAATTTTTGGTAAAAATTCCACTTATTAGTAGAAAGTACAACTACTTTCGTCATCATTTATTTTTTTAGTTAAAGATTCATGATTTTAGTTGAAAAATCAACTCTTTGGTTAAAAACTTAATCATTTTTTTCATTGGAAATTTTAGCGTTTTGTTTGAAATTCATCTTTTTGGTTGCAAATTAACTTTTTTATTGAAACTTTAAATCTTGTGTAGAAAATTCGTCTTTTTGACTTGAAAATTCAACAATTCGGTAGAAAATTAAACTATTTTGTAAAAAATATATGTATTTGGCTAAAATTCGTCCTTTTTGGTAGGAAATAATTGTTTGTAAATCAAAATTAAACTATTTGTATGAAAAAGTATGTAGTTTGTCAAAGAATTCGTATTTTTGAATTAGAAATTGAACTATATAATTGAGTTTTTTTTAGTTTAAAAATTTTATTTCTTTTTTGATGGAAATTATATCTTTTTTATTGAAACTCCAAATTTTGGTTAAAAATGAATTTGTTTTGTTTGGAAATTTTTTTGTATTTTGTTGAATATTAGTTTTTTAGGTAGAAAGTCGATTTTTTTCGTTAAAAATACAATTGTTGAATTGAAAAGTGATATGTTTTGCTTGAGGATTTATGACTTTATTTAAAAGTCGTAATTATGGTTAAATTCAACTGTTTTTTTATTTCAAAATTAAATTATGTTTTGTTAAAATATCAACTATTACATTTTTTGTTGAATATTCATCTTTTCATGTTGAATCAACTGTGGTTGAAAATGTAACTACTATGTTGAATTTTTTTGTTGGTAATTGTTTTCAACTGAAAATTTTTTTATTTGGTGCACAATTTATCTGTTTAGTTGAAAATGATCTTTTTGGTAAACATTTTAATGTACAGCAAACTCGCTTGCAGTCCCGTGTCCGGGGAGCCATCAGTTCTAGGAAGGCCTAGAACGGGATGACTGAATACGAGAGTTTGGTGTATTATTAAAAATTCTTTCTTTTTGGTATAAAATTAATTTCTTTCTATAAAAATTCAACTATTCGTTGCATCTGATTGATAATTCGTATTTTTCCCTTGAAAATTAATCGTCTCGGTTAAAAATTCATCCTTTTGGCTGACAATTAAATTTTTTTATTGATAATTTTAATTTTCGTCAAAGATTCTCTTTTTGATTTGAAAGCGGAACATTTTGGTTGACACTTTTCAATATGTCTTAATGAACAATTCAAATATTTTGTTAAAATTTCACCCTTTTGTTCTATTCAACTGTTTTTAATTAAAAATATAAATCTTCTCTTGATTAAAATGTCAAATATTACATCGTCATATGGTGTTTTTGGATCAAAATAAAAACGTCAGAAAAAACATTTATATATAATTGACGCACGACCCATAAGCATAATTTAAATATTTTTTATATAAAGCAGCTTGGGGCAGTCTGGTTTTAAAAATAGAAGGAGAAGTAATATCATTTTTATATTGAATGATCTTTCATAAGGTAAGGGGCGAAAAAGCGATTGCCGGACAATGTTTAAGATATCCCGAGGCCAGTATCGAGAAAAGGAGTATGGTATTTCGAGTGACCGTTTCGCATAACACCACCCCAGAGAGAAAGAAGCCCGCAAGGAAAGTGGGGTCGACGGATTTTAAGGAACCGTGAATATTTCCACCCTTCGTCTCGAAATTAACCCCCTGGGAGGCGTCCAATTTTGCCTTCGTGGTGAACGAAGCACACTTAAAGCTTCCGTCTATGCACGTTCAAAAAATTGTAAAGAAGAATTTTTATTCGAGGAATTTATGAAATTTCGAAATTTCATATAATAAGATTAAGTGAAGGATAATAGATCAAAACTTGATAGATCGATTTTTTTAAACTTCGCAATATTTAACGAAATTTTGTTACAAATCTGTTTGAAATTTCTAATTAAATAAAGATGGATTGAAAGGGCCATTTTAAAACTATGCCGCATTATCAGGGGGGGCTACCATAGATACTCACATCCCGCAAAAAATATAAATGTAAATGAAAATAATTTAAAATGCTGGAAAAATACGAAAATTAATGATCTTACCTTGCAAATAAAGCATCTAAATACGGATTTAACTCTCTTTCCCATATTTCTCTTTTTTGAAAGAACCCGCCCCCCCCCCTTCCTATCCATTTTCGAAAAGCTTTTCCTTTTCCTTGTATTTTTTTCGCTTTAATGAGAACTGAGCAATCAGAAATTAATTTAAAAAAATATTTTTTGTCGAAAGTCCATTATTTTTAATTCAACAATTTATACTATAGGAGAGTAGGGCTGCTTCGATCACGATTTTTATTTTTTGATCGAATTACCGCTAATATCCCTGTGCTAACCTTTTTGCGACAAGATTTTTGCTTAATTTTTTAACACATTTCCAATTTTGTATAACCTGTGGGGCTACTACGATCAACGTTTATGGAGCTACGTCAATCAACCCGTATATTAGAGTTACTTCATTTTTTTAATATTTCACCTTTATTTTCATTTTAGAAAAATCACAGATATCGTAAAATTATTCGATTTTAAACTTTATACGAATGTCAACAAATTTGTTATTACTTCATTGGTCAATCTGGTGTGTCATGTAATGATTTTCGATTATATTTGAATCAATATTAAATGTAGTTTACCAATAACGTGTATTTTGAAAAAACTTCGAATGGATAGGGGGGAAGAAGTCCAATTTTGTCCAAATTTGCCTCACGTGATTTCTGCATAAGTAATCCATTTCATCAATTTTTAAATTTATTTTTATTGATTCCTTGAATTATTGTTTTCTCCATTCTGATTGGATGTCAAATTTGTTTATTTTGGTTGGTTCAGTTTAAATTTTCTTCAATTTGTTAATCTGTTTTGTAATTAAATTGATTCTCCATATAGTTTATATCAAATTTGAAAGTAATTTTATTTGTTTATTTTATTATACAATCAGTGAATTCTTGTTCATTTTTCTTCAATATTTTACTTTTCGCTATGCTCTTTTCTTGGGAAATTTAAATTATGGTTAATTGCATTGTAATTAATTTTTTATGTAGTTTGGTGCTTCAACTCGATTTTATTTTCTATTTGCTTATTCTTTTTTTTTCGTCTAGTTATGTCTATTGATCGAAGTAGCCCCACGGGGCGGTCAAACTCGTCCCCTGGTGGAGGAGCTGCTTCGATCAAATGAGACCTTGGAGAAAATGTTAATATTATTCATAAAAAATGTAATAAAAATCTCTATCAATCATGTACACTACAGATAGATTTTTGCTCTTTCATTTCACTGCCAATCAATAAAATCATTTTTCTACTTTCTTTTGAAAAATCCTATTTGAAAAAAGGTGACCGAAGTAGCCCCACTCTCCACGATTATATTTTTGATTCAAAATTGATCTAGTTTGGTTCAAAATTCTACAATTTGGCTCAAGGTTTACCATTTATTTTGCAATTTTATTGCCTTTGTTCTTAAAATATAATCGTCTCAACTATTTTTAACTAGTCAATTTTTGAAACAAAATTGCTCGTTTTTAGTTATAATTTCAACTATTAAACTTTTCATTGAAAATTAATCTTTTTTCATTGAAGACTGGACCATTTTGATCAAAATTCTTTTTTTTTGCTTGAAAATTAATTTATACTTCTGAAATTTAACGATTTCATTTTTCAGTGAAAATTGACAGTCTTCAGATCAAAGTTTAATTATTTGGTTTACAACTTTTTAATTTTGTTGTAAATTCGCCATACATTGCAAAAAATTAATCTTCTTGATTAAAAATTAAAATAATTTTTAAATGTTTAACTGATTTGTAAAAAGCTCATTTTATTAGAGAAAGATCCATTTTTTGGGTTCAAATTGAAATATTTTGTTGAAAATTATTTTTTTCTTGTTGCTGAAAATCAATTTTTTGAGCTGCAAATTTAGTTATTATATTTTTTGTAAAAAAAATGAATTCTTTCATGTTAAAATTCAACCATTGGGTGTAAAATTAATTTTCGGCTGAAAATGTATTATTTAAGGTTAAAAACACAACTGCTTCGTTAAAAATTCGTCTTTTTGGCTTGAAATTCCAATGTTTTGTTAAAAATTCGCCTGTTTGGGTTTAAATTTCTATTATTTTGGCAGGCAATTCAACTTTTTGGAAAAAAACCTAAACTGATTTGTAGGAAATTAACTTTTTTGTTCGCAATTCATATTTTTAGGTAAAATATTCAACTTGTTTGTATAGAATTCGCTTTTTCGGCTTGATAGTTTAATACCTTCAGTTTCATGTTAGTGACCTTAAAAATTTAATATAAAAGGCAATCTCCATGCTAAAAAAATTTCCATCTTAAACTCAAAGCCATTAAAATAATGTATTTTGAAACCTTTAAATTAAACAATTATAAACATGAAGTTTAAAAAAATAAGGAAGTTTTTATTCTAATTTTAGTATACAATTTTTTTAATTACATCGCTTTTTTAATTAGAAGCGTATTTAAGTAATAGATAAGAAAATTTTTGAGAAATTTTTGAAAACAATTTGAGTATGATACGTATATTCAAAAATCGATTGAATTATTAGTTTCTGTTTCTTACTCGTATAACTTATTTTTGTTTCTTTATCGAGAAATATGATTCAAAGCTTATTAATATTAACAATAGTGTTTATAATACAGTTTATTGTTTAAGAACCAAATGAACAATAACTAAAGATTATACTATAAAATAGCACTTAATATAGAAAAAC
This sequence comes from Belonocnema kinseyi, assembly GCF_010883055.1. Taxonomy (NCBI): domain Eukaryota; kingdom Metazoa; phylum Arthropoda; class Insecta; order Hymenoptera; family Cynipidae; genus Belonocnema; species Belonocnema kinseyi. The sequence continues at coordinate 27,239,342 of NC_046664.1, forward strand.
GATATTTATTTACTCATATAAGTTTATAAATTTTAGAATTACTTTTTCGAAAATTTGACCGTTTATTAGTTTAAAAATTTTTCAAACGATTACATTATTTTTGAAACGAATTCTGTCAAATAATTTTTCAAATTCTAAACTAAGACATCATTTTTTTATGACGAATTTTTTGTTTAATACTACTTTTGATACAGAATTTTGTTTAAATCGCCAATACCTTTAATGTAATTAAATATGATTTTAAAAAATCATACTTATAATCTTATAAGCTTATAAGCTTATTATCTTAAAAACTTGATCGTTTACATTTAAATTTAAATTAAATTTAAATTAAATTTCTTAACCGATTATAATTATAAACTATACAATTTTTAGCGTTAGAAGTGTTCAATTTTGCTATTTTAATTTTTTAAAGAGTTAGTGTTTTTTGTTTTTGAAGCTTTCGATAGTAAATGGTTTTAGAATTCGACAGTGCCAACTTTTAAAATTTCAAGAATAAAATATATTTTTTTTGCGACATTTTACTTTTTGTCATAAGAATATTATTTACAAAATGTTCAGACAGTCTTAGCACAGAGAAAAGAAAACCTAAAGTTGTAGAGCATTAACGTTGATCCAAATTCACCCTGAACTGATCGATAATTAATTCTCTCGACGGTACTAAAACTTAAAAAATTTGTACGAAAAGAATAAATTCTGTTTTCCGATGAGACTTTTTTAGGAAGATGTTGATATTTATTCGTAAAATTTCCAGCGTCAAATATATGAAGGATGCGTGAACACGACCCCCATGGCCATGTGTCTTTATATAAAAACGCTATAGCCTGCCCCCATAAACATCGACAGAAAAACTTTAGTCTCACACCTTCGCAAAAGTCAGCACCCAAATCTGGACAATAATTCGCAGGAGGTATTTTATTATCATCTCGCAGCGGGTTACTTATTCCAAATGAGGACAGATTACAAAATAATATTTGGTGAAGGTCTGTCTGGAAAATAAGAAACAGAAATATTCTAAATTTAAAAGAAGCTACAAAAATTAAATTATAAATTAAAAAACATAAAAAGTAATAATTTGAGACTTCTTTTTAAGCTATATTGACCATTTAAAAAAGGTTTTGCTTTTAGTTTAGAGATTTAAAAAAAGTTACCTTCCTCATATGAGAAATTTTTTTATATTCAAAATACACAGCAATACGATATATATTATCTTTGTTTGAGTCATCGAGGCGCATCGATCGACCTATTGTTGAAATTTTTATGACTTACTAGTACCGACTTATAAAGTTGAAAAAAATAGTTCATTCTGATTGTGTGAAAAAAAACTTTTTTGATAATCAAAGTATATCAGTATTGTATGGAGTGAATTTGTTGGCGTCTTAGAGATGCATTAATAGATGTACTGTTGTACCTTTGATGACCCACCAGTACCGACTTATCAATTAAAAAAAAAATTATTTTCTTCATGTGAGAAAAACTTCTTTCATATTGAAAATATAACATTATATCCAAAAAAATTGTTCGCATTTTAGAGACACGTCGAAGGATCTATTGACGTCCTTCTAGAACCTCTTATGATTTAGCAAACCAATTTATTTTTAAAAATATTTTATTTATCTTTATGATCCGATAAAAAAATTTCAATATTGGGAGTACAACAGTAATGTATATGATATATTTGCTCGCATCTTCGCGACGCGTCATTTCCCAATTAAAGGACCAGTGACCTATCATAAACAACCAATATCGTTTCTAAATTTGTACCAAAATTATTGACCTTTGAGAGGACTTTTTAATTTTGAGAATATAAAAATTATTTCATCTGACGCCATTGTTCGCGTCTTCGATGATTCGCGGATTATTCTATTGACGAATTTTCGTGACCATTCTTGATTAATCAATAGCGAAATAGAAAAATAAAAAAACTGCATTATTTTTATAAAGAAAATTTTGATTTTAATGAAGATTATAACATTGCCGTAAGTTGAAAAATGGTTCATTGTAACGGATCATATCGATTGACATTTTGATAGAATCTTTGATTTTCTGCGAATAATATTTTCAATAAGACAGGAGCATGAGCTTGAAAAATCTTAAAAGAAACCTTTTTTTATTTTTTATAGAAAAACTTTCCCCTACGAAAAAGAAAATTCGCTTGGTACCTGCAAGGAAGAAAAATGCTCATAAAATGAGCAAAAGTAAATACACACATAGTGAATATACATCTACACTGAGAACAACAAAAATTTTGTTGGCTCAACAAAATAATTTTTTTGCTCTTCGTGGAACAAAACTATTTTTTTGAGCCAACAAAATTTTTTTGCTGAGACCTTTTGTTGGCCGAACAAAATTGTTTTGTTAGCATAACCAAATTTTTTTGTTGAGGCAATAAAATTATTTTGTCACCCCAATACAATATTTTCTGGGTCTAACAAAATTTATTTGTTAACGTAACAAAATACTTTTGTAAGGTCAACCCAATTATTTTTTTGTCTCAAATCAATTGTTTTCCTGTATACACAAAATAGTTTTGACGGCGTTGCTAAATATTTTTTAGGTCAAAAACATACTTTTTGTACTCTCAAAACCTGAATCATTCGATGTTAAATTGAAGATACCTTTTTTCCTTAAGACGATATAATCTCGTAGCTTTCGTTCAAATTTTATTTGTATTCCAAGCACTTCGTTTGCCAAGAGTTTTTCAACGAAAGTACTCTCAGGCGTGAGAGCCTCAAACGCATCTTTATCAATGCCATGCTCTACGAAAACAAAGATAAAATTGTCTACACTCTACGATAAATGGACAATGAAACTATTTTATTTACGAGGTATCAAGTATCAAAGTTTTAGAACGTGAGTTTAAATTAACATTTTAGATTATGATTTGGATGCTTAATTTTGAAGGTGTCGATGAGACAGTGTAGGCCCCACTCTTCCAGAAATAGACGGGTAGCGGTATTATCCGCCAGCGTGGACATTAACTTGCACACTTGTGCATCTTTCGCTGGCCTAACTAAATACTTTTGTTGGCTCAACAAAAATTTGTTCGGGACAACAAAATAAGGCTTAGAAAAATAATTTTGTGTTAAGAAACGAATATTTTGTTTGTCCAACAAAATAATTTTGTAGTAACAACCAAAATTTTGCTCTGACAACGAAAAATGCTCAACAAAATTATTTTGTTGCGAATAATAAAATCTTTTCTCAGTGTATAGAGTTTCAAAACGGTATTTAGTTGAAAATTCAACCAGTTAGTAGAAAATTAACTTTTCTTACTGGAAATTCGACTGTTTTGTAGAAAATTCGCCTTTTTGGCTGAAAAGCTCAACTGTTTTATTGAAAGTTTTATTATTTTAGTAGAAAGTAAAACTATTTGGTTAAAAATTAAACTGTCTATAATTGAAAATTCAAATAGTTTTTCACTGAAATATAAAATATTACATTTTTGTTTGAAAATTCATCTTCCTGATTAAAGTCTGCTGTTTTTGGTTCAAGATTAAAATATTTTCTTGGTTCAAATATCAACTATTGTATTTTTCTTTGACAATATTTTTATTAACAGTTAAACTAAATTGAAAGTTCAACCTTTCTTAAAATAATTTGTTGTTGTTGAAGATTCGTCATTTCATATGAAAATAAAACCAGCTTGTTGAAAATTTAATTATTTTGTGACCAAAAAAATAGTTTCTTTTGGCTTTAAAATTCGACTGCTTGGCTCAAAATATAAGTGTCCTTAGTCAAAGTTTAATCTTCTCTTTTTAAAAATTCTATTATTTGGTTGAAAATTACTTTTACGTTTTTACAATTATTTCATGTTAGTTATTTCTGTCTGCTGTTCTCACATCAATAATATTTTTTCAAATATTGATACAAGACCAGTAGACAGAAAAAAAGAAGATCAAATAATTACTTACACATATCTGGTCAAGAAAATTAGGTCAAATTCGTCAAATTAGTCAACTATTTAGTTGTCTTTTTTTTGGTTTCAAAGTCAACTTTTTTCTAAAATATCCAATTTTTATTTAACATGAAAACTCAACTCTTTCGTTGGAAATTCAGAAATTTTGGTAGATTTTTTTTTATTATAAAAGAAGAGTGTTCAAAACACGGTGAAACCGTTTTTGAAGGGCCCCTAGAAATTATTTGATGTGTCACGTGACAAAATATGGCTGCGATGCTCAAGAACAGCTGATCCACATTTCACAATTAGATCCCAATTACTAGCACAAAAAACAAACTTTAAATATACCTCACTACTTAAAAAGTCGAGCATAAGTGATAAAAATCAAAATTTATCGTAATTTGGCTTTAATTTGGCCAACAAATTTCATAATGAGACATGATAGGATCAAGGACAAAGATGTCCTTGATCCTTAATTGCATGCTTCTTGTGGGTTTGGAAACTGTCTCCGTGATGCATTTTTATAAACTACCTGGTTGGTATTGAACCGCACAAGAGGTAATAACATTTTTACGAGTCACGAAACATTTATTACCGGTAATACCTCCCGGCCAGTTTATTATATATCGTGTATAGTTTAATAATGCACAGGTGCCCGTGAGCGGCTTTCCGCGTCCCACCCAATCACAGCAAAGTGCCACGCGTTGCTTTAATCAGAGCCGTAAGAAGTAACGGCAAACATTTTTTGCACCGATGAACTTTACGACAAAATGAATGAGCGTCCTCTCGCGATTCCGATCCTTGCAGCTGCAGCCTTAACGAACTTTTTCACTTCCGGTCGAGATATCCCAATCCAGTGCATACTTTCACCTTTCTCACGCTCTCATTGACAAAAATTATAGGGTTCTTAACTTCTTATAGGATGAT
>NC_046664.1:27244269-27279334 GCF_010883055.1 Belonocnema kinseyi
ATAAGATAAAAGCACTTTTTATAATGTAAAGAGTTAACTGAAAAGTAATGTAAAATCATATGCTATTTATATCAAGATTTTTCTTTTTCGTAATTAAATTAGTTTAAGATGCAAATGGGCTTAAATGAAATTCTTCAAGAATGTCAAAGTGTATTCTAGTTTTCTAAAACTTTAAGTATTCAAAATAAAAGATTGGTTTTATCATTCGTTACATAATAAAGAATCCGAAAGAGATATAATAAACAGGGTGTCTACCCGAACAATGATTTTAAATTACTCGTTACTACTCGGTTTCAGTCTCGTCAATTTGACAAAAGATTGAATGATTTGAATAATTTTAATCGCTTTTTATAGATTCCAAATATTATTATTTTTAAACAGAGAATTTTTGAATAGAATTAGAATTCTGAGTTAAAACAGCAGATAATTTTTGATCATAAGATTCAAAATTTTTATTCAGAACAGATAATTTTATAAGAGTATTGTGATTCCGACTTAAAACAGGGGTTGTTTTTGTAAATTCTCTTTCCATGTCCAGAAATGTGTTTTGCATATTAAATATTAGTTCTCAAAGGAAATTCTAACTTGGAACGGGAATTTCAAAACAAATTCAATTCTTCTAAATTAGAATTAAAATTCTTTTTCCAAATTCCCGTTCTATGTCAATAATTCACTGTTCCGCGTCAGAATTATATTTAATTACAATATTTTATATTAGAATTCCTAAATATAGTTACTGCCTTTTTCTAAAATTTGGAAAAGCGAAGTTAAAACTTCTCATAAAATATAATTTCAAAAAGAAAATAATTTTTAAGTTCCAACGAATTCTGATTCGGAACAAGGAATTTTCAAAACCTGAAGAATTTTGAATTACAACAGGGATGTTTTTCTAAATTACCTTTTTATGAATCAGAATTAAAATGTTTTCCCAAAATCTCCCGTTCCATGTTAAAAGTTGCTTGTTTCAAGGAAAAAAATTCCCGGTCATTTCCCGGTTGAAAACAATTGGTCACAGCCATTGAAAAATAAATATTGAAAAGTGAACTTCAAATTAAAACATTCAAAGTTCAACTTTTTTGAATTTTAAGAGATTCAAAATTGTATAAATCCTCGCTCTAATTTAAAATGCTCTAAATTGAATGATGAATCAACAAATTAATAAGTTAAGAAAATTATACCAGGCTAGCAATTTTAAGTTAAAAGAGATTACGAATTGTAAGATACAAAATTTGTTTGAATTAAAAATTTTTAATTAGAAGTTAATTTATTTAACTTTTGAGTCGTAACAAACTATTAACATTTAAAAAAATACAAAATAATTTTAAATTTTCCCAGGAGTCTTTAGGAAAATTTTATATTATTTCAAAACCTTTTAAAATTCCTAACGAGCTTCAAAATCTTCAAAAATCCACAATTTATTTCACACTTACTAAAATCTTAACAGATGTTAAATTATTTTTAAACTTTTTAAAAACTTCTAAATATCTTTAAAAATGATTCGAATTTTTTCAATTCTAAATTTTTTTTCGAATTCTGAAAATTTTTTCAAATCTTTTCAAATTTTCTTTTAACACTAATTTTTCAAAATAGAAAATCATTTTAATTTACCTAGGAATATTAATGAATTTTCTTCATTTTTAAAATTATTTTAATGTCTAAAAAGCTTCTAAATTTTTTATTCAAAATTTGCAATTTGTTTTACATAAAAAAAATTTTAGGTTTTTAATTATTTTTTAATCTTTCAAAAACTTCTAAATTTCTGTTAAACTAACTTAAATTTTGTCTAAAGTAATAATTGTTTAATTGTTAATTATTCTGTAAAATATGTCGTTGTTTTAATTTTTATATATTCTGTTGTGCAGTTGCCCCCTGTTAAAAGTTTGTACGAAGTTCTCTTTTCCAAAGTCAAAACTACCATTTTTAACGGGATTTTTTAAAAATTTCATTCACTTATTCCCCGCTGAAACTTAAATTTGTAATTCTTTTATGAACTTTTCTTTACATAATTACAATTAAATCCATAAACAGAATTGTTCGTTGAAAATTTAAATTAAATTTACATAAAAAATTTTATAATTATGGTAATTTACAAATATAATAATTCCACTTTTCAAAAATTCAGAAGATGGAAGTTTTAAATTCTGGCGAATGTCGAACTGCAAAAGGGATTTTTTAAAATCCCTTCTGCTAAATCAGAATTAAAAATTATTTTTGAAATTACCGTTCTATGTAAAAAAATTTTATTACGAGCCAAAATATAATTATTTATAGAAATTTTCTTTTTGAAAATGAAAATTATAATTCTATATAATTCTTTGCAAAATATCTCTGTTTCAAGATTTAATTAAATTTATTTCTAATTTCCCTGTTCCAAGTCAGAATTAGGTTCATTTACAATATTTTCTATTAAATACGTCAAAAATATAGTAAACTAATTTTTTCTGAAATTTAAAGAGAAGTTTTAAATGATAGCCACTTTGTATTTGTACAAAAAGAAAGAATTTTCTAATTTAAAAGGGAATTCTGGAAAATAATTTCAATTTTCATATAGAAAAAGGGAATTAAATAAAATTTAAAAATTTAGAATTGAAACTCTTGAAAAAATACTCTGTTCTAAATCAGAATTTTAATTTTTATGGCCAAAAATTATCCGATATTGGGAAATTTCATATTTCAAGTGAGAATTCGGATTATTTTATAAATTGCCAGTTCGAGCTCAGAGCCAGATTATTAATACATACGATACCACTTTCAATTAGCATATTGGTAAATTTGAAAAAAAAATCGCAGTCACCAAATCATATTCTTGGCCATCTACTGGTTTTTTCCGGGAAACTAAATTCCTGATCATTTTCCAGTTTTTCCAATATTCCGGTCCAGTAGACCTGCTGGGAAAAATATTTTCAGTGTAGTGATGAAATTTGAAAAAATTTGGTATTAATGTAATTTGATTTTCGAAATGGGGTGATTAGAAGGGCTATTTAAATTTTTAATTGAGCACTGATGAATAAGTGGCTATTCTGATGATTCTGGCGATTGAACTATACAAATGGAAACATTAGTGTTTAATGAATCCGAGCTAATCTTCTGATTCGAAACGCAGCGCTATTAGCGCCACTGCGCCTACTCATCCATCGTTGCAAATTAATTTGAGCGGGCCGAATTAAACCTCAAGTATAAACCTGATAGCGTAAATACGCAAGGTCTAGAGCCCATTAATGAGGTGGAGAGCGCGAATTCGCAAACATGTTTCCAGTTCCTCTCATTTACTTCCGCCTATACTCGAGTTCCCCCTCCATTTTTAGAAAATAGTAGTTTTTGGTTGTAACATTATCCAGATGCAATCAACGAAAAACTTATATACCTTTTTAATTGAGAAAAATCCATTTGAAATCAGGAAAAGAGGTTCAGCTTAAGGTATCTGAAATATTTAGAATTTAGATATATTATTCTGTATTGAAAATAAAGAAACGCGTATTTCACACTATATTATCAAATTTCTTTTGGATCTTTTACAATCAGGTATATGGAATTTCTTTTTGTTGTTCAAAAAAAAGGTCCGTTCGCAAACAATAGTTAAGCCTAGAATTTTTGAGTTTCCAAGAATTTAAGTTCAGGTTATATAACCGAGAATATGACAGAATTTAGGAGAATTGAAAAGAATTTAAGAGAATTTAAGAATTTATGATTTTTATCAATATTTTTATTGTTCAGGTTATTTCAACGGTTGAAAAATTTAACTGCCTCACATTATTTAATAAATACCACGAAGTAAAGTAAGAAGACCCCACTCTTGGGAAACTTAGACGCGTGACATTTTCAAAATTCTCTGATTTTTCTTTGACTAATTTTTCATTTCAAATCATTATTATTCAAATACCAGCATTTTAATCTTATGATATTTTCACCATAGAATATTTTATAAGCGGACTGAAACACTGCTTCATATACAAATTTAAAATTTTCATATGTATTAATTTATTTCAAACAAAAAAAAAGTTTTTTCTACAGTAAAAGATAACTCTTTAAAAAACACTGGAATTATCAACAAAATAATTGAATTTTTAACACAATAATTAAATATTCAACCTAAAAAGACAAATTGTCAACGAAAAAGGGTCCTAGATTTTATTTTAATCAAAAAGAATGAAATTTATACAACAAAATAAAAGAATTTTAAAACAGAAAAGACGAATTTCCAACAAATAAAGATTTTTCACTCAAAACCTGAATAAAAGATTATCTAAATCATTGAACCTTCAAAACACAAGACAATTTTTCTTTACAAAAATTCAATTTTTAAACAAAAAATATGACTATTCAACAAAAAATTAATTAATCACGGAACTGATGCATTTTTACGCAAAAAAAGGAAATTTCAAACTAGTAAATTATTTTCTACAACAACAAAAAAAACGTAAATTTCGAAATAAAAATATTGAGTCTTAAAAAAATGGAAAAGTTACATTTTCTGTTAAAAAAATAACTTCTAAACAAAAATAAGAAGCATTTTCTACTAAACATTTAATTTTTCAACCAGACATAATCCTTCAATAAAGAAAAATTTCAGAATGCAGTTTAACTTTGACCCAAGTAGTTTAATTTTCAATTAAAAAAAGATTAATTTGCAACAAGATAATTAAATTTTTAAACAACGAAATAACTTTTCAACTTAAAATATAAATCTTAAAATATAAATCTTTGACAATAAAGTAATTTCTTAATAAAGCGATTCAATCAAATGCCTTAAACAAATTAGTTGAATTATCAAGAAAAGAAAAACGATTTTTAACCAAAAAGTTGCATTTTCATAAAAAAAATGAAATTTCTTCTATTACAGATGAAGTTTTAAATCAAAAAAATAAATTTTCAAAAAATATGTTGGATTTTCTGTTAAAAAAAATTTTGGTTGAGTTTTCGCAATCAAACTATGAATTTTTTAATAAAAAATCATTTTCTACCAAAAAAAATGAATTTTTAATCCAAAAAAAAACAATTTTTTAGCCAAAAAGGATGAATTTTCAACCAAATTGTTGAATTCTCTATCAAATAGTTGTATTTTTATCAAAAAATATGAAATTTATCTTAAAGTAGAAGAATTTTTTAGTACAAAAAAGTTGAGTTTTAATTAAAAAAAGGTTTCAGTTAACTCAGTAACATGAAAAATTAAATTTTTGTAATAAAATAATAAGTTTCTAGAAAAAAATTTAATTTATAATACAAAAAGGCGAATTTTTTTAACCAAAAAATGATGAACTTTTAACCAAATAGTTAAACTCTCTGCCAAATAGTTGCATTTTTATCCAAAAAAGATCAATTTCGTATTAAAACAGATAAATTTGTAATAAAAAAACATTTTTCTATAAGTGGAACTTTCATCCATAAAATATTTCGTTCATTTTTCAACAACAAAATATATATTTTAAATAAAAAGTAAATTGTCTACGAAATAGTTGTGTTTTCAAGAAAATAGTATAATAGCTTAATTTGTAACCAAACAGTTGCATTTTGATAAAAAAAAAAAGATTTAATTTCTGCTAAAGCAGATAAACTTTAAAATAAAAAAGAGGAAGTTTCAAAAAAAGAGTTGAATTTTCAAACGAAAAGTTAACGAAATAAAGCAAGTTTCTATTAATTAAAATAAATTCTGAGATTCTCAAAAATTCTTAGAGAATTTATTTCTCGGTTATATTCTCGGTGATATTCTCATTCTCGTGACCGTTATCAAAGTAATATAACCGGCTCAGAACTCTAGTTAAGCCCTAATAGAAAAAATAAAATAAAATGTTAGGCTTTCCAGAAAATTGTCCTTATTTTTCTCATCGATTTTCAAAGACATGGAAAGAAATTTTTCAGGAAAACCCCAGCTTTTTAGTTTTTCGAATATTTTTAAAAACTTCGTGGTCATATAAAAAAAACATCTTATTAGTTTTATGCTGGCTAGACCATTGTTCTTGATGCAAATATTTTTTAAATATAATTTTTTAATTTTTCTCGTAAACGATGCAAGCTATCACACAATAGAGTAAGAGGTGTGTTTTGCAGAACTTTTCTAGGTTGTTCCAATTTTTATGTGAGCGTTTTTTTACCTTTCGTTGTTTCTGAGAAAAAATGCGAAAATTTGCATTTTTCAAAATAATTTTTTCTAATATGAAATAGTGGTTCACCAAGAAAGAAACGCACAAGACTTTTAGTCCAAACTGATAGAGCTTTCTGAAAAAACTTCTTTAAAGTTTTAAAAATACTATAAACTTTTCAAAGTCCATTGGAATACTTTCAAATTATGGAAATCTATTCAAACTTCTGTGGAATCTTTTAGAATACCTTGAAATATTTCAAATCCTTTGAAAATCCATTAAATTACTGAAATCAATTCCAAGTTCCTTGGAATCTTTCGAATACCATACATTATTTTTAAATCTTTCAAATATATCTCGAAATTTCTTGAAATGGTTTCAAATACTTTAACGAATTTCCAAGCTTTTGCAATCTTCTGAAATCCTGTTAAACTTGGTAAAGCTCTATAAGTTCCTTGTTAGTTTTAAAAATGCCTTAAAATCTCTCAAATACTTTGGTATAGCTTTAAATTTAACTGGTGGTAATCTATTGAAAACTACTTGAAAAGTTTTTAAATACTTAAAAATATTTCACATTCTTCGAAACTTTTGAAATAAATTTCAAATTCCTTGGAAATTTTAAACACAAATATTTTGAATTTGAAAAGATTTTAAAATAATATGAATATTTTTTGAACATTCCTAGGAATTTGAAAATACCCTAAAAGATATTAAGTCTTTTGCAATCCCATGAAATTACTGAAATTAATGCAAAATTTTTTGGAATCTTATAAAATACCCTAAAATATTTTTTAACCTTAACAATTTTTTGAAGTCCCTTGCAGTTTTTTAAAGCTCCTGAGAATTTCTTGAAATGATTTTAAATATACTTAAAAAATTGCAAATCATTTAAAATCATTTGAAATCTTTTGAAACTTTGTAAAGCTTCTGAAAATGTCTTGGAATCATTTTGAAATACACTAAAATATTTAAAATCCTATTAAACTATTCAAGGCTCTTTGAAATACCTTTTTTTTTAATACGCTTCTAAATCTCATATCTTTAAAATTTTTTCAAATCCCGCAACACTTTCTAAAGCCCTTGAAAATGTCTGGAAATATTTTAGAATACCCTACAATATTTAAAATCATATAAAGTTATTTAAAGCTCTTAAAACTTTCTTAAAATTGTTTAAAAACCCTCAAAAATGTGGAATCATTTGAAATTTTTTAGAAATCCCTTGAAATTTTTTGAAGCTCTTGATATTACCTTCGCATATTTTTTAGCCCTAAAATATTTAAAATCTCTTGAAATCTCATTAAAGTACTGAAATAAATTTCAAATTCCTTGGAATCTTTTAAAGTACTTAACAATATTGCAAATCCTTTAAAATATTATGAAATCCCTTGCAAATTTGAAGAGATATAGAAAATTCCTCAGAATTCCTAAAAAATAACCTAAAACGTTTAAAATCTTTTATAATTTCATTAAATTTTTGAAACTAAGACAACATTCCTTGGAATTTTATAAAGATCCCTAAAATATTTAAAGGTCTTTCAAATTTTTTAGAGCACCTGCAAATTCCTTGAAATGATTTTAAATATTCTAAGAAATATTAAATCCTTAGAAATTATTTGAAATACCCTGCCTTTTTGTAAAGATATATCCTTTGAATCTGTTTAAAGAACTGTAAAATGTTTTAAAATTTTTAATATATGCCGAAGTATTTTAAATGTTATGAAACTATTCGAGGCTCTTTAAAATACGATGGAGTTTTTTAAATAGCCTAATATATTTCAAATCCACTGGAATCTCATTAAATTATTGAAATCAATGCAAAATAACTTGCAATCTTTTAAAATACCCTAAAATTTTCAAATGTCTTAAAACTTTCTAAAGCTCTTTCAAATTGTTTGAAATTTTTAAAACATCCGAAAATATTACAAATCCTTCGAAATATTGTTTCATTCCTTGACAATCTTGAAAGCTTTTGAAAATTCCTTGCAATTTCTAAAAATACCCTCAAATATTTCAAATCTTTTGAACTCCTATGAAATTACTGAAATCAAAGCAAAATTCCTTGAAATTGTTTCAAATACCCTAAAAATATAAAATGCTTTGAAATGATATGAAATATCTTGAAACTTTTTGGAGTTATTGAAAATTCGTTGAAATTTTTTTTAAATCACCTACAAATATTTCAATCCTTTGAAATTTTTGGTAATCCCTTAAAAAATTTTTTGAATGCCCTAAAATATTTAAAATCCTGTAAAACTATTAAAAGTTCTTGAAAATAGCTTGAATTTTTTAAATACGCTAAAGAATTTTTTATCTTTGAAAATCTTTTGACCTCCCTTGAAACTTGCTTAAACTCGTAGAAATGCATTGGCATCTTTTAAAATACCATACAATATTTTTAATCCTTTCAAATCCAATGAAATTACTGAAATCATTGCAAAATTCCTTAAAATGTTATAAAATACCCTAGAATATTTTTAAACCTTTACAATATTTTAAATGTTTTTTTAAAGATCTTGAAAATTTATTGTAAAATGTGATGAAAGTGTTTATTAACCTAAAAAAATGGAACTCGTTTTTAGTATCTTGAAATTTTTTAAAGCTATCGAAAATTAATTACAACTTTGTTTACTACCCGAAAATACTTTCAATCCTTTCAAATTTTTTGAATACCTTGAAACCATTTAAAGCTCTTAAAAATGTTGTAAGAATTTTGGGACGATTTTTTTGTCCCTGCACCGTTTCAAAAAAGCTATGGATGTTAGTAGCTTACCTTGAGAAGTACTGAGCTTACTAAAGGTGTTGGTTTTAGTAAGAATACTCTGGGGAAATCTAAATCTGGGAATAATCTGGGAACATCTAAATCTAAATCAATTCTGCATAATACCAGTTTGTTTTTCGTGAAAGAAAGAATACAACATACAAAAATTTCTTTTGCACACTACCTCTAAAAACCTATTAAAACTTCACTTTTTCCTATTAAACACCCTCAGATTTGACACTAAGCATACATTGGACCGCATATCGTTTGACCAATCCCAACGGATTAAGGAGCTTTCCATTCAAAAGAAAAACACGAAATTTGACAAATTACTTCCAGTAAAGCAAACTTAACTAATAAATACAGTAAAAAACATCTCTGATGATCCTCTCAACAATGAAATGATTTCAGCCTTATCTAAAGGACATAATTTTGCTGTAGCTCCATCAAAAATCCCAAAATAAGAGATAATCAGCAATTTAGAATCCACAATATATTCCCTTCCACCCAAAAAAGCGAATGACATACGACGTAGGACGCCCAACATTTTACGCCAAGCTTAAATTCCCTCCTCAAACTTAACAAAACAAGAAAAGACCACAATTAAAGAACTTAATCGAAATAAAGATATTATAATATTACCCGCAGGCAAAGGCAACGCCACAGTAATAATGAATAAAGAAGACTATAACAACAAAATCATGGATCTTCTAACTGACGATACATACGCAAAACTTAAAAAGGACCCTACAAAAACAATAGTCAGTAAAATCAAAACCCTTCTCAAAGACTCTAAACTGGACAGCCAAACAATATCGAAATTAATACCTACTAACTCCAACTCTGCAAGACTTTACGGGCTGCCAAAAACCCACAAAGATAACATTCCATTCAGATCGATCGTTAGCACAATAAACTCACCAACTTACAACACAGCACGCTTTCTCGCTACAAAACTGAAGCCTTTTACAGAAAACTCTATCGCTCACGTCCAAAACTCATTTGACTTTATTAAAAAGATACAACAGATTCACATTCAACCCCTAGACATCATAATGAGTTTCGACATAGTATCTCTCTTTACGAAAGTACCAATCTCTGATAAAATTGATATTATTAAATGTTTTACAAACTTCCCTTCCCAGCTCGTACCTTTAATAGAATACTGTCTCAATAATACTTACTTCTCATTCAATAACCAATTCTACGAACAAACCTCAGGGTCAGCAATTGGATCCCCAATCTCACCTGGAATAGCCAGTGTCTTTATGGAACATCTAGAAACTAAAATTTTTAACCAAGCCAAGCTTAAAGCCGAATTCTGATTCCGTTACGTTGATGATACTTACGTCATCTGGCGACATGGACGAGATGAACTAAATAAGTTTTTCGATCTCATTAATCAATGACATTCTAATATCCAGTTTCTATGGAAATACAACAAACCGGAAAACTACCTTTCTTGGACGTATTAGTCTACAAAAAATCCGATAACCCATTAGGACATGAAGTTTACAGAAAACCGACACATACAAACAGGTAAATACATGCCTCCTCCCACCATCACTCATCTCAAAAACAATCGACCACCACTCTACCTACATCCAAGGTGTCACATAACAAATAGGAAGAATTCTCAATAAACACAACATCCAAACCATATTTAAGCCACCTGCGAAAATAGGACAACTACTAAATAACACTAAAGACAAAAAGGCACCCCTAAGTAATCCCGGAGTCTATAAAATCGCTTGTTCTTGTGGCAAAGTCTATATTGAAGAAACTGGGAGAGCGGTGAGCCAACGTATAAAGGAACATGAGATTAAAGTCAGGCTAAAACATTTCATGCAATCAGCACTAGCTGAACATCATATCGAAACAGGACATAACATTTGATTTCATGAAACAACACTCATTACAAAAACACACAAAATCTTTTCAAGAAAATATAGAGAAGCAATAGAAATCTTAGAACACCCTAATAACATGAATAGGGACAATGGATATAATACCAATCAGATTTGGCTTTCCGTTCTCCCGGATTAAAAAAAAAAGACTTGATTGGCTAATCAAGTTCGACCAGTCCCCACGGTGGGGCGCTCTGACCAATCACAGGCATCTTAGAGAGTATACCTAAGAACAACATGCCCTGATACCTCAATTTCAGGTCAGGCATGAAGAAGTGAACTGCAATGTTCACGAAACGTCGGCAAAAAAATTCGTATTTTTTTTAACGAGTGAAACCCGAAATATCTCTTTTATCACACCTTAAAATTGTTTGGAATTCCTTCAAATTATTGAAATCTATTAAAAATCTCTTGAAATACTTTACAAATCTTTTAATATTACATAGATTTTTCGAATTTTGCTATTTTTTCCAAATCCATGATTTTTCCCTAATTTCTCTTAACTAACAAAACTTCCTTGACTTTTTTTGGATTTCCAGGTTTTCCGAGATAAGCAGCCACCCCAATTTAACAATAACCGATTGGGAGAAAAATGTCTAGTTGGGTTAACAAGGATTCTGTTTAGCCGCGCTGGACAGTCTAGTAAAATATGAACCAACAAGCTGTCTAGTTAAACGCGAAAGACAGACAAGTTAAAATCTGTATAGTTAGAATTACAAGACATAAGGTATATGTTACCAGACATCTAGTACAGCAACATTTCCATGGCTAGTAGATCTAACTAGCTGCCTAGTAAAACCAATCAAACATTGAATTAGGCTTACATGATAGTTTCTAGGTAATTAAACTAGTGTTTTGGTAATATTTCACAGATATATAGGGTTCGAGTAGTTTTTTTTTTTAAGTATGTTTTCAGGATCTTTGGGATAGGTTTGAAAATGTGTACAATGCAATAAAAGTAAAGATCGTTTATTAAACACTGGTCAAAAGTATGATTTCATATTTCACGAAAAAATCGCACGACCTAAAGCATCATATTCAAAATAGCATGGTGACGACATTAAAGAAAAACAAAGATTATGTTCCTTGCAATATAGCCTTATAGGAGAAAAGTTCAGTTCAAAAGTTCCGCAAGTTCAGCAGATTATCTATTGTGTCGTCACAGAAGTTACTTATTCTAATACGCGAAAGTAGAAACAAAAATCAAAACACGTCGCTTCTCGAAACTCTGAAAATGGTCAGAATAACGCGTGGTATACGGAAATGCAAGCGGCTGGAAGAAACTGGAGCTGACGACGTCGAATATTTAATATAAGGCAGGCAAGCTAGCCGCTAGAGGGAAGAATATTGGCGGTAAAGGGAATAGGAGGGAGGAAAGAAGGGAGTACAGGAGTGGTGGGTGGACATTGCTACTACTATTGGCGAGAAAACTATAGGCATCTGCCTCTGAAGCTTAACAACTCAGTAAAAAAAGGGGCTAGCGCAACAAAAAAACAGTCATTTAAAAGCTGAAAGTGTTCTACGGTAATGAGCTTGAAGAAGTTTATTTTAAAAAAATTTTGTACTTAGCAGACTGAAAAATGTAAAAAAAGTAAGGATTTTTGGGTACATTTAAGAACAGTCAAGTTTAGAGCATTATTTCTTATACAAGGGGCGATGGCAAAAATTTGAAAAAATTCATGAGTATGAGAAAAACTGTTGTGAACCAGTTGCAGTTGAGAAATTTTAAAAATAATAGAAATTGTTGTTTAAAAGTACAAAAATGTGCAACTATATTATCGTCAGTTCTAATACAGATATTAAAGCGATTCAAACTGCAAAATGTAATTGATAGGCTCTGTATTTATTTTCAATCGCCCGTAAGGATGTGTTAGTCTTATTTTTTTGAAAATCGCGATATTTTTAGACATTTTTTTTGTTGGAAAACAAGTGACAGAAAGTAGGGGGGGGCTCGTTTTTTTTTACTGCCGACCGTTGGTGCCCTTCTTTGACCCGTGGCCTGGTGCCATCCAAGCATTCAGAACTACGGGCCGAAGAATGACACCAGCGGTCGGCAGTAAAACAAAAAGAGCCCCCCCCCCTGCTTACGGTCACTTGTTTTCCAACAACAAAAAATGTTCACAACAGTTCCCCTCATACTCATGAATTTTTTCAAATTTTTTCCATCGCCCCTTGTATAAGAAATAATGCTCTAAACTTGGCTGTTCTTAAATGTACCCAAAAATTCTTACTTTTTTTTACATTTTTCAGTCTGCTAAGCACAACATTTTTTTAAATGAACGCCTTCAAGCTCATTAACATAGAACACTTTCAGCTTCTAAATGAATGTTTTTTTGTTGCGCTAGCATCTTTTTTGACTGAGTTGTTAAGCTTCAAAGGCAGATGCCTATAGTTTTCTCGCCGAAAGTAGATATCTCGTTATGGGATCTATTTAAAATAACACGATAAATCGGTAAAATCTACTAAACTGCTTACAAGACATTGAGTAGGAGTAACGAAACTTCTGTCTTAAATTTACTAGACGCGCGTAACTAGATTCATCTAGTTGGCCCAACTAGACCTTCTTCTCCGTGTATGCATTTTTATTCTTATTATAGATAAACTACTGAAATCCTTTCAACTAATAATTTTCTTCTTTATAGATCAGCATTATTTTAATGGTTTAGGGTTGAAAACAGGGCAATTGGGCGATATTATTTCATCGGGACCCACGTTAGCATAAGCCGTGACTTAGTGGTCCTGTGGGTGTCGTCAGTCAACCCTCGAGAGCCTTTCTTATTTCGCGATATTTTGTCGCCTCGCATAAATTTATTGCTGGATGCCCCTTTTTTCTCCTCACTCCTTCCTTCTTACTCTTGCACTCTTTCCTTTTTTTTTCTCCTGCCGAGGCTCGTATGAACATAATCGTCTCGACGGACTTTTTGCTCACGTATTGCTCGAACACTTAGGCCCTTTATCATCGCGAACAGGGCTTTCTGCTGGAAACCGACCAGTTAATTCCGCTACATTTGAACGTATAGCGGTAATGGGTGAAAATATATCACACAAATTGCCATTGTGGCCGCGACAATATGCTAAACCGGTGGCTGTTAGCATTTCGTTATTTCTGCACAGTCGACACTTGGATGTTTGTGTGGGATTGAAAAACTCTTCCGGTTGTTCGAATAAATCAACGCGAGGACGTTATGATCTACGTCGGGTGGAAAAGGAGGCTGTTGAAAGTCAGCAGTAGTATTTTACACTTGAATTTATTTCTAATGAAAGATTTTTTACTTAAAAGTTTTATTTTACATGGAAAAAAATTGAAAACTTAATAGAATTTTCTTTAAAAATTGTAACGTGATGTTGCATACATTGTTATCGAAAATCTGATTGGTGGCAGCAATGTGTCCATATGATTGTTAATCGCTCTTTAGGTTGTTCTGTGCTTAGATTTCAAAAGATCCTTACTAAAATTTCGAATTTTTTTTTTGTAAAATGAATTTTAAGAGAAAAGTAAAAAATAAGTCAAAATATTTTAAATGATTTACTAATCTTGTGGAAACTGAATGTAGAAAATTTCAAAGGAAAATTGTTTTATTTTTCCAGACTAAAAAATTTTAGAAAAGATTCGATTACTCAAGAGAATATAACAAAATTTAATTCTAAAAGATACTCAGAAGTTTTGAAAAAATGGTAAAAATAACCTAAAGTTTAAATAAATTATAAATCATTTCAAGCAAATTATATATAATTGAAGATTTCTCACAAAAAGTGTTGAAGCTTTTAAAAGATTTTGAAAGGTTTCAAAATCCTGAAAAATTGTTGCTATGATTCCTTAGAATCATAGGAAATATTCTGAATTTTTTAGCAAAATATTCATACAGATTATTATTGAATTTATGATAAATTAATTAAAATAAAATAATAATATTAATTATTATTATCGCGCATTTATAGAGAACATTCATTGAAAGTTTTAAGGAATATACGAATTATTTTAGAAGGTATGAAAAAGTTTAGAAATAATTAAAAAAACGTAAATTTTGAAAAAGTTAAAAAAATTTTTTAAACAGAATGCAAATTTCTGAAGATTCAAAAATAAAATTGTAAAGCCTTCCAATGATTTTGAAAGGTTTCAATAAAATAAAGAAATATTCTTGAAATTCCTCGGAAAATTTTTATTTCGAAAAATTAATTGTAAAAGCAAAGTGAAAGATTCTATGCGGTTGAACTGCTTTTTTCAAAATGCATTTTTTTTAAGATTAATAATTTTAGTGGAAAATCCATCTCTTTGGTTTAAAATTGGGCTACTTTGATAAAGTCGAGTTATTTTTGCTAAAAACTAATACTCTTAAGTAGAAATTTAATTAGTTGTCTAAAAATTTTCCTTTTTTGTAGAAAATTGGTCTTTTTGTATACAATTTTGTCTGGAAACTTTAACAGTCTTTTAGAAAATTCAAATGTTTTATAGAAAATTAGTTTCTTTTTTTTAATTATTATTTTTTAATGAAAATTTATTTATTCCATTTTTGGTTAATAATTAATCTGTTCTAGTTTCAAGATTCAAATATTTGATTGAAAATTGATGTTTAGTAGAAAATTATCTTCTTGGTTGAAAATTTAACTGTTTTATTGTAATACCGTGTTTTGGCTTCAGAATTCAACATTCTGGAAATTTATTGTCTTTCTAGAATGAAAAATCTTTTCTTGATTAAAATACAATTCTTGTTAAAAAATCGCGTTTTTTACTAGAAAATTTATCTCTTTTTCATGTAATTTCATCTTTTCTGTTAACTTAAATTTTTTAAATTAAAATCTTTTCTTGGTTGAAATACACTGAAACCTGTATTTAGGCACTTCGGATTTAGTGTGTTCCGAGAATTGATGCTGCGGCCATTTCGGATGCAGGGAAGGTAGGACGCACTGTTCAGTCAAGCATGATAAGCAGCTCGAGGGCCGTAATGTCATCTCATTAATTGCATCAGGTTGCGCCATGCCTCGGAATCCAACAGGAATCGTTCGCGCGGCCTTGCCTGTTTACGTCTGGACGGTCTGGATTCAAGATCAAGGCCACTGCAATTCATGGCTGAAACCGTTTTTAAATCCAAGTTCCAGTGTCTCAAAAATTACATTTTTTGTTGAGAATTCATCTTTTCGGTTGTGAATTCAATTATTCAATTATAAATTCATTATTTTTAAACAGTATTGACTAAATTCAGGAGCGAAATTTAGTCGGCAAAAATTACGAAAAGTAAGGAAAAAGGGGTAAAAAAGTTTAAAGAAGTTTAAAGAAGGATCATACGTGGTAGAAAATTTCGGAAAAAAAACTCAACGTAATTTATGCACGGCTCTTTATGACCCGGAACCCTTTGTCTATTCTAAGAAAAATAGAATTAAAAATTAATTTGTTCCTAATTGAAAAATCAGATTTGCTTGAAAGTCGGAGAATGGTGCGAAGGACGAGATGCGGAATAAATGCGAGGCAATTTAAAAAGAGAAAAAGGGACGACGCTGAGTTAATCCGAAGGCTTAGCCTTTTCAAGCAAGTCCGATTGCCTCGTGCCCCAAGTTGGGTTTCTGCAGGTCGGGCACGCGTTAGAGATTTTTTTAAATGCCGGAGAAGAACAATACGACCCCGTTAACGCGTTAATGCGCTGCTATGTCGACGGGGGAAGACCTTTTTGGAATTTAATAAACGGCACCAGGCATTTGTTACTCGCACTGGGGCTGCATTATTTTCACGTCTATGTGTGAGTGTGAGCCTATAATGTATGATATTTTAATTTACCGGAGCGCGGAACCAGCTCCATATCCCGCTCGAAATATGTTTATTTAATCAAGCACCTAACCCGTTATCGAACGCTAATCAGACTGCTGCTAACCTTGAATTATTTATATCTGTGTCATTGAATTTTGAACAAAACTTGCAACGAAAATAGATTGTTGAAGGCGAGTTGAAAATATCTTTATTCTGTATTATAAATATTAAATGAAAATAACCCAAATTTAAAATTGGGCAAAGCAGGACAGCAGAAATAATTCATTTTCAAAATTACGTGAATTTTCTTTGTTTACTTTTTTACCTCATCTGACAATTAATATTTGAAGACGAAAATTACTCTATTCTTGAAAATTTTTAATTTCGAATATTTTATAAAGGCAATAAAACAAATTAAAAGTTATTATCCTCAGGGCTGCTATAGTTTGATTAATTTAAAAAATATGAAAAAGTGTCCTATTTAAAGTGATAAAAAGTAGCAAAAGTGACTAAAAGCGACTTGTGTGTATTCACAGTTTTACCAATGTTCTTTTGAATATAAAAGAATTTTATAATATGCAATCTATAAGCATCTCCAAGACATGAACAAATATATAATATGCATTAGGGTTGTACCCGCAATATTAAAAAAGTTTGTCTGAACTCATGAGAATGAACAAAATATTTTTCTAAATTTAGTCTCGAGGACGCGAACAAGCCTTTCAGATACATATTGTAGTCACAGACTCGTATAGAGAGATGGTTTTGTATTCCTAATATAAAAAGATTTCTCATATAAATAGAATGAACCAGTTTTTAAGTTCATAAATTGGTACTAAGGTGCCACAAAAGATTCAACAAGGTCGATATGTTTATCTTGAAGATGCGAACAATGTACCAGATAAAGTATAGTTGTATTTGAATATCAAACAAGTTTTTCTCGTTCACACAGAATAAACCCTTAATTGATCCATGGAACTCGAAGACGCGAACTTCATACAAAGTTTTTTAACATACCCTAAAGTATTTCAAGTCCTTTAAAATCTTATTAGATTACTGAAATCAAATGAATAATCCTTGCTGGAATCTTTTTAAAAAAACCCTGAAATATTTCAAATTCATTTTAAATCCTTAAAATATCTTAAACTTATTTAAGGTAATCAAAAACTCCCTAAAATATTTCAAATTTGTAGATATCTTTCTGAATAGCTTAAAACTTTCGAAATTTTTTGAAAATGCCTTAGAATCTTTTCAAATATCCTGAAATATGTCCAATTCTCTGCAGTAACTTCGCGTTACTGAAAGTGATGAGAAATACGACAAGATATTTACAATAGGGTGGTCCAAAAATGCATAGCAACATTTTTTTGCATGCTAAAAGTCGACGATCGCTCCCATTTTATTCCATATCCGAAAAAAAGTTTCCCATCTAAAATGCATGAGGAAAAATCACCTTTTTGAGCTTTTAGAATAATTTTTTAGGGTTTGAAAAAATGTGACGCGAAAGTATGGGGGCCTGTAGAGAATTATCCAACGAAGAATTTTATCTATCAGAAATATGGGTTTGAGACCCCTAACACACCCGCACGAGTACCTGAAAACTACCCTTAAAACTAAAAATGTCAATTTTTCATGAAATCGACCTTTTGAACACCGTATTCTCGTATTTTTTGCTTAAAATTATTAATATGCGTGTAGTGGATATATTCATTATCATTGGTTCATTAATTTTCAATTATGTAAACAAATGGAATTGGTTTGAAATAATTTTTTTTTCTCGAAAATTCGTTGTTTCCCCCTAAAAATTATTACTATTAGCCTAGTAGAATATTTATTAACATTAGTTAATTAATTTTTCACTATTTAAACAAGTGGAATTTGTTTCAACAATTTTTTTCGAAATTTCGTTTTTTTCCCTAAAAATTATTACAATTGGTCTACTGGAATATCTATTAACATTAGTTCATTATTTCTCAATTGTTTAAGCAAATGGAATTTCTGCAAATAATTTTTTTATAAAAAATTATTCATATTTCTTCATTGGAATATTTATCAACATTGTTTGATTAATTTCACAGACACACACAAAAAAAGTCAAAGTCCACGGCGGCGACCTTTGGGGTTCTATGGTTTTTGGGTCGCTGATTCCGAATCGTTTGTCGGTTTTTCAGATCAGATTGCTTTCAAGGTATTTGAAGGTCAAATGAAGAAAATATTGCTGAAAAAATTCAGATATAGGTTTTTTAGCATGCTGAATTCGAATCCGGTGTCGGTTGACTTTCATTTGTTCAAGATCAAGGTCATTTGAAGGTCAAACCAACAAAATAATCTCAAAAAAATTGTAAAAATTTATATATAAGTTTTAAGAGTCGTAGAATCTAAATCCTAGGTCATTTTGACCATATCTAGTATTTTCAAGGTCATTGAAATATGAAAATAACAACACATATATCGAGTATGATAGACCTTCATCAATTCACGTACAAACTCATAATAAGATCAAAAAAGGAACAATCCCTCATAAACAATTACGATAGACATATTTTTTTGTATCAACTTGTGTTCATGTTTTCCGATCATACCGTACTCTCTTACTATCAAATGATCGACGTAACGGTTTTTTTCGCTTTTTGCCTGTAGTTTTACACTCTCTTTTCGGTGACCAACAGTAATCAGCCATCATAGCGACATACCATCTGCCGTGGAAGCGCTTTTCCATTTATTTTATGTTTTGATGGAAGCACTCTCCTTGCTCTTCACTGTAATCACCACAATTCTCTGGAAATCGATCCAGGTGATTATGCAGGAAGTGCAATTTATATGACATCAGGCACCCCATTTTTCCAAAGTTCTTAATCAGTTCGGCTACTATAACTTTATAATTTTCACTTCTTTTATTTCCTAACAAGTTTTTCACATCTTCCTTAAAACTGAGTCATTCATCCCTTTGAATTTTTGTCATTGTCGTTGAAAATTTATCATCTTTTAAAAGTCTCCTTATTTCTGGACCATCAAAAATCCCTTCTTTCAACTTGGCATCAGATTTATATTGAAACTTCTTTTCCAAGTATTTAAAACATCGACTATTTGCATCTCAGGCTTTCACAAATTGCTCCATGGCTCCTAATTTAATATGTAATGGAGGAATCAATACTTTTCTTGGGTCAATCAGGGCCGATTCAATGATATTTGCTTTTCCTATTTCAAGTGATTTCCTTTCAGCCCACTTATGATTCGTGTGATGTTTTTCGCGATCTCTACTATCCCAAAGGCACAAGAAACATGTATTCTTTGTAACTCCAGACTGCTGTCCTAGCAACATACCTGAAACTTTCAAATCACCACATATGAGCCAATTATATGTTTTGTATTCAATGGCCTCTAGAAGTTTTTTAAGACTAGTGAAGGATTCTTTCATTGTCGTAGAGAGTGCGACAGGTACTGCGGCATATTGATTTGTGTTGTGAAGTATTACAGCTTTTAAGCTTCTTTTTGATGAGTCAATAAACAGTCTCCAATCATCATCTTTATAAGTATGTGGCTTAAGTTCTTCCATCAGTCCTTTAACACTTGAACAGTACACTAATTTTTCTTCATCAAAGACTTTTTCTTCGAAATACTGCTTAAAACTCTCATTTCTTTTTCTATAAAAAGTTACTTTCGTACCTTTTTCTAATAAATTTTTACTTTTCAAAACTGAAGCTAAATGTTCCGCAGCATCTTTAGGTAGTCCCAAATCTCTTACGAGATCATTAAGTTCGGACTGTGCAAAATTTTCAGCAATTCTATTGCTTACTCCACCTGGTTTATAAACTTCATCAGAGCTTTCACTGCTATCGCTTTCATATTCATCTTGATTTCATCATCAGTCTTAGTGCTTTTATCGTTTAAGTTCTCTCAACGGCTTTTTTTACTGATCCTACCTGGGCGTATTTAAGATTATGTAAATTTTTTTATTATACACACGGATATCGGTTTTACAGAAATAACAATCATCTTCGTTGGATGGCTCATTCCATTCTGTGGGTTTAATGAAGATCAATTTGGAATCGTCTTTAGTTTTTTTCCAAATAGAAAGCATTTTGTGGCAGTTATTGCAAATACTATCAGGAGCCCAATCTCCCGAAACTATATCTGAATTAAAGCATTCATTGTATAGATTCCGAAAATTTTCGTTAACGATCATAGATCGTTTTTGTTCGGAATAAATGTTCCACAAATAAAGCAAAATGCGTTAACATCTTTCGGGCACACGTGTTTAGAAGATGAGGTTAAAGATTTGCTTAAATTTTCCATATTTTTATATTTAAACCCGCTCGACAGGGATCCTGGTCCGATTGCAGGTGAGTGTCCGTCCTGGAAGTGATAACCCTTTTACCTGTGCAGGGCTAAGTAAAAGAGCTTTTCGTCTTTGACGAGGACAATGTTAACTCGTCGACGAACACACTACGGCATCATTCTCACACCCTGTCGACGCCCTGTAAGGCAGTGCACTTCCACTGGCATCGGTACCCCGACTAGCGTATGAGCGAATCATTCTACACTCTCCCTTACGGGGCAGTTGTCATCGTCACATGACTAGTTGAGGCAACAGGTGAAAAATACCGATTACATACATCGAAACATCTAGACATCTGCACATACACGCATCCATGCATCCGCAGATCCACACATGCACACATGCAAACATTCACTCATAACCGCAAATACATGTGAACATTTATATAATATTTGTATTTTTTACCATATTAGGGCAAAAAGAACCCACTTCTTTTTTAAAGATATACCATTCTTATGGGTACAAAGCTTTCTCTTTCAAGAAATCTACAGCAGCTAATATTGATAAGATAGTACATTGACTTACTTTCGAGAAATTCACAGCAGCTAATGTTGATAAAGATAAATTAATATTTCCAGTTTCTATATAGACGAAAAACTAAAGATGATTCTAAATTAATTTTTTTAAACATTTTTTCAACAGTACCTCATTGATTTGACCTTCAAATGAGTTTGACCTGGAACTCATGAAGGTCAACCGACAGCGGATTCGGATTCAGCATGCACAAAAACCTACATTTGAATTTTTTCAGATTTTTTAGCCTTTTTTCCGAATTCGACCTTCAAATGACCTCAGATGACTTTCAGATAACCAGATTTTGTTGGTCTGACCTTCAAATGATCTTGATCTTGAACTAATGAAGGTCAACCGACACCGTATTTGGATTCAGCGTGCTAAAAAACCTATGTCTAAATTTTTCGGATTTTTTCAGCAATATTTTCTTCATTTTACCTTCAAATGACCTTGAAAGCGATCTGATCTAAAAAAACCGACAAACGATTCGGAATCAGCGACCCAAAAATCCATAGAGCCCCAATGGTCGCCTCCTTGGACTTTGACTTTTTTTGTGTGCCTGTGTTTTATTTGAAGAAAATTTTTAAATAAAAATGATTTCTTTAATATTACTGATAAATTAATTATTATTATATTAATTATTAATTAGTTATTAATTATTACTGATAAATATTCCACCAGACCAACAGTAATAATTTTTATTTTTAAAAAATCAACACGAAATTATATAAACAAATTGATTTTGTTTAAATAATTGAAAATGAATAACCTCATGTTAATAAATACTTAAAGTATTTATTACAGAAATTCCCTTACTTTCGACATTATTTTTTCAAAATCTCTGACTTTTCGTTGATTTAAAGGTTTTCCCTGACCTTTGCTCACTCTTTCGAAGTTATATATTTTATAGGTTTCAAATTATTCAGAAGAATTCAATAAATAAATTCAACTAAGCAAAATTTCAAAAATGTTGTTCTTATTTAGAATAAATAAGTTTATTATTATTTCAATTTTCATTCTGTTAAACATATTGAATTCAAACGATTTATCAGCTGATTTTTTTATTCTAGATTTATTGCTCATACAATTTACTTAAGTATATGTGTCTAAAGAAACAAACGACTATTACAATAAACTGGATATCGTGTTCATTTTCTGAGTTCTCATACATTAGTTACTTCAAGAAAAAATCTACTCAATTTAAATCGGGCATGTCCTTATATCTTTATACGTAAGAATAAACTAATCTTAGATATCAGTTCATTAATCAAGATAGCGACATTTTTAAATCTGGATTAAAGATTATTGTCTTTATCTTAAATGGCTTACAATATAGCTATATCTCTAGAATAATGCGATTATTGAAGGGATCGAATCTCGTAATATAATGTGAACTTAATTTCCCATTTATTTCTACCAGTTCCTTCAGGTCATATAAATATACAAACAAATTTTCCTTATGTTTAAAGTACATCTCGAAATTCCAGTAATTTATCATCGACTATTACTAGAATTACAGAATAATCACAGTGTTTAGCTGCATCGACCTTCGAAATACCACGCAAAATTTAATCACTCTAAACGACGGTCATTGTTCTGCATCAGGATTGCAGAATGGCATCAGTCGCTGCGCTTGTGCCAAAACTGTGTTTATATTGAAAATTATGGCAGCTCCAGTAACAAGCTTCGAAAATATCGAGACTATGGTTCTCAACCTTGCTCTCTAATATTTTCGTTTTTATCTCCATCTACCTTTATGTGATGTTTTTGTATGAGGTTTTTATTTTGTTATTCGCGTGTTGATTTATGGGAGTGAATAATTTTTTTTACGAGACATAGTCTGAACATAGGGTGATCTGTAATTTTTAAAATAAAAATAGTTCCTACGGTCTCGCTGCGAGGTAACTAAAATTTTATTTTACAAATTAGAAAATAATTTATTATGAGTACGAAAATTATGGTCACTTTTAACTTCAGTTTTTGGTTTTAGCTGCTAATAACAACTTTAAATTAAAAGAATTGAACTTGCTTAAGTTAGGATTTTTTTTAATTAGCAAAAAATACATTGATTAAGATTTTTCATTTTTATTCAAATTAAAAAATTATTTAATTTATTTAATTAATGTAAATTCAGAAACTTGTTACCAATGTAAGGTCTAAGACCATTTTTTCGAGACATAAGGAAATTATACCACATTTTCCGTCTGTTTAGTGTAGCTAAAGACATGTCATATATGGATAAAAATAATACAATAAGTATTCAATACAAATTAACCGAAATCTTAAAAGAGGTGATTTTTATTCATCTTTGAAAAAATTTAACTTAAACACCCGTTATGTTTTTTAAATTGATTGCTTATAGAAGGAGGTTGATGATGACTTGAATTTTTGATAATAATATCTCGAGAAGAGCATAGCTCTTTTATTTCTTATGAAATTTGGAAGAATTGTAGTTCCGAATGATATCTAGACCTATCAGTACCGATTTGTAACGTTCAAAAAAAATTGTTTATTTTGTTTTTATGAGAAAAACTTTTTTGATATTAAAAATACGACAATACCACATGTAGTTAATTTGTCCTTGGCCTTTAGAAGCATCTATTCGCCTATATTGTTGAAACTTTTATGACCCACTAGTACCGATTTATAAAGTTTCAAAACGTTTGTGTATTCGGTTCATTTAAGAAAAATTTTACTAATATCAGGAATATTACATAAATGTATCTGACTTGTTTGTTCGTGTCTTCAAGAAACGTTAAATGATCCATTGATGAACCTTTTATACAAAATATTATGATTTAGCAGTACTGTTTTATAAATTTAAAAAATATATTGTTTATCTTGTTGATATGATGAAAACTATTTTAATATTGGGAATACAACCGTAATGTCTGTGATACATTTTTTTGCGTCTTCGAGACGTATCAATTGCCCAAGTTAAGAACATTTTGTGATCTACCATAAACTTCCAATATCGTTTTTAAATTAAAAAGAATAAATTATTTTTCTTCATCATAAGAGTATTTATTTTTGGACATCGAGAATATAACAGTACTGCATTATTTGCAATTGTTCGCATCTTCGAGCCGCATGGATTAAACTATTAAGGAAAGTTTGATGATTATTCATTGTAACAGAACACAGCGATTGATATTTTGATGAGCTCTCTGATTTCTGGAAAATAGGATTTTCGATAAGACAGGAAAGTAAACTTAAAAAACATTGAAGTTATCAATTTTTTCGTGTATTACGGAAAAACTTTTTCCTGTGAGGAAGCAAATTCATTTGATACCTATAAGAAAGCAAACTGATCATAAAATGATCACAAATAAACCCACAGTTAATACATCTATATTACTTCGCAAATGTATTTTAATTCTGTATGAGTATTAAATACCCTAAACTGCAGATTAGAAAATTACCATAAATCTCAAACCCATAGGGGATTATTTGAAAATTCCCAAAATAAAAAATTATTGATCTCATTGCAACACCATGGGCACATTTCTGATTTCAAGGAGTCATTAGGGATTTTTATTTGTAATAACATATAGACAGCTTATAGTACTAGTCATTTGCAATTTTTGTAAATGTTATGTTTTCGGTCCATTATATTGGACATGTTGTTCTTCTGATTAGAGATATCAAATTCTTTACTGTGCAAATAACACTATTCTATGCAATTTCATAAAGGTTTCACACAAGCTCCACGAAAACTCCACAGAATCTCGACCCAACTCTATATTATCTCACAAAATCTTCAGAAGGATTCCACGCATAGCCATACAAATAACAGTTCGCTTATATAAAATACACACTAATTCCACGAAATCACTTGATTGAGTAGGATTTGTGTGAAATGTATCTGTTGCTGTGTGTATTTTGCTGTAACAGTGTGAAAAATGTGTACATTTTGTGTGTGATTATGTCAAAGAGTGTGGTATTTCTTTGGCGATATTTCTAGACTTGTTGAAGTTTAGCGGAGCTTATGTAGGATGGTATGGAGTATTTATGAAATAATGTATACTTTATGTGGAGCATCCATGGAATTTGAGTTATCATTGTGTAGTTGTTTAGATCATAGATGGAATAATGTGTAGTTATCTGGAATTGTAGAAAAATGTATAACTGTGCGAAATGTTGTGGAATGTATGTGGCCAATGTGTGCCAAATTTGTGTAATGTTTAGTTGGACTGTGATGTGAAGATGTATGCAAATTGTTTTGTTGGACTGTGTGAAGATGTGAGTAAATTGTTTGTGGTTCGTGTAATAATGTGTGGAGCTTGCACAAATTTATGTATAGTTTTTGTGGAGTTTATTGTATGGAGGCGAGTGTGATATTGTTGAATTTGTCCACAATTTGTGGAGTTTGTGTACAGATGTGTAGAGTTGCTGCGAAGTTATGCAGAATATGTGTAGAGTTCATCAGAGTTTAATTATATGTGTACTTAAGGTGAAATTATGTTATTAATTAAACAAAATGTCGCAGTGGTCAAAGCGAAAAATGGGCTCTTTGAATAGACTCAATTAAAATTGGGATCCTTTACAACACCAACTGAGGTATCATTTAGAGCTTATTTATCATTTTGGGTTTCTTTTCAACAAGGGGGGTTCATTTTTATTGGAACTCCTTTATAACCAAAAATGGATTCTAATAGAAATACTAGTTTTTTGTGAGAATTATGTGGATTTTTTGTGGGTATTTATGGAATTTGAGTGCAGTTTAAGTAGATGTGTAGAGCTTGGTTGCAGTTATGTGCAAGAATGTTGGATTGTGCGGGATGGAGTGGAGTTTCTCAAACATTGTGTGGTATTGAGTTTTTTTTTATAGTTTCAAGTTTAACGCAATTTTTCTGTAGTTCGTGTAAGAATCTGTAGAGTTTACGCAAAGCATTTTAACGTTTTTATGGAGTTTACAGTTTAAAGGTGTGCATAAGATTGTGGAGCTGTCTGACATTTATGAAGTTTGTGTACAAAAATGTAGAGCTGGTGTCATGTAGAATATATGTAGAGTCACGTAAAGTTTGTATAGAGTTGAATGAAAAAAATGTGCAATAGTGTAAGTGTGAGGAATTTGTGCGGTTTCGTTTCGAGCGTTCTAGGTACATTCTTCTCTTTATTTAAGAGTTATTTTTTGTCAATTCAAATAATTTTTAAGCGAGATCATCTTAAAAAGAAATTCTGTTTTAGAAATTATTTTTGGATTGGTATTGGCATTGCTATAGAGAGAGCACCACTGGCTCGCTTTCGTGTTCAGAAACAACAAGGAGCGTATAAAATACGGGACTTGTTAACAATGTTCGCACCTCTGCGCGGTGTGAGAGGGCGCGTATTGGTACACGTATATATGAAGTCGACTGTATCGCGAGTTCTACCTTTTGCGAAGGCCCTTTCGGCGATGACGACCTTCGCCCTGAGATCCTCCAAAGATATTTTATTCCCGAGGATTTTTACGAGCCGATATATCACACATCGACTCGAGAGAAACGCGACGGGGTTGGCATTATGCGCTGTGTGCCAGGCCGAAAGGACCGGGGTGTGATCTTCGTCCCTTCCTCTTGTTTCCCCACTCTTCTTCATACACCACTCTTCTTTATACACCACTCTTCTTCATACTTATTTTCCATTCTCGATCATTTTCTAGTCCTCTCTCTTCTTTCTTCTTACCTGTTAACTTTTCTTTTTTAGATAAGCTGTGTGCTTTTCTATTTCAGTTAGGCCTTCCTTTCACTTGTTTCCAGAGGTTGATCGAAATTTCTTTTTCAAATTCCAGGAATTCCGGGGTCGAAATAAAAGTTTTTTCCCGGCTTTCTCTTGTTTTCTCCTTATCCCGTGGAGAGATTGCCTAATTTGATCCCGATTCCTGACGTGGCCCCGATCGGGTTAGCTCAATGTGGCCTCGATCATGGTTATTGATGTGGCCCTATTCATTTCCAAACTAAGTAAGAGTCATTTAAAAAATTAAAATTAATTAAATTTAAAATTACTTTCTGTCTTAATCAGTGAATATTCAACTAGTTTTTAGTTTAGTGACTAATCTAAAGTTAAATCAGTTGAATTTAACTTGCAGGTAATGTTATTTGACTACAAAGTGGCAAAAAGTTGATTATTTCTCAATTGTTTTATATTTCTAAATAATGAAATTCAAAAATAAATAGTATTAATTCCTAATGCGTTTTGAATACTTCTTACTTTTCATTTTACACTGTGATTAAGAAATACATTCTAACCAATCATAGCTGCTAATATCGTCTTAATTTCTTTAAGTCGTTGCCAAAATTCTTTTTACTCTCGACATTGCATTTGTGAAAAAATGCCTTCTAATATGAAAATAATATAAAAAAGGAGACTAAAAGGAAAAAAAGCTTTATTCTTCTGAACATAATGTCCAAAAATGTATGTTTAGGGACGAATTAAATTAGTTGATAAATATACAATTCCCAAGTTAGTATTCGTTATTGTAGGTATTTCTTTATCTGTTTGGAGTGTATACGTATTTAGATTTGCATTTTCCGCGCTAATCTTGAATATGTTTGATTAGTCTTCCTTTCGATTATTGGGCAACGATTGAACGGACGCATGGAAGGAAGACAAGTTTGCAAAAGTGAAGAACAGTGAACAGATAAACCAGTAAAGTTATGTAGGTAAATCGCTTTAAATAATTTTCAATTCACCTCATTTATCATTTACACAAAGTTTTCTGACCGGGGTGAGGTGTTAAAACCATGAATTTTTAACCAAAAAATTTAATCTTTGCCTAAACAAATAAGTATTTGAGAAATCACTTTAATTTTTTATGAAAAAGATGACTCTTTTATGAAATAAATAAACACTAGAAGAGCCTGATCAGGGCCAAATTGGTCCTTCCTTATGGATATCCTAGTCTGGGCCTGATCTGATGAGACGTGTCATTGCGATCCCAGCCTTGATTGGAATTCCCGATCGGGGCCAGATCTGGCAGAGTCTGGCCCCGACCAAGGCCACTACGAAAATTTTTAAAAACGTACAAAATGATTCAAGAAATCTTTACAGAATTATAATATTTCGTTATCAGGATTAGCCCGAATTTATTGAGAGGATCTGTTCGAAGGTAAGTATTCAAAACAATAGTCGAAGTAACAAGTGAAAACATCATGCGCATCAGAAAAATACGAGACTTTATTTTACTTCTAAACTAAATTTTAAAACACGGTAAGAAAACAAAAATTGTGTTAATATGTCCTTGGGCTCTGCGAAGTTTTGAACTTTCAAAAAACAAGTTGTAAAAAATAAAAACATTCTTATACTTAAACAATAGAACAAAGATTTCACAACTGAAATGTCTAGGACTTATTTGTTCTAAGTTCGCAAGTTTGCAGAATCCGAGTTTTTTTCAGATTTTTTCTGAACAAGTACTAAAAAGAATAAAAGTGTGCACGTTTAAAATTTTTCTTTAAAAATACATCTTGTTTTTTTTTGGATATCTTGCATCGTTTACGTGAAAAATTCAAAACTTATATTTTGACGAAAAAATTCTGTCAATCTTAAAAATTGTTTATGTTGCATTACAGTGATAGAACGCTTTCCATGTATTAGCAGAAACTATACAGAAATATAGAAAAAATAAAACAGTGGAGATATCCCAGAGAAACTATCATATTTTTTTCTACCCTTCGTTCTTTCCGCGGTAAATATAAAAATTCGATTATATCAAATAATTCTCTTGGCCACAAAAATTATGGTTTTCTTGTTACGATCCACTTTTTATATTTTCAAAGAAATCATCGCTATTTGATCAGTATTCAAGTTTTTTTAATTCTTTAACGGACTTTGAATAAGGGTTTTCAAAATTAAGAGAATGCGAAAAGAGAGAAATATCTGGAATAGATAAAAAACTATAAAGGTTTGAAGAAAAATTTCAGTTTTTTTAACAGACTTTACACTTGCTGAATCTATAAAAAAATTGCAAAAATTAAGTAGAAACACTTTCATCTTACTTAAAAAGTAATTAGAGGAAATAGTATAAAAAGTGACTCAAAAAAATACAAAAATGTATATGAACTACAATTTTAACAAACTTCGGATTAAAAATTTGTCATCGCAAGTGTTTAAAAAAATATGAAAACAAATTAATAAAAAATTTATCGTTTCTACTTTTTTAAATTTTGATTTTTCATCTTAAAACTAATTATTTGAAAAGCACAAGACCAGAAAAAGTTTAAAGTTTACTAACAAAGATAAAAAAATATTTTTTTCAAGTCACCATATTTATAAAATAACAAACTTATCGATTCAGATAAATCGATGTTTATTCGATTTATTTTGCGGATTCATAATAAATAGGATAATTAAACATTTAAAATACCTTCATTGGGTAATAATAATCACAAGAGGAAAATAAACATTCCCCATTTAAATTTAAAGCAAAACTATTTCGTTTAAAAAAATCAGTAGCGAAAAAAATGTAAGCTAATAATTAATGAAATAAAATTTTGACTAACATCATTCACATTGTTAAAAATATTTACTTAGTCAAAAATGATTACATTTGTTGAAAATTCATATTATTTGGTAGAAAGTCCGCTTTTTGTTAAAAATGTAACTGTAAGATTAGCAACTTATCTATTTTAGTTGAGGCTTCAAGTATTTTGTTAAAAATTCGTCTTTGTTGTTTTATTCCAACTGTTTTTTTTTCAATTAAAATCTTTCTCGTTTAAATATCAAATATTATATTCTTTGTTGAAAATTAGTATTTCCAAGTTGAAAATGCAAACATTTTTTAGAGATTCAACTATTTGGTAAAAGCTTTATGTATTTTCATTTAGAAATGGGATTTTTTGTTAGAAATATAATCCCCTTAGATTAAAATTTAACAACTTGGTAGAAAATATATGTACTTTATTACCAATTTGTTGGGGGTTTTTTTTGGTAGAAAATCAATTTTGTTGTTGTTAAAAATGCAACTGTATTAGTATCAAATTCTGGTAAAAATTTTTTATACAAAAAAGTTGTAATTTGTTTGCCACGTTGTGATATTCCGGGTTTTTTTGTGTTATAACGACAGATTTCCCGAATCTTCATAAATTCCTGGCATTTTCACGTATTTTATAAGGTGTTCGAAATTCTCGAAA
Organism: Belonocnema kinseyi; assembly: GCF_010883055.1. Taxonomy (NCBI): domain Eukaryota; kingdom Metazoa; phylum Arthropoda; class Insecta; order Hymenoptera; family Cynipidae; genus Belonocnema; species Belonocnema kinseyi. The sequence continues at coordinate 27,274,714 of NC_046664.1, forward strand.
AATTACTCGTTTACCCGGGTCGCTAGACATCTTCTCATTCTCCTCTTTATATTTTTCTATTTTCTTTTATAACTTTTTTCACACTTCTTTTCCTTTTTCGTCCTTTCTTTAATCATTAATTTTTTTCCATCGGCTATTCGCAAATCTTCCTTCTTTTTTCTCCGCAGACAAAGTTTTCTGGGCTACGTGGTCGACATAAGTGCCTCGAACCGAGAAGAGCCTTCATAAATAACTTTTGTAACCCATTCCCCATACCATATCTCCACCCCCTGTAGATAATATAGTGCAGAAAGGCGCACGCCTATACAGCTTATGGGAAACTTATTGGATATACATGCGTTTTTAACGAGTCATCGTCAAAGGAATCCGACAACCTTTTCAATTCTCCTATGCTTTGCACTAATTGGTTTCGACGGTTTTTCATCATCATGAATCGCCCCGTTTGTATTAAAGGTTGCTCCATTTGCAAAATAGTGGTAAAATTCTCCTGACCTAGTTTCTCACCTTAAGGTTCCAGATATTCCAGCAAGCATGAAATCCTTTTTTTCATCTTTACGCTGGAACCTTTTTTCCAGGCAACTTTTCCAAGAACAATTTGTGCTTGGACATGTGACTAATTATATGCAAATACTATTATTAGATATAGTAAAATAAACTGAGTTTTAATGTAAAGATGACGTAAACTTCCCCATAAAATATAGAAGAGTGTGGCTTAAAATATGGATTAAATAAGTGGCATCAGTCGCATAAAATTATATATAAAGTCGCAAGGACTATCGAAAAAAATTCCACAGAAAGTCAATTAATGGCAGAAAAAATACTTTGGACAATTAAAATAAGGTTAAAAGTTAAAACCAATTTTGTTGAATAGTCATTTAGCTTGATAGATTCTAAATCTGGATTCAAATTAATTTTGAACTTAAGAAAAATTATTTCTAACACTCTAACGAAACTAAAAATTACTCAAAGAAAAATGTAAACCCTTAAGGGAAACATTAGAAGCTTCCATTCCATAATAATTTAGACTTCACCTCAGACTTGACAGCCAAAAATTCTCTCCTAAAACGGAAAATAGACTGATTTTTCATAAAAATAGGAGAATTTTAAATTAAGTTAATACAGATAAAATATTTAATTCAATATCAAACACTTCAAATTCCTAAGATTTCAAGTCGAACTTTATTGGAATTTCAACAAAGTCGTTACATTTTCAACCCAAAGACAGGTTTAAAAAAATCAAATTTTGATTTAAAAAGTCGAATGTCTTAGAAAAAAGTCTACTTTTAAGCCCAAAAACTAATTTTTAATAAAATAGTTGAATTTAAAAATAAATCATAATTTTCAATAATTATAGAGTTGCATTTCTAATCAAATAATTAAGAACTTTCAAGGAAAGAGAATAACATTTTAAAGGAGTTGAATTACGAACTTGAAAATGTGAATTTAAAAAAAAAGATAATTTTCAACAAAGAATTTTGAATCTTTAACCAAATAGTTGAAATGAAACAAACAAAATTGAGAAGAAAAAGGACGATTCCTTTAGAATACAGTGGAATTTTTGACCAACAAGATGAATTTGAAAGAGTAGAATTAAATTTTAAACCAAATGTTCAAATTTTTAAATTAAAAAGATCATACCTCAAACCAAAAATAACCAAATAGTTGAATTTTAAAATCAATTAAACGACTTTTCAGAAGAAAAAAATGCATTATTAGCCACAGAAATGTAATTTTTAGCAAATAGAACATTTTCAACCAAGCAGGATGAGTTCAAATATTTGAATTACAAAAAAAGTACGTTAAGTCAACCGATGTTTAACACAATAGACAATTTTTTAACTAAACGGTTGAATTTTGTGTACCAAAAATACCGATTTTTTAAAACTTAGTTAAATTTTCAACAAAAACAGTTAATTTTCAAAAATGAAAGATGCATTTTTAACAAAGATATTACATACTTTTGTACTATATAAGTAGAGAAATTTTCCAGACAAAAAAAAAAGAAATTTCGATCCGAAAACGCGAATGTTCAACGAAAGAATTACATTTTTTATAAAAACCGATATAATTACAATAAATAGTTCAATTCTCAACCAAATATTTTAATTTGTAACCAAATATAATGAGCTTCTAACCAAAAATAGTTAGTTTTTCTTATTGGGTTCTATCAATTCAGATAGCATTCAAGTGCCTAAATGATAAAAGCAGAAAGTTTCTTGAAAAGAGGACGAAAAACAGGAATTATTTAAAAAGGGAAAAATAGGGGAAAGAAATTGAAAAATGTAATTAAAATTAAAATTAATCGATTTTAATTACTTTCAAATTAAGAGTGTCCAACTGTTAAGACTTACAATTGGAAAAATTTAAAACTTTAAATACAAATCTACAAAATTAGAAATTCTTTAATTCTTCTTTACTCGTAATGTGCCCCCTAAGGGTTTACATGATTTTCATTCCTTACAATGTATCCTCTTATATATATATTTTTTTCAACATTATCCTTACTTAAATAAATTCTTATATCTATTTCTTTATCACTATTGTATGTGATAGTGCAATTTAGGACTTATTAGCAAACGAGTGAGCGAGCGAACGAAAGCGAGCCTGCAACCGAGAGAGAGAGAGATAGAGCATGAGAATTCAAACGCATCTTAGTCTACTTAACTTTTCCATTACCATTACTTACAATCTTTACGCTTCTAATCCAAGCGACTTCCGTTTCCTTGGTCTTTCACTTGCTTATACCTCCATTTTCCTTTTTTCACATGCATTCTTTCATTCTCTCTCATTCGCTCCTCTAGCACCCTCCAACTTGTTCAACCATTCTTTTCCTAATCCATCCTCTCCTAAAATCTTAACCAAATTCTCTTGCCAGCTTCCTTCATTTTCCATTACTCTCCTACATCCTTCCCATGCATGGTCCCATGTTTCCTCCTCTCATTCACATATTCTACACTTTCTGTTCTCTCTTTCCCCAATACATCCTCTCCCTTACCTCGTTTCCCAACCTAAATCTTGCTATTCTGGTCCACCTTCTCTCTCCTCATCCTTTTTCTAAATACTTTGGCACTCCTTCAATTTTTAACATCTTATACCGTTTATTGTATATTGATTCCTTAATCATCACTCATCTTTCTATTAATTGTCTTTTCCTCTCCTTTTTTCCAATGCTTCACACTTTACTCCAGTCCCGCCTTCTATTTTTCTAACATTAAAGAACTCCCTCCTTTCTTATTTTCATCTCATCAATTCGATCGCCCTTCCTCTCCTCTCTTCTATATCCATCAAACACTTTCTCACCAACTCCCCTTCCTTTTCCTTCCCAAGCTTCGTCTTAAATTTCCATGCCCTCTTTCCCGCTCCAATACTTAACTTATCCCTTTGTGCTTCTTCTCTTACCATATATCCTGGCGTCCTCCAGTTTTCCCTTAGTGTCCACCTTATATACCTTTCTTGCAAGCTCTCAATATCTTTCCTTTCTTTCCATCCCCATATCTCTGCTCCATAACCTAATACCGGTCATACCAGCGTATCAAATAACCGCATTCTCCTTATCCAATTTTTTTAAACCTTCTTTTTCCTATTCTCCATATCTGTTTTATTACCCCTGAATTACTCCTTCTTTACATTATTCTTGCCACCCCTCTTCTCTCCATACTCGATTACACGTTATCCATGGCCATTCCTTTAGTGCTTTCCCTCCATATTTCCATACTTCATTTTGAATCTCATTTATACCAGGTGCCTTTCTATCCTTCAGTAATCCTAAAACCTTAACTATTTCTTTCCTGATTATTTTCTCTTCCGCATCTCTTTCTCTACCATATTATCCTCCCTTTCTAACTGTCCTCTTTACTTCTCCTAGAAAATCCAAAAAATATTTCTTTCATTCTAACATTTCAATAGCTTGATTTACTCTTTTATTCTTTTTCTTTCTCTATTTACTACCTTCCATATCTCTTCTTCCGTCCTAGCCTCCCCCGCCTCTTTCTCAGACCTTTTATTCTCTTTCTCTTTCTTTTGATCACACAACTCAGAATACTCTTTTTTCCCCTATATTCTTCCCCATTACTTTTTTGTTTTCTCCACTTTCTTAATTCCTTTCTGACCTTCTTTTTTTCTCTTTACAATCCTCATTCCATTTACTTCTATCCCCCCCCCCCTTATTAGCTATATTTTTGTTTGTGCACCCTAATCCTCTTTTTATTTCTCCTATCATTTTTTCCATCTCCTCGTCCAGACTTCCCTCTCCCATTTTGATATTTCTTACCTTTTCTTTAAACTGTTCTTTTCCTTCCCTTGAGCAAACAAAGCTTTAATGAAAAAATATTTAAATTTTAAGTTCTCAATTAAAATTGTACAATTTTGTTTAGTATTGACTTTCAATTTTAAAAAATGCTATTGGGTTTAAAATTGAAACTATATTTAACCAACATTTGAGAAAAAATTTTCATCAAAATAGTAAGTAAAAAATCCATTAAAATATGGAGAAAATTAGGAAAAAAATAATTAAAATGATAAGTAGTACGAGGGTAGTTCAATAAGTCCTTAGAATGAAGTATAAAAACAATTTTTTTTGGGTAAATTTTTTTTTATTTTTCAACATAATCTCCTTGGAGCT
>NC_046664.1:27279434-27290678 GCF_010883055.1 Belonocnema kinseyi
TGGTTATAAAAACACGTAAACTCAGAAGATGTGGACTGTGACTGCACCATATATCTAGTCGGGAGTGGTGCTGACTGAAAACATATGATTTGGAGTGATTCGCGCGCCATATGTTGGTCATTCTAAGGACTTATTGAACTACCCTCGTAGTTCGCTGACGATTCTCGATGCGTCGAGAGCTCGAAGGTTAAGCACGGAAGGACGCGGTTAACAGTCGGATAGGTGGGCAGTCATGTTCTCACTTTTTTTCACTATTATCGCGCGGAGGTTTGACGCGAAGAATGAATATGGGCTTTGATTTTCTTTGGCCCAATAGTCAGGCCAATACAAGCTCTTTTAACGCCATGTGAGCATAACCTGAAAATATTTTTTAACATTTTTTACAAACTTTTTGGAAAATTCAATAAGGAAAATTAATTCAAAAGAAGAAGCATCTGCTTGGTCCTAAATTTTTACAATTACATACAAAAAAGCTTCTTTGTTACACTTTTTTTCTTTGCTCTTTTCATTATTATAACAATTTTGGACCAGAAAAACGTTTGTTAATGCTTCTAATTTAATTTTCCACATTTTAAACTCGATATCACATTTCGTGTAAACATAAGCAGGATTTGAAAAAAACGTGACAAGAATTTTTGAGGTTTAGCTCACATGGCTTTAATAAAGTAGTGGAATTTAGAAATTGAAAAACTCATGTTAGCTTAAGGGGCTGATGTGTCTGACGTGTCTGATACGTAGGATAAAAAACTAATCTTATTGGATCAAAATTTTAATAATTATCGTTAATTTTGTTTTTAGAAATGAGGGACTTTTTTAACTGAATAATGCGTCACCGATTGTCATTTTCTTGGTTAACGGCTGAATTATAGATTTCCCGTAAAGTCCGCACCTTAACGCCTTCTTCAGTACACTCCTTACCAGGATCACGACCTCCTGGCACGAAATAGTCCCATTGGTTTCAACGCCCCTTTTCCGTGTCCTTTCATGCGATTTATTGCAGGTCCTTGCACCGATGGTCACACGACTGGGGGAGGGACACCGTGTGTCACGAAAGGAAACCCCGAACATGGTAAGTCAAAATTCAAATTCTATACGTATATTCCCTCTCGAAAAGTCTAAGTTATTATTTTTACAGAAATTCCTTGTCTCAGAGTCTCAATTGTAAGTTTTTACCAAGTTAGTTCTGGCACAAGTTTATTTGCGAAAAAAGGATTTTTAAATTCAAACAAATTTTGACTTGGAACAGGGATAGTTTTGGTAAATTCCCTTTTTTTAAGTCAAATTGTAATTCTTTTAGAAAATTTCCTATACCTAGTCGCAATCAAATTAATTTCTAAAATTCCCGCTTCCTGACAGAATAAAAAATTAGGTAGCATCTTCTTCACGGAACTTGAAATAAATGTATTTCAATTTTCAATGAATTCTAATGAAACAGGTTCTTTTTAATGTCCTTTTAATAAATCAGAATTACAATTCTTTCAGGAACTTCCCATTTTATGTCGCAAATTCCCAGTTCCATACTTCAAGTTCTAATTATTTGCAGAAGTTGTCCCAAAATTAAAAATATAATTCTTGTTTCAATTTCGCGTTCAAAAGTAAAAATTATAACTTACTACAGAATTTCCCTTCCTAATCGTCAATATTATATTTCTTTACTAAATTGCCTGTTACGTACCCAAAATTATATTTTCGTACTGAAATTCTATGTCGCAACTTCGAATGATACATCCTTTTAAAAATCTGCTTTTTCAAATTCAAAATTAAAAGTATTTACTTTAATGCGCTGACGCAATTTGTATTTATAACTCTTTCATAAATTTCACTGATCCAAGTCAGAATTGTAATACTTTGGAAAATTCCACTCAAATAGACGTCGGGATAACCACTGAATTTCAAAAATCCCTTCAAGAAATATACTAATGTAGCAAAAAAGTTCATATCTTTGCGAACCAATTATAATTTCTAATTTTCTGAACTTAAAATCACTTCTTTCCCTCTAAATTATAAAGAAATAACATTATTTTTTACAGTGTCTCGGAGTGAAACCTCTTCACTAACTTGTCGCACAAACATTTTTTAGAGACTCAGAATTACACAAGTTCTAACCTCTCTCAACTCATGACCTCTTTCACTCAACCACAAATTTAAGAACGAAAGACAGAATTGGAGAGACGGAGGCATTTGTGGGGAAACGATGTCCCGTGTCAGAAAACCATCAGGCTACGTAACCGGTCTGAATTGTAGGACGAATGCAAATCGTGGGCGGTCCTCACATTCGCGTGTGTCACTTCATTTGAGAAGTGTAGCTCTTGAGTGTCGTGGCTTTATGTTCCCTCATTAAGAATCATTGAAGGAGAAAAGGACAAAAGAAGAAACAACAAAAACAGTCAATGTAGGCGCCTACAAAAACGGTTTCGTAACCTATTACGATGCTACTTTGGTCGGTCTAATATCTCCCTCAAATATTTTTCCTCCCCTACTCCCTTTCCTCTCCCCTAATTCTTCTCCTTACACTTTCACCCTCCCCTACACACTTACCCTCCCCTACTCACTCACACTACCGTACTGCACTTTCACTCATATCCAATTACTTTCCCATCCCTTATTTTCCGTCCCTTATATTTCCCCCCATCACTCAGCACTTCCCCTATTGTCCTTTCACTAACTTTCTCTACAGTCTCACCCTCAACTTGCCCTAATTCACATCCTCTTTCTTCCTCTAATTACTCTCTTCTCTTTTCCCCTCATAACCCCTATTGACAATTTTTCCAAACATAATTTTCCCTACTTTCAATCTCCTCTTTTCTCCTACTACCCCTTCCCTAATTACCATGCCTTACCTACTGATCCATTGTCTACATCCCCTCCCCCATTCCCCCTCATTTTCCTTACTTTCCCGCCCTGTGAAAAAGGACTTCGGACGGAAAGCAGACCAAAATAATAATAGTAAGAGAGCCAGCAACACTGGATCCTGCGTCATAGCGGATATTGATAAAAAAATTAGAAAAGTCAGTTTGCACGTAGGGTAATAACGAACCGCCACATAGTAGGAAAAAAACTTTTTGGTTCAAAATAACGTACAGCCCACAAATAGAGACTGATTTGGACAAAAATCTGAGAAAATCTGATAAGATTCTTAAGATAGCTGTTGAGCTTGATTTTTAAATTTTGCTTTCCATTTTTTTATAAATAAACAAATATGACGAAAAAATTGCCATTTTTTCTATTTGACGTTTCCGGTGCTCGTTAATTACACAAACGTGTTGAAACTGCCTAAATGTTATAGGGAAACATTTGTTAAAGATGTTTTAATGTTATGTAACAAACAAAAAAGATTTTATAAACGAATTATTCGTTGAAATAATTTTTTTACGATTTTTCATAATTTGACATTTTTTTTGGTTATATTGCAGGAAATTTAGAAAAGAGCAATATAATGATGAAGAAATTTCTTCTTGAAATTATTATTGTTAATATTATAAACAAATTTAATAAGCAAATGTATTAATCAGGCATTTTACGGCAGAAAAATTCACTTTTTCCATTTCAGTTTTTGAAATTAGGAATTTTATGACAATTTGAGTAACATTTATGATTGGTTGAATAATCTTATGATTTTTTTAAACAAAATTAATAAACAAATGCATTATTCAGGCATTTATCAATAGAAAAATTAATTTTTTCGATGTCAGATCTTTTAATTAAGAACTTCGTGATAAATTTGTCAAAATTCATTTTTTTTTTAAATCAATTTTATGATTAGGAAAAAATTATTTATGAAGCAAATGCGTTATTTTAGTATTTGTAGACGGAAAAGTTTTTATCCCATGTCAGTCCTTTCAGTTTAAGTTTTTCATTACTTTTATTTTTCGAATAAGATTGCAGCCCTAAGAACGAGTAGAATGACCGTTTTCTTCTACTTTTGTCTATGATAATACACTATTTTTGGATAAACCAATTAGAAAGTATGACATAAAAAAAAGAATTTTTTCGTCGACAAATCCATTTATTTATTGAATTTGATTTAAAAAATCATCAATTTTGTCAACTAAACATGATTTTTGCTAAAATTATCATGAAGTTCCTAATTAAAAAAATTTTCATCAAAAATAAAAACTGATTTTTCTGATGAAAAATGCCTGAATAATTGATTTGTTTATTAAATGATTATATTGTTTTTATCTAATTTCTCGAAATAAAACTTAAAAAAACGGTAAATTATAGAAACTCTTAGAAAACATTCTTACAACAAATAAATTGTTTATAAAATTTTTTCTTATTACTTATACGATATTGTCATATTTATTTATTTATTAAAAGAATGGTGAACCTAATTCAAAAATCAGGCTCTAGAACTCTCTTAGAAATCTTAACAGCGGTCAATATTCGTGGGCTGTACGTTATATCGAACAAAAAAAGTCATTTTTCCCCATTATGCGGCGGCGCGCAATAAACACCAGTCAAAATGATACCGGTTCAAGAATTTTTTAGGCACACATATTTATTCGTCTTATGAGAACTCAGACCAAGGTTTTACAAAAAAAAAATTGATATCCGTCATGTCGCAAGTTCAATGACGAAATTTACATCCTTCACATCTGGTCATATGGGGTTGGGCATTGATTAAGGATAGGTACACATGAGTACTCGGTGCCGCCAAACACGTGATTTAGTTTTTTTTTAAATCCGCGATCATGCTAATTTTAAGGGGAAATTAATTTTTCCATAATTAATTAAGGTACGTGGATTCAGGATTTACATGGTCAGCATGGGAGTTGGTTATTAACCCACAGTCAAACTATCATTATAAATATTTTTATCAATATCCGCGATGACGCACGGTCCAGTGTCGTTAGTTTTTGGATTATAAGGGTTTTTACCTGGAGCTATAAAATCTTGGGAATGGAAAAGGCGGAAAGGAGCGGGGGAAAATGGGACGAACTGGAATGTAGAGGTATGAAACAACATAAAAAGAAGCATAGGAAGAACAGGGAGAAAAAGTGAAGAAATACCTTAAAGGATATAATAGACAAATGGGGACAAAGAAAAAAGAAATCGAAGGAGATAATGGATGAAAGAAGAGTAATAAGAAGTATAAGGGGACTAATAGGAAAGTGAGTGAAAGAGTGACCATCAGAGAAGGAGAGACAAAGAGAGGACCTCCCTTCCATTATACGCCATTACGGTTCATTTCAGTTTAACGACGGATGGATCAACGTTGAGGTTTGCAAGGTGTGGCCGTCGCGATGAGAAGTCAGCTAAATCGGCTAGACAAAGGCGATCGATGACTTGCTGACGACCCAATCGGAAATTGCCGATCAGTGATGTGACGACAAATCTATACACTGTTGACTGTTGATGTCCCTAATCTCGTTTCATTTCAATAAGGCCTTCTTTCTAATCATAATATTTCATAATACTTTCACTTAATCGCATTTTTTTGGACCGAGAATGTTTTTTTAAATTTATTTTTGAATAAAGTGGAGTTGTTATGTTTCTATGAAAAATTCTTTTCGTTTTAGGCAATTTCAAACAATTGCCGAATATTTTAAGACAGTTGAAGCGAGGAAAGCTAAACGGTGCTAAGTTCAATGAACATAATTTTACAGAAGAGGCAAATGATCTTTATATAAAAACAATTTACAACTGGTTAGGTCAATTTTTTATGTATGTGTAGGTGGATGGATGTGTTTAATAACCATTGTATGAAAAAATAGATCGCGCTTCAGAAAAATATCTGAAATACATATTATTATTTTCATTCGCAAACAAAAAGGCTGAACCTATAATGTTCAACGATATTTTTCTAAGCTGAATAAATGTTTTCTTTGAAATTCGCTTTAAAATGAATTTTAAAATGACATACTTTTATCAGTGTTGAGCTTTTAATTTTCAAGGTGAGCTCCTTTCTGGCATGTTCCATATTGTTTTCATTTTCCAGAAAATTTGGAAAAAGAAATTTATAGATTCTTCTGGCATGAACTAGAACTAAAATAATCTGGGAAATATCGGGTCATTCTAGACAATCTAAAAAAATTTTATAATTTTGAAAAAAGTCCAAAAAATTCCAGAATTGCAGAATAATCTAGAGATACGGAAAATCCTAGATCGCTTGGCAATACTCTAAAATATTCTAGAAAATTAAAAAACTGTCCAAAAAATTCTAAATGTTCAGAAGATTCTACAACGTACGAGAACATTTTGGTAGATTCTAGATTAACATATCAATATTTAGAAAATTATCTATAGTTTTTAAGAATTCCACATACAGGTGTTTAAAACATTTAAATTACCGTTCTAATTATAGCCAATCTCATATAATAAATAACAATGACCATCCCAATCATATAATAATGTTGAAACGAATATCTAGTCGTTCGAACCGAATGGGCTCCTTCCGACTTTTCAAAAATCAGAAACAAAACTTAAAACTCTCTTTCTATCATTTTCTTATTGCAATTAAAGCAGTCTTTTTAATGCCAATAACCTCTTAAGAATTATTGTACACGAACTAATGATAAAATAAAAAGAAATGCCTTTTTCGAAAACGGGGAAAAAACTTAAAATCTCTTTACACAGCGTTTGCTTTTTCTTATTGCAATTGGAACAGCCTTTCCAATACCAATAACTACTAAAGCTTTATTTCACACGAAATAATGGTAAAATAAAAGGAAATACCTTGCACTGATGATTTTATCAGCTCTATTGCCAACCCCAAAAAAGATAAAAAGTAAGAATAAATGGCGAGAAGAACGGCGAAACATGATGTGATGGTATCGGGTGGGATGGTAATAAAGGTAAGCTCGTCGCATACCAGTCGAAGATGAAACGACTGGAATGAGGATATGAAATGGGGTATATATGGCGATGACGATGGCGCTGGTGTGGGCACAAAGGGGGCGGATCGTCGAAGACCGGTGCACAGCAAGTAGAGGGTGAATCGAGTGTAGAAGGGGGTTGGCGATTGGCATTTAATTAGCGGCCGGATGACCGCCGCCGCCTCCGGATCAATACGCCGCCCCTGGGGCAAGTGTGCAGGAGGCAGCACCCTCCTCCCATCCACCTTTCCACCCCCCTGGCCAAACCTCACCCCCCGAAACGTCCTACACCATCTCACCAAAACCGTACCCGAATAGAACCGAACTCGTTTTGCTTCGTTCGAATACCGAACCCTTTACCCCGAACTCTTCACCCTTCACCCCAAACTCACTACTCGACCGTCTCCCCAACCTCTTTGCTTAACCTAACCTTCTGACGGTATTGCCACCGCGTGAGGAGAATGTCCGGAAGCACTTGCGGAAAATGAAGTGAACCGGCGACCGGATGTAGAGTCCTTTGATTTGAGATAGAAAGGATTGTGGGTTAGAATTGAGTGAATAGAATACTGGTTCTATTTTTAAGTCGTGCTTTCTAGAATTGAAAAAATACCTATGTTTGATATTGAAAATCTTTTTTTAGTAAAAGAAATAACCGAGCCAATTCCGATCTGGAACAGTTCTGTAAATGTTTAAGAACAGAAAGTAAGAGATTACTAATTAGTTACTGAGACTATCTTAAGTAACTATAAAGATTCTGTAATCTTCAATTTGCACTTGTGTGTGGTACTTGTGTGTGACAAATTTCACTGAACATATGTTTGACTGTGGTTCCGTAACAGTTGCATAAGTTGCATTATAGAATGCAATTGCTACTTCACAGTAACATAATTCGACTTGAATTAATTTTACAGTTTACGACATTGCTTTTTTGTAACAGTTGTATAACAACTATTGCAGAACGGTACCAACTTAAAGTTGCGGAACAATGACGGCACTCAGTTGTCACAGTGTTAAAGCTCAGTTATATTTTGGTTATAGAACATTACAAGCACCTAAATACTTTAAAACTGTTAACGTTTTGGTTATCGTAAACACATTTGATTAATTTATTATGTATTTGAGGTTTATTTTCTTACTGTTCATATCACAAATATTTACACCTTATTATAATTAATAGTCAAAAAATCGACTTTGTTCTGATCATATTTGACTGAAAAGCAGCCAACTCTGCTATAAATAAATGAATTAACTTAACATCATTTTCCATTAAGCAACAATAAATCAAATCGGAATATGTATTATCCGTTTGTTTTTGAGTAATTATCTATTTAAAGCTATGTCGGTAAAAAGAAATATATTTTATTTTATTTTAACTAACTAAAGAAGGTACAAGGAAAGACAAAAGACTAAAAGAAGTATAAAACAGATATTCGTAGCGAGAAAGGGGTCTTTTTTGTACTTCGAACGTCAGAAGATAGTATCCAAAGGTAGCAAAAGAAAATTAAAAATTTAATTTCAAAATACGAAACATCCAAGGGTTGTAAGAAGACATTTAAATTTATTTTCCGAATACGGGGCAAGTATAAAATTTGATACACACACACACACAGGCTGTCAATTTTAGAACAAAACCAAAAAATTGTGCTGTTTTGTTTAACTTTGCATTTCAAATTATATTACTGAAGGGTTGTAAAAGAAAATGTAGAAATTGAATTGAAAATATCGACATAATAAAATATCTTACATCGCTCGTAGGGTTACTCACGTCTTTAAGCGGGGAATTCAATGTTCGCAGTACGAGTCTTTCTTGAGCATTTAACACTTCAACCCAACGATGTGTGGAAAATATCGCTGCGACAATATCGCACTGTAATATAGCACACAGGGTATCGTTACACATGGAAAAATGTGGCACATACAGTCTATGTTTTTGGTTAGGCTAGTATACCTTGAGAAATGTGGAACACAGTGTAATACAGCACACGGAATAATGTTCGACATAGAATATGTTTTTGGTTAGGGTAGTACATTTGGGGTAATATGTGACACAGTGTAATGTGCTCTATAGGGTCTAGGTCTTTCGTTAGGATAGTATATTTGAGGTAATAAGGAACACGGGGTAATGTGGCACATCTCGAATAAGTTTTTGGTTAGAGTAGTACATTTATCACATAACTGTACTATATATTCTAAAAACATTCTCGATTCCTGAAAAAGTGGCGATGGCGGCGAGATCGCTTTATAATACAGAGAGATATCCACTCTTTCAATTACGTTTTGTATTAGCAAGCTTTTCCCGAAGTTCCTGTCGATTTGGACGTGGACGTCCACGTAGTCTCGTAGAGGAGTTGAAACGAAGTAAACCGGTCACGTTCGATAGAGTTTGCCGGACTCGAGGGGTCGGAAGCCAAGATAGCCAAGAGGGATCAGCTGTGGTCTTCCAGAAGTCCCATGGGAAGTCAATCAACCGGTCTTTCTTCGCTTCTCTCGACGAAGGGGGTGATTTGAGCTTTCGACGATCCCAAGTTTGGACAAAAGGCGAGCGTGCCTATATACTCAGAACATCGATATTTATCCCTTTTCTGTTGACACTAACGCCACGTGTTCTATAGGCCGCTTTTAGCTCGCTTCATTGTTCCAATCTTTCAACTTCCAAACGAAACACAAATGCTCGCCTCGAATGTTTACAGACATTTCGATCACCGTGACATCTCGACAAGCCGTGTTATTAGCCTTTTATTGGATTAACGAGCCAAACCAAATAACCAAACGAGCGATTTGTTCGGACTCCTCTGTCATCGACAATGTATCGACAAATTGTTTTACTATTCTTGTACAAAATTAGATTATGCTCATGAAAAGGATAGGAAGCGGCAAAACTGTTTAAATATAAAACTGAATGATTGCGAATCTGTATTTAATTCTTATACTATATACACATTTAGCCTGGGGAATTTTTATCTCCGTCAGTCAAAAATCATCTAACAATTATAATGAATTAAGAAATCGCCAAAAATAGACCGACTGTTAATCGTCAGAAATTTTTTAGGAAAAATAGAAGCGTGCTTCAGAAAACAATTGGTTAGATTGAAAGCGTTTATTTAACGAAACATTTTTTAATTCTGCTATTTATTTAAACTTCATTTTTTCAGAATCCCTTGATTTGCAGCAATTCTTCAATTTCAAGAATCTAAAATATTTTTTTCATTTTTCGAGGGTCCAAAAAATAGATTATAGCCTATATAAGCTCATATATAAATCTTTGCAACTTTTCTAATAATCTTTCAGAAATACCAAATATAATCAACTATTAACTTTAGTTCACGAAAACTTCCTGACTCCTTCAAATTATACCTGATATTCTCTGACTTTCCCTGATTATTTTTAAGTTCTCTAACTTTCCAGAATTTCCTGATTTCTAGCAACACTAGGAACATTTTCCGTACGTTTCCCGTGTCAATAAATTTTCCATAAAATTTCCGTTTGTCATGCTTGTCTCCTACAATGGTCACCCAGTTCAAAGCCTTTTGGAAAATATTTTTTCTAGTGTAAAAGTAAAATATCAGTTTTGGGACGCCAAAAGAAATACTTATTTTCCACAAAGAAGACAAGAATGATATATGTAAGGTGTGTATTCAATTATATGAAAAAATCATTATTATTACTGATTTTTAAAAATATTTATTTTAAAGTTAATCGTAAATTAAGTTTTCAATCATTTTTAACTTTAATCTTCGATGCAGAACTAAAATTTTTGTCTGAATATTCAGCAAAGTAAACAGAATAAACTTTTGATCTCTGTCACAATTTGTTAGAAGATTATTATTATAATTATAGTTAAAGTGCAAAATTTCTGAAAATAAAACCAAGAATCCCAGGACCAAATTATGTATGGGTGCCGAAACGTTGGTGAGTATTTTTACAAATGTATATTTAATGCGGTTTGATAATAATTAAAATTAGGAAAGAAATAAAGAATAGAAGAAAGGGGATTTGGTTGGTTGACTTTGCAACAGGAACATTTTATGGTTGTTGTTCAAATTTGGTCGTTGGATTCTTTGTTTTATTTTCAGGAATTCTGCACGTTAACTTGATATCTTACTCTTACATTAGAAAGAACCTTTGGTTTTAAAACATTACCTAAAATATGCCGAAAAGTCATCAAAGTAAGTAATTACTAAAATAATTACGTTTCTCGATTTTATCAATCATTTTATAAAAATTGATACATTTTCAAATGGACTCTAGGTGACATACATCTTTAATATTCTTCTTTGCGTAAAAAACTGTGCTTTAAATTAGAACCAACCAACGAATTTTTGGTTCCTTAAGGGCATGCGACACAGTGGGATTCCTACATTACCAACCTCTTTTTTCCATTGAACAAAATTTTTTTGTGAACCATAGAACTTTTTTGGTAAATGAA
>NC_046664.1:27290778-27303710 GCF_010883055.1 Belonocnema kinseyi
TTGATTTACAAAAAAAGTTCTATGGTTCAAAAAAAAATTTTGTTCAATAGAAAAAAGAGGTTGGTAATGTAGGAATTCCACTGTGTCGCATGCCCTTAAGAGCTGCCACAAAAAAAAACTCCTCAAGTTGAAAAGGATCCCAAAACGATGAATGGGTTCCAATGGAGACTCTAGTTCGATCTGCAAAGCGACCCAATTTTCATAGAGACTCTAATGGACCTAATACAATGAATAGAATTAAAGTAAAAAATATTATCGCAATTAGAATAGATATAATGATTTGATAAATGTCATTTTCAGGTTATGTAACAAACTTGAAAACATATAGGCGAATTTAGTAAGAAACTATTCGCCTTAAATCACAGGTTGAAAAATTTTGTAAATCCCTATTTTACCAACCCTTCTTTGCAAGAATTAGGTTTGTGAATGCATCTTTATGTTGTTATTTAAGTGTCTCCAAAGAGACGCTCTTGGATCTTCACAGTTTTCTATTCGAGTTCAAGTTTTAAAGGTTACCAACTGTTATTTAAACTGCAACTTTACTGAACCTTCATTTTGTCTGCGTTAAAGTTAAAGCTGGCATATTTGAACAGCCTTGAAACGGACGCGTTCGATAATTTGTAGGGTGCTTATTTTTGTCAAGCGACGTTCATTGATTGTCTTGACCTTGTATCGATGCGCGCGCTATAAGCAACTTTTTCAAGTGTGCATGTGCCGAAAAGCGCGGGTTGATTTTAAATCAATAAATTTATACTCAATTAAAACCAATAAGCGCCTCCCGCTCTGCGGGCCTCTTTGTGATTGGTTAACCGCTGACGCAAATGAGAGCTTGCAAGGATCGTGGTGGGAGGTAACGCAACTGTGCAATTCCAAATAACCGTGTAAGGGGGACTTCAAGTAGGCGAACTTTCAAATAGGCGTGATTTCCTTTTGATTTTATAAAACTAAGTACTGAAATCTTCTTTTTTTTATCCAAAACGAATTCTATCTGAGACTTAATCAACATTTCCGGATTAGCTATATTGTTATCAGACCGCATTGAAAATAGAAATCAGCATGAATTAATTTCTACAAAAATAAAGGTTAAATCGATAGAAAGGGTTAAGAATCCAGTGGAATTAACATCGTGACAGGACTCGTTTCAACGAGATCGATGATCCAAACCTAAGACGGTGAGAAATTTTATCAACGACCCTTAGATCGACTTCGTGCCAAGATTTTCGCAAAGATTTCATTATTAATCACGACGCTGCCATCTCCCAGAGCAACAGTAGCGTTCTCGTTAGCTTAAAGGATAGTAAGAGGGGGAAAGATTAAGGAGGGAAGTCAAGGGGAGGTTGGCCATCTCTTAATTACTTCCGCGCCAATTAACACCGCCTCGACAAGAGGAAGGGGTAGACGACCACCAATCAGGAGCTGAGCTTCCAAAAAAATGCTCATCGACCCTGAAGCACTTCTGGTTTTGTGTGTTTTCGAGGATCTAATGTTTAATGTAACTCGTCCTCTTCATTATTAATTCGATGCGAACAAAGTTGAATATTTTTCAGAACTTACTGGACTCTGAAAAATGTTAATTAAGGTTGGAAATATGAATTTTAGTTCATGGGAGGTACTGTAATTTCATTTTTGATAACAAGTAATATAATATTTAAAATAGTTAAACGAGAAGATCACGTGCGGTATGATAAAAATTTTGCAAACTGTAACCATTTATTTAAGATTGTCTATTTGAGATTGTTTTCAGGATGCCCGCAAAACTCAGTTTTTTTAAATTCCCTGACTTTTCCCTGATTTTTCCTAGTCCAATTTTTCATTTTATCTGACCATTAATATTTGAAGACCAGAATTTTAATATTGTATAATTTTTGCTACTACTATAAACGAATAATTTTTATTTTGAAAATACGATTTTTCGACAGAATATGACTTTTTTTACCAAATACTTAAATTTGCAGCAAACTAAATTTCAACTAAAAAATAAAAAGAATTTTTAACAAAACATTTAATTCCATTTTGACACTCAAGAAATAATTTTGTAACAAAATAATTCTCTTTTGAAAAAATATTTAAATTTTCGAACTACAAAGATGAATTCACAAACAAAAAGATTAATTTTCACTGAAAAAAATTAACTTCCTGCCAAAGAAAATTAATTTTCAAAGAAGATTATTTTTTAACTGCCTGCAACAGAAAAAATGATAATTTTTAACAAATTAAAGGTTAAATCTTAAAGCCAAGAATCTTCCTTTTTACCAAAAAGACGAATCTTCTGCAAAGCGCACTTTCATTTTCAATCGAAGCGAAGGATTTGAAACTGAAAATGATGAAACTTTAACAACAACAAAAGTTCATTATTAACCAAATGGTTCAATTTTTAACTCAAATTTGGAATTTTCCAGGCAAAAAGGCAAATTTTCAACAAATAAAGATTTTTTAGCACAGAAAAAAAGATTATCCAAATTGTTGGACTTTTAAGCCAAAAGACAAATTTGCTATAAAATTGCAAAATTTTTAACGCGAAGATATGGATCTTTTACAACAAGAAAAGTTAATTTTCAACAAAACAGTTGCATTTACAACCAAAAAAGCGACAATATTAACAAACACTAATTCTCCACCAAAAAGATCAATTTTTAACTAAAAAATATACATTCTTAACCCAAAATGGAATAGTTTATCAGCAAAAAAAGAGTTTTCAGAAATTACTTAAACTTTCAACCAACTAGATGAATTTTCAACTGAAAGCATAAATCTTCATCTGGAATAGTTAAATTTTCAGTTAAAAGTATAATTAAAATAAAACGAATTTTTCAGCAGAGATCGATTTCCGACACAAAATATTAATTCTCCACCAAATAATGTAAAAGTAGATATTCTCATTAAACAGTATTTTTATTTTAAATGAAAAACAGTTGAATTTAATCAAAAAAGATATCAAAAGAAGGTGAATTTTCAACCCAAAGCACGATTTTTCTGTTCAAATTCGCGAACGTTCAACAAAAAGTTGTATTTTCGACGAGAAAAGATGACATTTAGCACAATACTTGAATTTTCAAGAAAATAGTTGCAGTTTCGAAAAATTAGGTAATATTTCTAAGCAAAAAAAAAACACGAATTTTTAACAAAAAAGTTAAACTTTAAACCAAATAATTAAATTTTCAAGAAAATATTTATAGTTTTAACCGAACAGTTGAATTTTCAACCAGAGAAGATGAATTTTAAACCAAAAATGTTTTTAATTGATATTTCAACCAAAGAAGAATGAAATTATACCAAAAAGATGATTTTTTAACCAAAAAGTAGAATTTCGAATGAAAAATTATTAATTTAAAAAAAAGGTTAAAATTGTTTAATTTTAAAAGTTCCCTAACCTTTTGTTAAACAAATTTTCAAGCTACCTGACTATTAATATTTAAAAGCTGGAATTATAATCTTGTAACATTTCTACCGTAGAATTTTTTCCACAAAAAAAAACATTTTTTAATTTAAAGTATAAAATTTTTTATACTTAAATTTTGCAAGATTTCTTTCAAAGTCCCCGACGAAATCAAATTCACTGACTTTTCTGTGACTTCCATGTTTTCCCTGCCTTACGGCCACCATTGTTTTTCTTCTAAATGCGAAATCTTTTTATTTTACCCCCCTCCTCCTCTAATACAAATATCTACACATTTTTTTCTGCATTGCAATTATTTTTCAAAAAAATTGAGGTGAAATAGTGAACATTCTCAAATGATTTAGTTGCGTTTTGCACTAAACATATTTCTATTAGTGATATTAGTTATTAGTGACAAGATTATGAGAGACACTCTCTAAATCTGAATTAGTGAAATTTTACTAATTTATAGTAAAATTTCACTAATGTAATTTGCAAGAAGTCGGTCACTAACGATTAGTAGAAAACTACTAATTTGATTAGTGGACATTTTCTACTAATTAAATTAGTAAAATCCCACTAAGGAATTAGTAAAATTCCACTAAACAATTAGTAAAATTCCAATAAGCAATGAGTAAAATTTTCCTAAGCAATGTGTAGTCTTAGCCGTTGTAGTGTTTACTAATTTAATAGTAAAACGTTTTTGTGGATCTGAACTATGCGACCATCGCCTTGAATAAACTACGAATCTATCGCCTGAGCCTTTACGCAGATAATGTAAGGCTGATCGGCACTTCCTGAATAAAGTTGTGAGTATTCGATCCTTCCGGCAGTACGCGAAGATTTCAGTTTCGAATAGTAGTACTCTTTGGTCCATAAACATGGTTAATTCCTTGCCTACTTGTACCATAATTAGTTTCTGCGTCCGAAAAATCAACAACTTTTGTCATATTGCTGGACGAAGTACCATTATTATGTACTTAGTCAATAACACCAGAATAAATTTTTTCCTTTATACACTTATTTACCACAATTCAACATTTTGAGACCTTCGGCACAGCTTCACTTCGCTTCTGATACGACGCATAACCCAGCATAACCTCAAATGGCGTAGCATCGCTTGGCGCCATGGACTGACGCGAAATGGCAGAATGCCATCTAAGGAAATGACTTCTGATTGGTCGAACTCACCACCATTCACTAATTCGTTAGTCATCGCGCTCAGTTACTATTGAATTAGTAAATCGAAGTTACTAAATAATAGTGAACCGTGTTTACTAATCGATATTAGTAAAATTTTTACTAATTTGGTAGTCAAATACTTACTATTTTAAAAGTAAAACCTCAAAATGTTACTAATTTGTTAGTAAAACATACATTTACTAATTGAAATAGTGAAATTGTCACTAATTCAGATTTAGAGAGCACCAAAAATATATGTAAATGAAGAAAGGATAAATATTAAATGTGTAAGTGGGCTAAAGTGGGATTTTCAAAGAAGCCCTTTCGTTCTATTGTGTGTGTAGGGACGGCTTTTAATCGCCTCGTCATCCGTAAACGACTTGGCCAGTTGTGAGAAGGGTGCTGGAAAAATCGCGCCCCCGGGGCCAGACATTTTTTTTCTTCATATTAGAGCCACGCGTATCAGTACGCTCTTTAACAAGGTGTATCAATCTCTTGGTCTATCCGACAGGACGATCAGACGAGGCAGAAGGATGGATAGTGGGTCGTCATTAGAGGAATCCGGGGAGGTCACACCTGGCGCCTCCAGCTACGGCTCTGACAAGGTTTCCAGTTAATGCCTCGGCAGATGCGGATCATCCCGCCATTCTTCCAAATCTTCATAAATATCCGGATCGATATTGCCTTCCCGCGATCGAAGCTCGAAACGGTGCAACATAATAGCCAACCCGTTCTTCAAGCCGGGGATGTATCCGACCGACATATAACACTTTCGTGCAAGCGTCCACGATCTAATAATATGCCCATTATCCATGTAATTTCCCTGTCAGGATCTACTCGTTTTTGTCCACCAAATTCCTGGTTATTTCTCAGTTTAGCGTAAAATTTAAGTTTTTTTTTAGTTTTCACAAGTCAAGAAATCATGTTCTTTGAAGTCTCCTTTTTCTGTTTAAAAAAAATAGCTATTTCATTTTTTACTGGCCAACAATTTATAAGGAAAGCAGAACCATAAATAAATATATTATTTATTTTCTTCAAACATATCTTTATACAGTTTTTGGAATTATGGAAATCTTAAAATTTTTTAACATATTTGATACCTTTTTCAATCTTTGTGAACTCGTAAAAATCGTTGTGATATCGCTCTGAAATCTTTTGGAATATTCTAAAATTTTGTGAAATCTTTGAAATCTTAGAAATCATTCTGATTTTTTTTAAAATCTTTTGAAATCTTCATGAAATCTTTTACCTCTTTGTGAAATCTGTCGTTAATCTTTGTTTATGAAATCTTTTGTATTTGCTTGCAACCATTAAAATCTTCTGAAATATTCTCAAATGTTAATTGAAACGTTTTGAAATCTTATGAAATCCATATGAATCCTTTCAAATTATTTTGAAATCTTACTGTAGTCTCTTGTATTTCTTTGAAACCACTGGAAAATGTAAAACCTATGTGAAATCTTTGAAATCTTCTTAAAAAAATTTAAATGGTTTAAAATCTATGAATTGCTTTGAAATCTTTGAATTCCTTGAAATTTTTGTGAATTTTGTTTGAAATTTTTGTAAAATATTTCTTAAATTTTTGTGTGTGTTCTTTTCAAGATTTTCTAACCGTTTTGAAATCGCTGAAAATATCTTTAAATGTTTTTGACATCTTTGAAATCTGGTGTACCCTTCTTGAAATATTTCAAATCCTTGACATCTTTCAATTCCTTGAAATCTTTAGGATCTTTGAAATCTTCGTGATCTTTTTTTCAATCTTTCTAAATTTTTATAACGTATTTGTGTAATCTTTCTTTAATTTTTGTTTGTGAAATCTTTTCATTTTGTTAAAAATCATTTAAATGTTTTGAAATCTTCTCATATTTGTTGGAAAGTTTTTAAACCGTTTGAAATATCTTGAAATGTTTTGAAAACTTCAATTCCTTATGAATTCTTTGACATATTTTTGAAATCTTTCTAAAATCTATCAATTCTTTTGAAATTACTGGAATATTAAAAATATTTGTAAAATCTTTTGTATTTTTCTAAAAAAAAATTTGAAATGGTTTGAAATTTTAAAAGTCTGATCAAATCTTTGCAATTCTTGAAATCCTGTAAAATGTTTATGAATTCTTTGAAATATTTGCGAAATTTTGCTCTTTGTTTATAAAATATTTATTATTCTTGAAGTCTTTGTAAAATCTTTGAAATCTCGAAAATTTGAAAATCATTTGAAATCTATGATAAGTTTTGAAATCTTTGAATTCCTTGAAAATGTTGTGAATTTTGTTTGAAATTTTTCTGAAATCTTTCTTTATTTTTTGTTTATGAAATCTTTTCTGTTCTTTTGAAATCTTTTATAACTTATAAAATCTTCTCAAATTTGTTGAAACGTTTTGATATCGTTTACAATATTTCGAAATGTTTGTAACTATTTTGAAATCTGACGTACCCTTCTTAAATTCTTTCAAATCCTTGACATCTTTGAATTCCTTGAAATCTTTGGGATCTTCGAAATCTTCGGGATTTTTAAAAAAATCTTTTGAAATTTTTATAAGGTATTTGTGAAATCTTTCTTTAATTTTTGTTTATGAAACCTTTTCTTTTCGTTAAAAATCATTTAAATGTTTTGAAATGTTCTCGAATTTCTTCTCAAAAATCTTCTCAAAATTGAAACTTTCGAATTTTTGTGAAATCTTTTGAAATCTCCTAAAAAATGTTGAAATCGTTTCAACACATAAATTTTTTTTGAAATCTTATAAATCGGGTTCATTATACCTTTTTTAAAATATTAAAAATTTTCAGAAAATCTTTTGAAATTTAAAAAAATCATTGTGAAATGTTTGAAACCTTTGTGAAATATTTGGAATCTGGTTTAGGTACATGCTTTTTTCAAATCTTTAAAATATTTTAAATCTTTTGAATATTTTGAAATTGTTATAAAATTTTAGTGAAATTTTTTCAATCTGGTGCGAAACTCCTTTTTCAAAATTTCAAATTCAGTGAAATTTGAAATATTTCAAAATATTTGGAAATACTTTAACCTTTTGATATAGTGGTGTACACAAAAAACCGAGTGGCCAACCCCTCGAAAAATCCATTGTATGGCAATGGCTCATTCTCTTTCGAAAACTGAATTAAGTCGAAATTTTAAACTAATATTTTTTGTTAATTGTAAGTTGAATCTCAGAAAAAATGTATACTTCAGTATTCTATTTCAGAGAAAAAGAAATAAAATACTTATAGAATTATACTAATATGAAAGTCTATTTATAGCAATCTATAAAATATTAAGTGAAGTCTACAAAAAGTGCCATCAAATCTCTTTATTCATTCTGCAATGAAAAAAAAATTTTATCTTGATTAATAAAAAACTTTGCAATAGCAGGATTTCTTCGAAACGAAATCTTTCTTTCATAATAGTTTAAAAAATACAAATTATTCTTGGCATTCCAATAAAAGAACTGCTTTGAAAAGCAAGAAAAAATAATTCAAAAATCAATGTTCCGGTAAAAAATTCAAGGAAATTTCCAGGTTGTCAATGTTCAAAAAAATTTAAGAGGAATTGAAGGTGTTTAAGGTTTTCAAGATCGCTGGACACTCTAAAAAAGATGAATTACCTACAGCAATAGCTAGGTGGTGATTTTCAACCCGTTGGGATATCGAATGTTAAGCACGGACAGGCGCGGTCCATGCTCGGATGGGTGACCATTCGTGATTTTCGCTCAGTCGTGTTTTCACTGCTTTTAACTAAATTCGAGCGGCAAGTTTGAACTAATGCTATTGAATGTTTTGCAGTTTTTTACTTCTCTGATCAAATGGCCAGGCGAAAGTGAGCGTAGGGGATATTAGAAATTGAAAAATTATGTTAACAGATTTGGTTTTCGGGGGTTGTTGGATATTATTGTGGGGTTGGAATTATAACTTAAGGTTTGCTGAAGATCACTTGGATGATTCTTACAAATTAAATTTTTTTGGTTGTTTTGCGTCAAGGCACTCGGGATTTGTTAAAGTAAAATTTGTAGAGGGTGGCTCTTAGGGTGTTGCTAAAATTTATTATGAAGTCTGGTGGAGTCTGCTGATGTGTTCTGGACTGCGGGATTATTTGGTGCACAGTAACAAAGGATCCTTTATGCCCCGCACACAAGAGTTAATTGTTTAAATATTTATTGTGGATTTTAAAAGAGTATTATCAAAACTACATGCTTTTCATCCTAAAAGTTTCAACAAAATCAGTTCAAACTTAGCATTTTAAAACATTCGTTAAATCTCTGTTTATGCTTTTATTCAGTTTGCAAAATATTCTTTGAAAGTATTTGATTTACTCTGCCATAACAACCTTATTATATGCAAGTGCTAACCCACGTACCTTCAAGGTCCCGACATGCACACCTTCTTCGTCGAAAAGGGCCAGTTTTAGACCGATAACGCTCTTACCTTCATTTTAACGCATATCTAACTCCCCATCTATCTTTCCAGTACTAGTGATACAGTACTAATCAAATTGTTCAATTATCTCATCATTTAGGACAATGTTCCACAATGCTCTCTCATCCTTTTCTTCAAATAACATCATTTTTGTTTCATTTACGTTAATTTTGAGGCCATGCTCTTCATAGTTGTATTTGATTTCTTCAACAATCTTTGCAAATCTTCGCTTGACTGCCATGGCAACCTCATCATCTGTTAACGCTAACCCACGTACCTTCACTGTTCATTCTTC
Organism: Belonocnema kinseyi; assembly: GCF_010883055.1. Lineage (NCBI taxonomy): Eukaryota > Metazoa > Arthropoda > Insecta > Hymenoptera > Cynipidae > Belonocnema > Belonocnema kinseyi. Next base: position 27,300,042 of record NC_046664.1, read on the forward strand.
GCCGAGGGCCAGTTTTAGACACTTTCCATGAATATAAAAAAAAAGTCATGAGGGCATCGCATTCTTTTCTAACACCTTGAATAATATCAAAACATCCACTCAGTTTCTCAATAAGCCTTACACTCGCTTTGCTACCAGCAAATATGGTTGTTTTTTGCTTGTAATTTAAAAAACAGTCCACCTCAAAGAATCCTTCTTTCTGATTAAAAAAACGTTTGTTTCGAGCTAAAGAAGGGAAATGAGGAAAAGCTTTGTTAAATTGAGTCCATCATTATGGTATAAAATATATCATCATTGAGCAATAATCGAAGAAGTCATGACATGAACGTAGAATACGGCATGGAAATAAGCAAATATGGGGTGGGAGTTTGGAGATGACGGACGACGGAATACCCCTGGGAGTTTGAAGTGGCTGATCCATTGTTACGCTATCTCTATTCTGCTACGCGTTTAATGCATAATCTATTACGGGCTTTTAACAATGCGAACCACCTCGGTCGAGAGCTCGGCTCTCGTCCCAGAGTCCCAGGGAATTGATCTTCCGTCGTCCTCATCCTCATATTTCACAACTGTTTTGACGTCTGCTTGGTAAGCATCCGCCTTGAGGGTGCCGAATCTAGGAGACAAGTAGCCCAGCTCGATTTGCGAGATTTAGTTCGAGATTTAGTTTGCGTAACAGAAAAGAAATTGGGAGACAATGACATCGACAATATAGTCAAGTTGACAGACTCGACAAAGGGGGAAAGTAAATAGGGAGTTCGTCATTGTAATTGTAATTTAAGAATGTTTGAGCGGATGGGTGAGTCGTAGGAGAGAATAATTGATTATTATTATTGAAAATTCTAGTGTTATTACTGCATAAATATTTTAAGAGCAAAATATTTGATAGATTTTTGAACTTCTTTTAACATGGTTGATATAAGATCCCAATTTGGAAATTCCCAAAATTTTCCTTGTCAATTTTTCATTTCGCCGATCCGTTAGAAACTTTACTACGAGATCAACAACGTTTATCTAAAAACAATGTTTCTTTCTAAATATATCAAGACTTACTTTTGACTTAAGAGCATTTATTTAACAAAAAAGTTAAATCACAAAACAAAACAAAAAATGAATTCTCAATGAAAAGTGTAGGAGTTGAATTTTCAAAAACAAAATGTTTTTCAGTCAATACAACAAATTTCACCCAAAATCAAGAATTTTGAAATAAAAAAGGTCAATTTTCCATTTGAAATAGAATAATTAAATTTTCAGCTAAAAAGATGAATTTTTATGTAGAAAAATTAAACATCTACCAAAAAGATGAATTTTTAACAAGATAGTGAAATATACAAGTGGAAAAAGTATAGTTTCAACAATAAACATGAAATAGTTCAATTTTCAGTGAAAACCATTAATTTTCAGCAAGCAACAAAAAATCAATTTATAACAAAATAGTTACTTTTCCAATCGAAAAGAAAAGTTTTCAATGAAGATTTGTTTTCTACCAGAAAGAAAAAGAATTTTCAATAAAATTCATAATCTTTTGACTGAGTAGTTACATTTTTAGTCAAAAATAATAATTATAATTTTTTTAAACAAACAATTTTCTACTGTATAGCACAATTTTTCAACAAAGAAATGAGTTTTCACTTAAAAAATCAATTTGAAAGCAAGAACACTAATTTTCTACCAGAAGATAATTTTGTACAAAAAAATTAATTTTTAACAAAATACATAAATTTTCAACAGAATATTTAAATATTCAATTAAAGAAATGAAATAATTCTATTTCCTGTTAGAAAATTAATTTTTAACCATGAAAAACGAATTTAAGACAAAATAGATCAATTTTTAACCAAAGGAATGATTTTTTGACCAAAAGGATTAATTTTTCACCAAGAAGATTCATATTCAACAGCAGAAGTAAAATTTTCAACCAAATTGTGAAATTTTAAACAAATAGTGGAATTTTTAACTACACAAGATAATTTTTCAATCATACATGAAATAGTTAAATGTTGAGTTATAGAACTTCATTTTAAATAAGTAGATATTTCAATCAAAAACGATTTTAACTTCATTCCAACAACAGTTGAATTTAACTAAAAACTTTAATTACATTCTTCAACACAAATGTTTAGTTTCAAAAAAAGTGTTGAATTATTGACAAAATAGTTACATCTTCAACCACAGAAATAAATTTTCACCCTAAAATTTGATTTTTCAACGAAGAAGATTAATTTTCTACCAAAAAGAAGGAATTTTTAACACAACACATACATTTTTAACCAAATAGTTTGATTTTGAGAAAAGCTTGGTCGTCCCTAATTTCATGATGAGCAGTCAAACATTTAAAAAAATGTTTAAATAACTTTTATTCAGGAACAAAATTTCTACTAAATACTTGCATTTTCAACTAAAAAGATCAATATTTTGAACCAAGAAGAACAATTTTTTACCAAATATATGATTTCAACAACAACAAAAATGAATTTTTTACTTAGAAAATAATTATTTTACGAAGAAAGTCGAATTTTGCTACGGTTTGTCGCAGTATGGGGGGGGGGGGGATCCTTTATTCGTGTACGTAATTTTTGGAAATTTTCAAATGAAACAAATAACTCGCAAAAACCCTACGAAAATTTATTTAAGAAAAAAGTCAGGTAATTTTATTCACCGGGGAAAAGTCAGGCACATAGAGAAAAATCTGAAAAATCAAGGAATTTCTCTAACATTGAATAATTATGAAGAAAAATAAATGTGAAATTATTTTATTTTAATTTAAAATTGTTTCAATCCGTTTATAAAAGATTCTAGGTTAAAAATGTTACATGTTTATGATTCTTGTATTTAATTATTAATGGTCAGGGGAAATGAAAAATTAATCAAGAAAACAATAGGGAATTTCTAAAATAAAACTTTGCAGTAACCTTGATATAATTCTCATTAGTAATTTAATTTCCTTGAATTTAATATTTAGGACAACTAGAATTTTTCTTGGATAAAAATTCAACTATTTCTTTGAAAATTTGTTTTTTGAATTGAAAAATGCATCTATTTCCAAATTCAACAAAGATTTTAAGTGACTTTTCAACAAAATGTGAATTTCGAAAAAGTCCATTTTTTTCGAAATTTTTTAAATTGAAAATTCAACTGCTTGGGTAAAAGTTGAACTAGTTTATTGAAATTTTTTACTAAATAAATGTTTGTATGTACTTGAAAATTTAACTATTTGGTTCAAAATTTGCGGAAAATTCATATTGTCTGGTTGAAAATTCAATTTCTGTACAGAAAATTCGTCTTTTGGTTTGAAGGTTCAAACACTTTTGTAATTTTTTTTTCTTTCATCTTTTTTTTAAATATCTATTATTACACGTTTATAAATTATAATTCATCTTTCTAGATTGAAAAACTAAGCATTTTATTAAAAATTTAATTATTTTGTTGAAAATTAAAGAATTTTGTTAAAAAATCATGCTTCATGATAAAAAATTAATTTGTCTTTGTTTGTAATGAATAAATAAATATTTCTAAATGTTTTAAATTTGTGTCTGAAATATTTTTTTAATTAGATTATAAAAGATCCTATGTTAAAAATATCTCAAGCATCTATTATCTTAAATACTAAAAATGTCCATTAGTTTCACGTCCCATATTTTATTATATCTGGATACCTTAAATTATGTA
>NC_046664.1:27303720-27331468 GCF_010883055.1 Belonocnema kinseyi
GAAGGGTGGTCTTGGAGAGGGCCTAGAATCCGTAACGTAATTTAATCACAGCCTCTAAATCATAGCGTTGTTCCTAAAACCGTTAAAAAGGAATTTTTTCTCGTGAATTAAATTACTATATTTTATTAAAAGACGAAAGTACAGAAGGCCAAAATTAAAATCTTTTTCGGTATCAGTCACAGTTTATGTAATAAAAAAGATTCAAAAAATGAAAACATTTATTTTTAAATATAACGCTGACTTCTATAATAATAATTATTATTTTAACCACTTTATAACATACGAGAAAACTAACATTAGGGGTGTAATTTTACAAAGTTACTCAATGGTCTGAAAGGGTCTTCTGCATAAAGACGAAAAAATCGTAAAAGGCTCGGGTATAAAATGAGAAGCGTAAGAGGCACATAAGAAAACAAAGTAGAAGTCCAAGTAGTGATTACGATATATAAACTGACAGCAAATGACTTGTCGTTGTACAAGTTTATCGTAAATGCTTCATGTGTCGCTAATTTTATTGCTCATAATTACATATGCGTCTTGAGCCTCCCTTTCCCTTCCTATTTTCTGCACACCGGATGCCCACCAGAACACGATAATCCTCTTTCTGCAAACTTTTTTTTACTGGACCACCTTGGCCTGATTTCGCGTCTCGCCTTTAATTAGCAACATGTCTTAGTGATTAGCAGCCTCCAACACCTTTTAAATACATCATTTAAACATTGTTTAAATATTTAGTTCCATGTAAATACCTGTTTCCAATTAAGAACAGATAACGATTGCTTTTTTAAAAAAACTAAATAGTTTTTTAAATTTTGCATTTTAAACTTATAATCACTTTTGGAAATACCGCTAGGGGATAATTCATAAAAGAAACATTGAAAAGGGGGGGGGGGGGGGGGGGGGGTAGTATCAGTGTCTAGATCTTCCTAGATTTTTTCCTATGAATAATGCTCTAAGCAAGTATCGTAATCGTGTACCATTTTATCCTATGTGCCATATTACCCTACGTGTCATATTACCCCCAAGCAAACTATACAGTGAGTTTCGCTATACTAATTCAAACAATTTTTTATTTCATAGTATTTATTATTTAAAATATATAATAAAAACAAGGACTATGATATTGATCATTGATGACAATTGATATTTTAATATTTGTCCAATATATAGAATATCAAATTACATTTTTGTTGAAAAAAATGCTTTGCGACGAAAAACACTAAAACAAACTACAGTTGTTTAAAACTGTAAGTTTAATTTTTTTAATCAAATGATTTTTTCTATAAAATAAGCAATTTTCGGCGAAAAATGCTAACATTTCTCATTATTTTTTAAGTATTGCTAATAGACTTTGAAATCTGATGTACCAATTTCCGGTGCAAAATGCCAACATAAACTAAAATTGCTCGAAAATTGTAAATCGTCCTTGAAATGTAGAGTTTCTTTACATTTTTCAGATTTGTTTAAAATAACCGAGATCGTATGAAAAACGTAAATATAATCTGAAATTATTCAAGAATTTAAACAGTTGTTCGGAATGCAATATATTTTTTTTTAAATATCAGTTACTGGTGTGAAGTTTTAGCATAACATAAAACTTTTCCAAAATTATGAACCCCAAAAATCTAATAATTTTTGCCTAAAAATGTCAATTTCCCCATGAATACGCATGAACATTTGTAGTTGAACAATTTGCAACCGATTGGACAATGTTTTGTAAGTTTAGTTGAATAGATAATTTATTAAGCGTTATATGCAAAAATATGTGGCCCCTCATATGCTTGTATCAATCTAACGAAATAGCTAACATAGAACATGTAAAATATTTTCAAGAATTTATTTGGATCACGCAGAAAAAAATTCTGCTCAGTTTACAGGATTTTGAGTTAAAATAGGAAAAGCATAGCTTTTCTGTAAACACTGCAGTATTTTCCGCAGAGTTTTCAGAATTTTCAGTGAAATATAAAGCGTAAGCTCGAAGGAAAAAATCTGTAGACTTTACAGAAAAGCCATGCTTTTAATATTTTTATGAATAATTTATATTTGTCGAGAATGATAGGTTCCGAATTTTCAATTTCCAAATCATTTATTACAAAATTACCAGTTTTATCGCTTGTAAAATTTTATCCTAAGCAGATCTCAAGTGTTTAGTCTCAACGTATCTACCTGTTTTCTCAAAATGGCAGATCCTATGTGTCCTAAGGTTCCATAGAAAAAAATCGGTATTGATCAAGACTTACAATAACACTTCTTGTCTTACGGTAAGTCCCAATCAACTTGACAGCAGTTCCAATTGACTTTGTAAATACCCCTCATCGAGAATTTTAATCATAAACGTACAACTTTCATCTACGACTTCCAAGTCTTCTCAAGCGCCATGAAGTCGAATTCAAGACGAACCAAATCGAATTCAAGTCGAACCAAGTCCAACTCAAGCGGAAATATTTTTAGTCGCACGAGCAGAATTTTCTTTGTTTAAATTTGCAGTGACGACCGATTTCTGCGATTTTATTTTGCGAAAGAGAAAGCGAGAGTCGGTGACAGGAGGGGTTAAGACTTAAGAGAGTTGAGAAACAGGATGATTATGCGATCTCACCACAATGGCAAGCCACAGCTAAACACATCTTCGTGGAGTCATTCCAGTAATGTCACGTCATTTCCCGTAATACGATATGTGGCAAAAGTTCGAGTATCACCCTGGGGCCATCAATCTATTGGCAGGATTCCAAGGCCAATGCACTTGTCTGATATACATATTCAACAACGTCTAAGGGCCGAGGCGGGTAATTGCGCGAAAGAGCTTTCTTTCCTCCCACGATCGATCGCCTATGTCCTATGCGCTATGGTGTTTCCTTCAGAGCAAAGATAGCGAAAGAAACTTGCGGGGGTGGAAAAGTCTCACGTAACTTCAGAAAACCAAACTTCTTGATGAATTTTTTCAAGTTCTCTTTTGTGCCAAGGAATGTTTGCTGTGAGAGATTTTTCATGAATTAGAAACTTGCTTTTTCATAGATACTCGAGTAAAAATGCTTCGACTTGAGTTCGACTTGAGCATGTCTCAGTTTTCAGCCGCAGTCAGACTTGTCTTGGAGACAAGTTATTATGTCTTGAAGCCGTACACGAACGGCTTATAACTTTGAGCGTATACCTGCGTCCTGACAAAAAGGGTCATTCCGACTGTCATAAAGCTAATCTTGTTCATGTTTAAACAATCTTGTTTTGCTTGTTTTTACGTATTTCTAACGGCTTAGGAGATTCTTCTGGAAAGTTACAATTTTAATTTTTTGAAGAAAATTTTTAAGCTTTATACTCGTTTAGACCCACAGGTTCCTGAATAATTAAATTAAAAATATTTAATTTAATAATTACAAAAAACAGTGAAAAACGCGAGCCTAACCTAAAATTATTCAAAAATAGTGTATCTTCTTTTAAATGGACATTGATATTTTCGGTAAAAATACCTGGATTAACTCACACCCTTTGAAATGATTTAAATTTAATGATTTTGTACTAAAAATAACGATTTGTGGCGTCAAATGACAACCTAACCTAAAATTGTTCAAAAGTTGTGAATCTTTTTTGAAATATATAGTTTCTTTATATTTTCCAGTTTTTGTTTGAAATAACCGAGTTCCTATGAAAAACTTCAATTTTACCTGAAATGATTCAAAAATTTAAAACCCGTGCAGAAATCTCGGTCTGGCCCCGATCGGGGCCAGACAAGCCCAGGTCGGGTCCCGATCGGGAATCGCGGTCGGGGCCAGGCCGCACATGAGACACACGCCCAGGTCGGGGCCAGGTCGGGATACACGATCGGTGCCCGATCGGTACACGAAGAGTCTCATTATAATCCATTCATGAATTTCACAAATGGAGTTTTAATATCAGTAAACACGAAACTATCGAATAGTCCTCTCCTTTCGAAGGCCACCTTAATATTTTGATTTTTAAAATTAAGTTATCTTAAGTTAAAATAAACGTACCAGAAGCACGAAAAGAAAAGGTTTCAGAATACAAAATTGAATTATGCTTTTGAAAATCGTAAAATTATTGTGGATGGTATCAGTTTCGAGGAAAGGGTTTGTTTTGTATAAAAAAATTGATGATAACCAGAAATATTTTAAGCAACAATTTTAATTTCTTGAAAAAATGTTACCTATGAAACTTTTTAACAAATTAGAAAAATTTTTTCGCAAAAAGATTACCTACAACTTGACATTTTCGAATGCTTCCAAAGAAAATCATCGGGAAATAAGCTATGAGTTACGATCTATTAACATTTTACTGCAAATAAATTCAATTATCTGTCAATTGCATTACTTCTTGAAAAATTCAAGAAGGTGGTTGTAGATAATTTTTTTGCAAAAAAATTGCGCCATCATTTATTAGATCGTTTTATTTTTTTAAATCGGTTAAGAAGAAATATAGACCAAACAACTTTTAAACAAAAATGAAAATTTTTGAATAAAATATTTCTGGTTGTTTTAAATATTATTTACAGAATATGGATTTAATTAATTTTTATTATTATTAATTCATGTCGACCTAACGGACATTTTTATAAGTTGAAATTGCATTGTTTATAATAAAAAAGAAAAAAACTTCGTTCATCATTTTAAACTTCGCGCGAAACCAATTAGATGTCGAATGCGACGCATGCGCAGTTGAATAACTAGTTCTTGCTGGAATGCTATGAAAATTTGTCCTTAATGTATTTCTGTATTAAATTTATTATTAATACAGAATCAAAGCATCAATAACATAATCGATTGTATCACATATTTGACTATTATAATTTAAAAACATTACAATTTTGTGCATACTGCAATTCATTTCTTGTCAATAGATTTGATGATTCTAACTCTACATTAAATCGAAAAACCTTGAGTTCTTTAATAATAATTGAAAACAAAAGAACTTAATCAATTTCATCATATAATAATATTTGACTCATTTGATGGTAGGGTTTTTGAGGTTAGGTTTCACTGAGCCCGCAGAGTGTAACTACTTACTCTCATCTTCCACGCACAGGTTTCAGGGTCTACTGACTGGTGTTTGGTGCCTCTGAACACGTGGCTTACTCGCCTTATGCATTTATAAAAATTGCTAGAATATTTTAAACGAGTATTATGTATACAAAATTCACTGCACTACCAGAAAAAAAACAAGCAGCACTAGTTCTTCGAGCGCATGGAGATGGCGTTTCAGTAGGAAATCGGTCTGGCCTGGTTAGGCCCAGGTATGGGCCACACGGTTCTACCGATCAGGGCCAGATCGGGAAATCCGATCGGGGCTAGATCGGTATTACGTTTGAAATCGGGCGATTTCTGCACGGGAAGTTGTTCGAACTGTAATAATTTTTTCAAATTATTCGTTTTATGGTTAAATTTCCTACCGTAACCAAATAGTTGAAGTTTCTACTAAAGAAAAGGTTAATATCAGTTCAAGAATACTCAATGGAAAATACGAATTTTCGTTGATTTTGCGTAGGTTGTCATAAAACTTTAGCGTTTAGGCGTGGTTTACTGAGTTTAGCGTTTCCACTTTAATGGAATACTTTCTTTCGAAATTTATGGGCTCTCTCTCTCAAATTTCTAGGCAGATTTAGCGAGAGAAGCACTGTAGGATTTTCTTCGCTTTTTCCTGAAAGAACTGCGCGACGTTGAGGATTCTCTCGCTCAACAGAGTATATACAAGTGTTCGGACGTATATGGCTCCGTAAAAAAAAAAATCTAAAATACTTTTTCAGAAAACACTTGAAGTTTCAGTTTTTAAGTTACAAAATACGATGGACTATAATGTAGATAAATTTGTAATTTAAAAGAGAAAATTTCAATCAAGAGGTTAAATGTTTTACCAAAGAGCTCGAATTTTAAACAAAATACATGAATTATTAATTACATAGTTAAGTTTTATACCAAAAAAGATCCATCTTATACTAACAATGGAATTATTACATTTTCAGTAAAATCTATTGATTTGCAAAACAAAAAAGACTTTTCAAAAAAATAGTTCAATTTCTACCCAAAACAGATTATTAATTGTCGACGAAAAATGTAATAGTTAATATTTGAAGCAAAAGACAAAAACAAATACATGAATTTTCAACCAATAATTTACATTTTACCAAAAAGATGAATTTCCATGTAATGATATTAATTGTCGATCGAAAAAGATGAATTTGCAACCAAATAGTTTAAGTTTCTACTACAAAATTGACCATTATAAAGAAAATATAAAATAATTAACTTATGAGTAAACAAAATTAATTTTCAAACAAAAAAATAATTTGAGCACGAAAATTAATTTTCTACTGAAAAAAATGAATTTTGATCGAATGAGTTGTAATTTCTTCTAAAAAAAAAAAGAGTTTTCTGTCAAAAATATAAAATTGAAATTTTTAGTTAAAAAATTAATTAAAAAATAAATACATTCTTAACCACGCAATAAAATTTTCAAACAAAGAGAAGAACTTTCAATTGAAATAACGAATCTTTGAGCTAAAAAAAATGATCGATTTTTTATCGAAATAAATAAATATTCAACCAGAACGGATTATTCATTGTCAACCAAACAGCTGCATTCCGTACAGAAATCGCCCAATTTAAAACGTAATACCGATCTGGCCCCAATCGGATTTCTCAATCTGGCCCTGATTGGTAGAATTATGTGGCCCATACCTGGGCCCGACCGGACCAGACCGATTTGATACTGAAACGCCATCTCCATGCATTCGCCGAACTAGTGCTGCTTTATTTTTTCTGATAGTGCATTGAAATCTGTATACATACTACTCGTTTAAAATATTATATCAATGATTAAAAATGCCTAAGGCGACTAAGCCACGTGTTCGAAAGCGCCAAACACCAGCCAGTATACCTCGAAACCTGCGCGAGGAAGATGTGAGCAAGTAATTACACTCGGCAAGCTCATTGAAACCTAACCTACATTAAGGACAACTTTTTATAACATAAATTTCAGAATCAAGAAGTGCAATCAAAATGCAAAATGCCAATTGTGTAGGGATTCCAACAAGAGCTAGTTTCTCAACTGCGCATGCGTCGCATTCGGCATCTGACTGATTTCGCGCGAAGTTTAAACTGCTAAACAAAGTTATTTTTCTTTTTTATCATAAACAATGATATTTCAACTTACAAAAATGTCCATTAGGTCGAAAATAATTAATAATAATAAAAATTAATTAAATGCATGTTCTTTAAATAATATTTAAAATAACCAGAAATATTTAATTAAAAAATTTTCATTTTGGTTAAAAGTTGTTTGGTCTATATTGCTTCTTAACATACATAAAAAAATAAAACGATCTAATAAACTATAGCTAAATTTTTTGGTGCAAATATTATCTAGAACCACCTTCTTGAATTTTTCAAGAAGTAATGCAATTGGCAGAAAATTCAATTTATTTACAGTATAATGTTAATACATCGTAAATCATAGGTTATTTCCCGATGATTTTCTTTGGAAAAATTCGGAAATGTCAAGTTGTAGGGAATCTTTTTGTGAAAAAACTTTTTCTAATTTGTTAAGAAATTTTATAGATAAAATTTTCTTTAAGAAATTAAAATTGTTCATTAAAATATTTCTGGTTATCATCCATTTTTTTCATTAAAAACAAGACTTTTCTTTTCGTGCCTGTAGGCGAGGACCATTCGATAGTTTCGAGTATACTTATGTTATATTTCCATTCGTGAAATTCACGAATGGATTATAATGAGACTGATCGTCTACCGATCTGGTTTCCCGATCAGTTGTCCCGACCTTGCTCCGATCTGGCCGTGAGTTTCATCCGCGATCTGGCCCCGAACAGGATTTCCGATCAGGATCCGATCTGGGCTGATCTGGCCCCGATTGGGGCCAGATCTAGTTTTCTGCACGGGATTTAGAACCAAATGGTTGCACTTTCAAGCAAAAGAAGCTAATTTTCTAGAACAAAGTTGAATTTTAAGCCAGATGGTTAATTTTTTATTCACAATGTCAAAATTAAAAAAAAAAGATGAATCTGCAACCAAAACTAGTTACATTGTTGAACTTTCAAGCTAACAATACGAATTTTTAGAAGACAGTTTTATTCTCAACAAACAAGTTTATTTTTAAGTAATATAAATTAAGTAAAATAGATTAAGTAAAATTTTGTATTTGTTTGATATAATCTAAAATGATATTGATTAAAGCGAATAAAGTGAAATTTTTACTATAATGGACTCAAGTGACTGGACAGCCCTGTGCATTCATTGAGTGCTCTTAACTCATATGGGTTTAAAACACACTCAGAAAATGATTTAGTTGAATCAATACAATGTTTGTTGGTTCAAGTATAGAATATGGTTATTATATGGACGACAAAATTTTTTGCTTTAATCAGTTTTTTGGTTGTTTTAAACAAATATTTTGCTAGATGGAGTATTTGGTCTCAGTTGCTCGAACAAGAACTATTGTTTAAGCCAATCAAATGTTTTGTTAAACCAAACCAAATTTGTTTGATTCAACAAAATTTTTATGAATATCAAATACACGAGTTTCTTTCGATCAACCATACAGAAATCGCCTGATTTCAAACCTAATTCCCACCTGGCCCCGATCGGGTTTTTGGATCTGGGTCTGATCGGTAAAACTCTGTGGCCCATACTTGGGCCCGACCGGGCCAGACCGATTTCCTACTAAAACGCCATCTACATGAGCTCGCAGAACTAGTTTCGCTTGTTTTTTTTCTGAAGGTGCATTAAAATCCGTATATTACTCGTTTATAATATTCTATTAATGATTGAAAATGCCGAAGTCGAGTGAGGCACGTGTTTAAAGGCATCGAGCACGAACTAGACAGTATACCTCGAAACCTGCGCGCGGAAAATAAAAGTAAGTAATTACACTCTGTGGCTAATTGAAACCTAGCCTCAAATAAAATAAAAATTAATTAAATTGCTTCAGGTAAAGTTAGTATATTTACAATTTAATAAGTCAAATATTATTATATGGTGAAATTTATCAAGTACTTTTGTTTTTAATGATTATTTAAAAACTCAAGTTTTTTCAATTTAATGTAGAGTCCGAATTATAAAATCTATTGACAAAAAACAGACTGTAGTATGCACAGAATGGTAGTATATGTATAGATTTTAAGAATATAGAATACGTGATATAATCAAATGTGCAGTTGAAACTTTGATTCTGTATTAATAATAAATCCATTACAAAAATACATTAGGAAAACTTTTCATAAAATTAATTTCGGAATCAAGTAGTGCAATCAAAATACCAATTGTGCAGGGCTCCCAACGAGAGCTACTTACTCAAATGCGCATGCGTCGCATGGCATGTCAACTTATAGAAATCTCCATTAGATCGAAATTAATAAATCCTAATAAAAACAAAAAGTAATAGTATTCTGTAAATAATATGTTGAATAATCAGAAATATTTTATACAAAAATTGTCCTTTCTTGTAGAAGTTCTTCTGTCTATATGGCTTCTGAGCAAACTTAAAAGAATAAAACGACCCGTATAAATGACAGATCAATTTGTTGGCGAAAAGATTATCTACAACTATTTTATAAACAAAATTTTTTTTGCAAGACATGAAAATTTTTAAATAAAATAGTTATTGCTATTTAACATTTTTTTCATAAAAAAAAAACCTTTTCCTCGCAACTTATGCCATACACAATAATATAACGTAATTCAAAAGTATAATTAAATGTTGTTTTCTGAAAACTCTTTTTTACATGCCCGTACTTCTTTAATTCTACTTAAAATACCTTCATTGGAAATTCAAAATATTGAGGTGGTCGTCGAAAGGAGATGACCATTCGCTAGTTACGAGTTCACTTAAATTACATCTTCAGTCCTGAAATTCATGAATGGATTATAATAATAATGGGACTGATCAGGTACCGATTGGGTTGCCAGATCAGTAGTCCCAACCTCGCCCAGGTCTGATTGCGTATTTCATCCACGATCTGGCCCCGATCAGAGTTATTCATCTGGGCTAGATAGAAATTTCTATATACATAGCTTCATATATAATACATAGAAAAACTACGCTTCTTCTCAATTTTTTTAATCGCCTATAAACCCAATTCTCAAAAATGTTTTTTTTTGTATCAGCAACACGAAAAAAAGACATTGTATACAATTTACGAGAGACTGCAACATATTTGAACATATTACACACATGTCTGAGCAAAGAAGACCTTCAATTCCCCAATTTTCGTCGTGAGCTCTGGTTTGCCGGAGGCTATGAAGCCAATCAATGTCTTTAACGACTCAAAACGATTTCCGAAGCGCCGTTCTCTTTCGAGAGACAAAATTAGAATAATCGGTGCACTTCCAAAGAGTGGTGAGTGGCAAGAAAAGGGGGTGGGCCGACATCAGTGAATGCAAACTGACTGATGCAGTTCGGAATAGTTTAAACTGTTTACCATAATGGACTGCAATGCGGGGACCCCAACAATTTTGGTGGACTCTGACGGTCTAATGTCAACAGATTAGCCGTAATAGTGAAATTACATGTTCGTGTCCCACACATGGAGTCACGTCGTCTTGCCATAATCCTCGTAATGGCGGCCGTCATCTCCTCACCCGGGGATTTCGGTAATGTTAGGGTTAGATATCATATATATACTAGAGACCGAGAGGTCAAACGGCTTTAAGCGCCAGATTACATGCATTATTTTTGCGCTTCATTCCCCGACGTGGAATGGCCGGTAATCAGGCGACGATCCTAATATTGCATATACGAGTCATCAGTGTATAGGGAAACCAGACTCGCCAATTGCCACAAAGAGACCACCAAAATTAATAGACATTTTCGCCCTACCTTTAGACTACAGACCTTTAGAGATCATTAAAAGGAATCGCCTATCGGATTGAAACGTCTAATAATAATTTGGGTCAATTATTATTTATTCTTTTCTGGAAACTTTTAGTTGAGGGGGGACGTGTAGTATTCTACATCTCAATTATTATATTTTTATACAGAAAAAAAACTAGAGGTTTACTACAGTTGCGGCTTGAATAAATGCTGGCATATTTTAGATTTTTAGAGCTCGAACTCTGAAAACATTTGTGGAGACTCAAGAGCGTTCCTTTGGAGACAATTAAATCGAAGAACATAAAGGCACATTCACAAGCCAAACGTTTGCAAAGTGGCATTGATAAGTTAGGCATTTACAGAATATTTCGACTGATGACATAAGTCTTAAGACGAAAAGTTTCTTGCGTATGAACAGGCCTTTACGTTTACAAGTTTGCTACATAATCTGCAAATTATATCTATCAAACCATTTGGGGCCGTATACTTAAATTACGTAACAGATAATAGGCCCACTCGATGATCCACCCCCCCCCCACCCCTGTAACAAACCATAAAAAATATTTCCACACCCCTTCACCCCTCTTTTTGTACGCAATCAATTGTTTCCAGAAATGTTTTTCAAGTTATTGCTAGTAGAATTAGGCAGTGTGTCCCAGAACTTCATTTTCAAAGTTCCCTTATTTTTCCTTGACTAATTTTTCATTTTTCTTGGCCATTAATATTAAAATACCAGTATTTTAACTTTGTAATATCTTTAAGATAAAATCTTTTATAAAAGGGACAAAACAGTATTTCAGATACAAAGTTGAATTTTTTAAATTCATTTATTTATTTTAAACAAAAAATGTCTTTTCTGCTATAAAAGATGACTTTTTAACATAACGCTTGAATTATCAACAAAATATTTAAATGTTTAACGTAATACTTGAATATTCAACCTGAAAAGATATATTCCCAACAAAAAAGGGTCATGTTTTATATTTCAATCGAAAAACATAAAACTTATTGAAAAAGAATTTTAAAAAATAATTTTAACACCAAAAAGACGAATTTTCAACAAATTAAGAAAATTTTATCTAAATTATTCAATTTTCAAGCCGAAAAACGAGTTTTCAACACAAAAATAGGAATTTTTAACAAAAAGTAAATTTTTTAGAAAACGGTTTCATTCTCAACAAAACAATTGCATTTTTTCTAAGAAAAATGCAATATTTATAATGACAAAATTAACTTTTAAATTAAAAAGAAGAATTTTTAATAAAATAGTTGAATTTGCAACAAAAAGGATGTCTTTTTACAAAGATCCTTAAATTTTCACACAAAAAATAAAATTTATAACTAAAAATATAATCTTTAGGAAAAAGTTTTTTCAAATTTACAAAGATTACGTACATAAGTGAAGGACCTCCTATAATAGTTCGTATTTTTAGATTTTCGAATATTTAAAAACAGGCTTTATTCCCAATGATATTTGTGCAAATATTTAAAGCACTAACCGGGAAAACCAGGAAATAAACCGAAAGCTTAAATAAAAACGGAGAAAACCGCTAAATATCCAGGAATACAAATCCGAACTGGAAATCACATTTAAAATGATCAAAAATGTTGATAGCTGTCCTCAGTTAATTATTGTGAAAAAAATTTAGCAGTCGAAAATGTGATACAATTTATTTAGGTATATTTATTAAACATGAAAATTATTTTTTTAAACATATTTTTAGTTACAATTATATTTGCTATTATGTTTGATCAATAATTGTCAGATGTATTTATTAAGTTATTTGGTATGATTAGCGATTAATCGTTGACTAATTATTTAAGGGAAGTTGAAAGCTACCGATATCAAAATTATTTACTTTTATATTCAGTGCCTTTTTAATTAATTATGTCATATAAGCTCACTCTTTTCTTTAAATACAATAACTTTTGTTTTATTTAAGCTAGTTTTTAAGTCCA
Organism: Belonocnema kinseyi; assembly: GCF_010883055.1. Classification (NCBI taxonomy): domain Eukaryota; kingdom Metazoa; phylum Arthropoda; class Insecta; order Hymenoptera; family Cynipidae; genus Belonocnema; species Belonocnema kinseyi. The sequence continues at coordinate 27,316,507 of NC_046664.1, forward strand.
TATTTTTCATGCTTGTATTCAATTTTTTTAAATATTCTTTGCAAGTATTCAGTTGATTTTGCCATAACAACCTTATATTTAGCGAATGCTAACCCACGTACCTTCACTGTCTAGATATCTACAACTTCTTCGTTCGAGAGAGCCATCACAGAAAAACAAAGAATAAAATTTGTCGCAGGAAATTTTTTAGAGCAATGAAGTTTTGTTTAGCCAACTTCGCGTCTTTCAAAAAACATGTGTTTGTCATGAAAAAACAAAAGAAAGTTTAACCGATATTTATGTAAAGTTTATCCTGTGCATTTAATTTTTGTTGCAGAGAATCTTTCGACGGAAATCAATGTAAAGTTTATCTTCTGTTTTTTCTGTGATCCTTCGATGATAATTTAAAGAGAAATATTATACACAATTGTCTATAAAACATGATTTTTTATTGAATTGAGAAATAAATTTATTCGCATCTAAAAAATTTAGGTTTCTCGTCAGTCGCTTTGAAAATAAATAAATATTTATATTAACTTCGTCAACAATGTCACTTAATTCTGTTTGCGCAGAATATATTATAGTATGATGCGGCTCTCATCCATCTTAACCCAAATCAAAAATTCCTAAACTTCCGTGATCAAACGAGAAGCCTTAAAAATTTCTTTCTATCCAAGTGGAAAATTTGTTTAAAAATATATTCTCTTCCAGCTGGAACAAGAACGACAATTAAAAGTTTTGCAAAGCTTAAACATTTTTAATATTTGTTACATCTTTGGCCATCAAGCATCAGTGTATCCGAACAGGAGGAGTAATTATGATGATTATCGGTTTACAGACCAGAATTTAAAGATAATTAAGAAAATAAGGAAGGCCAAGTTTCAATGAAGTCTTAATTATATACTCGCCATTTCGAAACTCTTTTTTGAGTCCTCAGGAGGAATCTAGCTATCATGACCCTATAGATTTCATTGTCCACTCGTTACGTCACTCTTGTCACTTTGACATTGCGTAGTCATTGTCATTCAAATCGATAGCGATCGTCGAACACGACTGATATATGCGACCTTGGCGCAATTAAGGCACTTCAATTTGAAAAGATCCCAGAAATGGCGACACTATCAAGTTCTGAATGTAACCTAATGTAATATTATTCCAGAGAGTATGATAATAATCATAAAAAAATTCTTTTAAAAAAAACTTAATCTAGTCTAATTATGAAATAACAATTCACTCAGAGTTTGAACTATTTATACCTGAAAATTGAGATCGCAAAAATGTTTAAAATTATTACAAAACCGGTCTTCGCAGCCCATACTGATATCAGAACAGGGAAAACAGGGTGATTTTTCACAAAAACAGGGGCATAATAGGATAATAAATTCTTTTAAATGAAATTAATTTACAGGCACCATACTGAATTCAATACGAAATGCATTCGATTTTAAGTCAAAATATATTGAATTTTCAACAAAATAGTTGAATTTTAACCGAAAAAGATTAATTTTTTAACAAAAGAGATAAATATTCCAGGAAACAGTTCATTTTCAACTAAGAAAGATACAATTTAAACGAACAGTTGAATTTCGAACAAACAAACAAAAGTTAAGCTTAGATCAAACAGTTGCCATGAATTTTCAACAAAATAGTTAAATCAGATGGTCAAATTTTTAAACAAAATAGAGTGATATTTAAGCAGAATCATATCCATTTCCTAGCCAAGTAGTTAAATCTTCAACTTAACATCACTAAAAAAATAGTTCAGCTGTCCCAGCTAAACGTTTAGCTGGCTTTTGTCTTCGAAGAAAATATAACTATATCACCTTAATTTCTAGTCATTTTGGATAAATTTGCCACCTAGAAATAATCTAGATAAATAAGCAGGAGCAAATTGAATTATAAACAAAAAAAGTCCAAACAAAAAAAGTCCAAACAAAAAAAGTGATTTATGTCCAAGAAAGATAAATATAAAAAAGACTTTTCTGTAAAAAAACGAATTTTTCACACAACAGTTGAATTTTCAACTCGAAAATATAAATTTTTAACCAAAAAGTTAATTGTCGATAAAATAGTAGAATTTTCAACTAAAAATAAACAATTTTCAATTAGAAATAGCAAAGTTAAACTTAAAATTAATTTAAACCAAGAAAGAACGATTTTTCAACAAAATAGTTATATTTTCTACCCAATAGACTAATAAGAGACTGAAAACATTAATTATTAAGAAAGTAGTTAAACTTTTAACAATAACAGAGGTAATTTTCTACAAAAATGTAAGAGTTGAATTTTTAACAAAGAATGATCGATTTTCAGACAAAATGTTGTCTCAACAAAATAATTAAGTTTTCAAACAAATAGTAAAATTTTGAAACAATAGAGGTTAGTTTTAAACCAAAAATATAGTAACAGAATTTTAAACCACAAAGACAATTCTCAAACCAGCAACAAATGAAAATATAATTCTGAAAAAAATTTAATTTTTCTACAACAACAACAAATAATTTTCAACGAAATAGTTCAATTCTCAATCAAAGAGATTAATAAAAAGATTAATAAGAGACTAATAAAATTAATTTTTAACAAAATAGTTCGATTTGTCACCAAAAATAAATTCTCTATGAAAAATGTTATAGTTAAATTTGCAGCTAGAAAAATAATTTTTTACTAAACAAAAATTGAATATTCAATGAAATAGTTGAGTTTTCAACTTAAAATGATTAGTTTGAATTAAAAATTACACACACAGTTAAGTTTTTAGTAAAAAAAATTAATTTTTAGAAAGACCATTTTTTTGACTAAATAGTTGAGTTTTCAACTTGAAACGATTAATTTCAATAAAAGATTACATAGCTGAATTGTCAGTATAAAAAATTAATTTCCAGCAGAATAGTTACATTTTCGACCAAAGCGATTAATAAAGAGATTGATAAGAGATAATGAAATGTAATTATAACAAATTGGGTTAGCTTTCAACCAAGTAGATGTATTTTTAATCGAAAAATATGAATTCTCTGCGAAAAATATAGTACTTGCGTTTTTAATTAAAAAATGTCGATTTTGAGACAAAAGTGGAATAGCTAAATTTTCAGCCAGGAAAATTATTTTTCAACCTAAGCAAAAAATATTAATTTTCAACTGAAAAAATGTATGTAATTAAAGCAGCTGTACTTCAATCGAAAGAAATTGAAAAAGCGGAAGTTTCTTGAAAATATGGGAAAAAGAGTAATTCTTAAAAAAGGGGAAAAGCTAAGAATAGAGGAATACATTAGATGCGCAAATTAAAAATGACAAGATTCTTCTATCAATGTAATTAAGCTTACAGTAAAAACTTAATAAAAGAGCTAATGTTTTTCTGACTCTGAACTTCTTACTGTCAAAAATTGTGGTTGACTTCATCAATGTTTTTCCAACATTAGCATAATTGATTGACCATTCGAATGAGAGCTGAAGGAGGTTTTAGCAAGTGTCCCTGTCTTGAAGATCAGTATACTTGTATTGCTTTCGTGTTGTTCTTATTATTTAGGATCGAATGATTGGCGACAGAACTAAAAAGGCTTGAGTTGAGAAAGAGGTTGTAAGAAAAAGAGTATGTATGCTTGGAACGCTACAAGGTGGCTGCATGCGATCAAAAAGGTGCGCGATGAAACGACAATAAATGCCATCAATGAAAGGGGACCAGTCGACTGGGCCACAAATTGTAGGTGATTGCCTCGCACCTTGTAACTGTCGATCTAGAGGGTGACAAGTCTCCAAGTTGAAGGATTCCTTCATCCTGGACGCACAAAGGCGTAATAAATTTTAAAAAAATTTGTATCATTTCCTGCATTTTTAATTCAAGAAAAATAAGTTTTCTTGTATAAAACACGCTTTAATAGGCATTTATGTAAAACCGTAACCATGATTTTTGTTGAAAATAATTCAATATTACTATATTAGCAGTAAACGCACGAGCGCATTGACTTCTCGGGATTTTTATTTGCTAGCATCAAAATATGAATAATTGAAAACTCATTTCATTAACAAAATTTGTTAGGCCAAATAAAACTATTTTATAACAGATACAATTTTGAAAACGGGACAATATTTCGAATGGAATACAGAGTAATTGAACTTGTATATTTCCTAAATAAAAGCATTTTACATAAAACTGAATAATTCAATAATTTAAGTGCTTGCAATTCAAAAATTTGCTTTAAAAATAATCCAAATTCAAAAAGTTTACAATTAAAATTTTTTAAATTGGACAGTTTAATGAGAAAGGAGTTAAAATTGTATTACTTCTAATTTAAAGCTTTCAAAATCTTACAATTTTTGAAATTAAACAATCTTAACATTAAAGGATTTGAAATTGAAATTTAAAAAATGAACAATTTCAAAACGTTTAAACTTGACCAATTTCAAATTGAATTTTAGAAAATTTGGTAATTAAAATTTTTAAAACTTGAATCTTTTATGATTTCTAAATAAAAGAGTTGAACATGGAATAATCTGAAAATTAAAGTGCGTGAAATTAAAAAGTATTTTATCGGAAGCACTAACAATTGAAAAATTTAGAACTCTGATTTTGAAAATTGGAAAATTTTATTAGAAAGGAGTTGAAATTGTACTATTTCTAATTCAAAGTGTTTAGAATTTAAAAAATGTATCTTAAAATAAACAATTTGGAAATTGAATGATTTTAAATTAAAATTTGAAAAATTGGACCGTTTCATTATAAGCGACTTTAATTTTTATATGTTTTTGTAATTTAAAGCGTTCAAAATTGAAAAATTGTATTGTGATTTAAACAATCTGGATATTGGATGATTTAAAACTAATATTTCGAAAATAAGACAATTTCTAAACGTTTAGGCTTAACTAAAATTTAGACTAAAATATTAACAAATAGACCATTTAAAATTGAGAGACATTGAACTTTTATCATTACTAAATAAAAGCGTTGAAAATCATATAATTTAGAATTAAATAATAAATAATTTAAAATGAAAAGGATTTGAAATTGTAGTATATCTGATTAAAAGCATTCAAAATTAATTATTTAAAATTGTGCAAATTTTTTATTTAAATAATTTTTGAATCTGAAGCCACCAAAAATGTTTAAATATATAAATTAGAAATTAAATCGCATGTTTAAAAGTCAAAGGTACTGAAATTGTTCGATAATTTTAAATTGCTATTATATTTTAAAAAATTGTTTAAATGCTGATATTTTTTCTAAAATCTAACATTTCATTTATTGCAAACTACTTAAAAAAGAATTTTAAAACGGAAAAAATAACTTTAAAAAAGTTTAGGCGCCGAAATTTGTAATATTATTAAAACCTTTTTATTCTCCAACCCTCTGCAATTTTACTTATTTTTAGTAACATTAAAACTTATGAAAGGGAAAAATGTAAATTCAGATAACTATAAAAGTGCAATCACTTAACATTTAAAAAATCATTTATTAACTGGGGCAGGATCAATTTTAGATCGTTAAATTTTTACCTATTTTGATTTGAAACAGCACAATTTTTTGAAATTCTTAATTTCTAATCTTCTCATTTTTAACACTTCCTTTTTAACTGTTATACATTTTTGAAATTTTTCAATCAAATACTCATTAACCCTAAATGATATATTTTTTTAAAGCTTTAACTAAAAATTGGAAAATTGTAAGCTGTTAATTGAAAATTAAAGAAGAAAAAAGAATACGAGAAATTAGAATATTTTGAAATAAAAAATTATTAAATGTTTAATGCCGTTTTATAAAATCCTCTTATTTTTAAGGCTTAAATTTGAAAGAGTATTGTCCTAATTTTCAATTGTATGGTATTTATTCTGGAGGCAATGTAAGTTTAAAATTCAAAACAAAAAATTGAGAATATCTGAATCTAAAATGATTAAATTAAAAAATTTCTATCGAGGCTTTTAAAGTGAAAATTTGAATTTTATTAGGATTTAAGGAAGATAGTTTCTTGAAATTTTTAATATTTGAATTTGAATCTAAAACATTTTGAAATCAGAAGTTAAGAACTCCAAAAAAATTGAAAATTTTGAAACCAAAAATTTTCTAATTTAAGCTTTTGAATAAAAAAACTTTTGTTTTAAGCACTCAAAAATTCAACTGTTTTATAAATGCCCATGCAGAACTGTAATTTTAAATGGAATTCATGAAAAATTGTAAGCTGATAAATTTTTCAAGAAAAAATCACTGTCATTCTCACCGGCGAAAATTAAAGAAGTTTAAATATTGTGAACCATTGATTCTTGAATAATGATTTTTAAACTTAATCGATCTAAATAATATGAAGTCAAAATTAATAACTTGAAAAAGAAAAATAAAGCATTTCGATGAAAGGGAAACAACTTAATATTGAAGAAAATTTTCTAAGAATGAACCGTCGATTATTATACATAATAAATAATTAATAACAATAATCGTAGTAGCAATCAATTGAAATATATAAAACAAAACTCTTAATGCTTCGAATTTTTTATTCTTTTTATTTTAAATGTTTATATTCTCTCTATATGGTAACGAATTTACGATTCCTTTAAATGTTCATTTTTAAAACTAAAATTCATTTTCAAAAGTCAGAGGAATTGAAATTAAGTTTCGGTTTCTTAATTGAGTTTCTGACAAATTTGTATTTATTTCTATTCCGTAAAAGGAAATGTACATTCTAGGAAAAATTAGTATAATATCAAAATAAGATATTTGTGGACAATAAGATTGTTTTTTCCCTGTAATTTTTAATTATTTAATTTTAGATAGAGATTTTTGATTATTTCTACAGTACTGAATATACCTAAATTCCTAAATTATTTTTAATATCCCTCGATTTTGACGCCAATGTTAAAGACGGTCGCAGAGAATAGACAGAATGAACAGAGTGTAAAGAAGTGTGAAGACGGTTAGGGACTCGTTAGTAGGAATGATAAGTCGGAGCAATTTCACAGCTTGAAATGCCGACAATCTGAGAGACGGACACCTGGAATCCAGTCTCGAAGATTTTTTCAAAGTGTGACCTAAAGTCCTAGACCTAACCCTCTAAATGTCACCTTAAATTCCATCAATTTGAACTTTGTATTGTGTCGTTTTAAATTTTATTCCGAAAGAGATGAATCTTCAATTTAGTGATTTTAGCAGTAGTAAAGGGAAGACTATAAATAAGTTTAATTAAGTCATTAGCTTACAACATTATTTTAAAAACTGATGTGTTATGTGAGTGCATTTATTTGTGTTTTTTTATGAGCATTATTCTTCCTTATAAATATCAAATAATTTTTCTTCCTTACAGAAATTTAAAAACGATATTGGTATATGTTATGATAGGTCATGAAAGATTGTTCAATTAGGCAACTGATGCGTCTCGAAAACGCGAACAAAGATATCATAAACATTACTGTTATATTCCCAATATTAAACTGGCTACACTCAAATAATGAAGATAAACAAAATATTTTTTAAATTTATAAATTAGTATTTCTAGATCATATAAGAGGTCACAGAATAAAAGTCAATGGGGTCATGAAAGTTCAAACAGTAGGTCAATCAATGTGTCTCGATGATGCGAACAATCAGAATAGATATCTCATTGCTGTATTTTGCATATAAAAAAGTTTTTTTTTATATAAACAGCATAAACAATTTCGTTTAAACATTATACTTCGGTACTATTGAGTCATAGAAGGATCAACATGCATCCCGAATACGCGAACAAATGCACTAGATATCGTATTGTTGTATTTGGAATATCAAAACAGTTTTTCGCATAAGAACGAGGTAAATAATTTTTTTTTTTTAATTCCTAAACTAAAAAAAAAAACCTTTTCTAAATGGCTGATCTAAATCAAATTCCTATCAGACCTGATTATCAGTCAAAGTGACAATTCATAAAAATGTCATGATCTAGCTTTTTAGTTTTCGAGATATGGTGAATAAAAGAAAGTTACACAGCCATACATTTAAAAAAATTATATTTTTAAGATCTTGGAGTTCAATTATATCGAAATATCCGGTCATTAAAAACCTACCTCAATGAGAAAGCAGTTTTAGAAGAAAATAGGGGTATATGTCAAAATTTTATCTAAAATGTAGGATCTGAAAGAAGAAAGTGAAAAAAATGGGAAAGTAGGAAGAATCTAACAAGTCACATCAGAGGAGAATTGATTACATTATGTTCTCCGAAAGTGCAAGATATCTTTCGAATAAAGTCAAATATCAGGACAAAAAGAGCCACAAAAACTGAAAAGATAAACAGAATTCGAGAAAACAGGAAAATTGATGTTTGCGAGTCAATGTCTGCTGGGCAAAAAAAATCTGTTAATGTCTCAGGGGTTTTATTTGAAAATAGTTACAGAATTTGCGTTTCCAAAAAATGAAAAAAAATTCTTGCTTAAAATATTTTTGTATCACTGGAAATGAAGAGAGGATTTATTCTCATTGAAACTTTTAATGTACAACAGAATTCAAGAATTAAAATCAATTAAAAGATTTCAGAATAATTTATAAGAATGCAAAAGAAGTTAAAGAATTCGCATTAAGTTTAAGACAATTCAAAGAAATTGAAAATAATTTAAATGATTTGGATACACCCAAGTGGTTATACCTATATAACTGATAAGGTTATTTATAAATAAAAAGCATTATTTTCAACGAAACAATTCTAAAACTTACAAAAACATTATTTTAACCACTTTTTGCAAACACATTTTTTCTTAGGCGTTTCTTGACAATTTAAAAAAATGTACACATTATGTTAACTGATAGCTCATTTCTTTGGGGAAAACATTTTCTACGACTATACTACTTTCGATTTTGACAGTAAATTTTCCATGACTGAAATCATACAAAAAAACATTGTTAAAAATAGAATATTTGAAAAAATAAATAAATTTGAGGATTATTATATTCTTAATGAACAATTTTTTTAAAATGTTCAAGAACCTGCAGTAAAAAAATTCTAATTACTAAATTACAGTTGAAATAATTATTGTTCGCGAGTTTAAAACTTTTTGTATTAAAAATAATGTTTTTTCCTTTCATAAGACATAAGCGAAAATATTATTTCTATTCCTAAAATCAGAGAAAACTTTTAGTACCCAGGTACATCTTTTTTGGCACGGTAACTATCTCAAAAAATTCTAGGCAAAAGTATAACTACTGATAAAATTACTTAAAAAGTGAAAAATGGTCAAAACGGAGTTTTCTTATTCCCTAAAACATTGGTTATATTACCATAGATAATGGGAATATTATTTTTAGAAACGATAGTTTGTCCTAAATAATGGAGAAATTCCCAAATTTATCGGAAAATAAATTTTCCTATCCAAATGGAGAATTTCACTTACAAAATTGTTAAGAAAATTCCCGACATTTTTTTCAGTATATAGATATTTAAAACTAGGGAAGGGGTAAAATTATCTAAATTCAAGAGAATTCAAAATGATTTAAAGAACTGGACAGACTTCAACAGAATAGAAAAAATTAGAGAATACAAAAGAATTAGAAATAATGCTGAAATAATCAGACGCAGGTGTAGGTAAAATCGGGTAATGCGGCGCACATAAAATAATATAAAGAAAATATATCATAGAATATAAAATATATCAATCCATGCCTATCAAATTACTCAATTATTGGGTCTTCCAACAAAGTTCACGTGCGACAATTTACCCTACCAGTCGGATAATGCGGCGCGTAGTATTAATTTTATCTGCTTGAAAATTAAAAATGACTTTCTAACTATCTAACGCCTAATTTCAGTGAAATCAGATATCTATATTCATTTGCAATTATAAACAATAATTTTTAAGTTATATTTTGGGTGTAATTAGCATCCAAAGCTATGACCATATAATAATCAACATTTCGACCAAGTACCATTACTTTTTCGAAAAGGTCGGAAGATTAATATCAATAAAGTTTTTATACATTTGAAGAAAAATATGTACTATAAGATTCAATGATCTCACAATTTATGAGAAACGTCTAAAAAAATTTCTTCACCTTAACAATTAAACAATTACCCTAAGTAACCTTATTTTTGTTATTTTTTGACATTGCGTTCATAAACGCATATACGTCAATCGCTCATAATATGCAGATTTTTCGTTCTCCTCTACTGACTTCAACAGTGAAATGAAAAAATTTTGGTTACATTTTGTTTCAGTAAGCTTGTCCCCGTTTCTTTTTTTGAAAAACAAATTTTTAAAATCTGTTGCGTACTCTTTTTCCTCTATGGTAGGAGATTATCATTCACGCACAGAAACAGGGTGATTATCGCATCCATGCGGTAATAGAACTTGTAAAGAATTAGCAGGAATGTTATTCGGGTCGTCAGGGTCAGTGAGCAACCATCTCGTAATCGTCCTGGCGGCGACACGAATTCCGGATTCCATCCTTCGAGGATGGAATCCGACGGCTCTATATCATGCTCCATAGAGTTATCGTTTGAAGCTAAAATATAAAAAAAAATAATAAAAAGGACGTTCCATCGCGATTTTGACGGACGCGTCGCGTCGCTCCTTCCGGGAGTGAGACGGGGGCAGGGTGAAGCGGAGAGAAATCGGATAAAGTGCTGGATCGTATACACTTGGCGCTCGGTTGCTAGGCAACGCGCTAATTAGCTCACCCGGCTCTTTAGAGTGGATACTCGACAGTACTTGGTAACCTCTCTCTGTGCCCGCTTTGCCCTCTCGACGTCAGTGACAACCTGCCATCCTGGTTCCGCGCGATCGTTAATGCCTCTTTGCCATATTCGCGAACCACTGACTAACCGAACGCTGGAACATTAGCATAATAGGCCAAACCTGATGCTACGTTGCCACCAGCGGCTGATCCTGATTTAAAGTCACTCGTCAAAGTATTACCCCCACTTTAGACTAATGCTCTTTGCTCTTGAGCTTAACGAACGCTTAGTGGAAGAAGGGTATTTTAAAATTGAAAATGTCTTTTAGGAAAGTTGATGTTTCGGGAAATTTTGTTTAATTTTAAAGGTCAGGATTTTGAGGGCAATACGAGTACACTTATCACTCGGTTTAGTCACTCGTCGGTTTAGGAATTCCTAGAACTGCAGGCTCAAACAGTTTTCTCAAAGCGCGGGGTGAGAGGGTTCCTAGAATTTTCAGAAAAACACCAGCAGCATAGCGGAAATGCGCAATACGCGAGTACTTACTTGCCGAGGTTGTGCAATATTACGAATTCCAATTAAAAGCGGTTTAGACGGCTCTAACTTCTGACTCTGACTCTGCATTGGAAATATTTTCCCTTTAGTAATAATATAAGGATTAAAACCACAGTACGTTCACGTTGGAGTTACTGTGTTTCCATATCAATAATTACTTAATTTTACTGTTTCTACCAGTAAGCACCATGTTCCTTATATTGTGTAAAAATAATCGTGAAAATAGGCAATAAAGTTTTTTATCATTCAATTTTCGAAGCAATCTCATACAAATTCAGAATATCTAAAAATGTTATTAACATTATATTATACAGTTATTTAATTAAAATCAAGAAAAATGGCTAAAATTTCAATATAGAAGGTTTTTTTTAGTAAAAGACGATAAATCATGAAAAACAAGCGTCAACAATTTTTGTATGCTATCTTACATGGGGAGGGGGGGGATTTGAAAGGCCAAAATAATTAATTACATAAGAAAATTGAATTAATTTGTTCAAGATTCTATTATTTAGTTGGAAATTTATCTACATTGCTAAAAACTCTAATTTTTTTAAAATGAATTTAATTTATTTGTTTGTAAATAAATCTTCTTCATTGCAAATTTAGAAATTTTGTTGAATTTTCAACTGCTTTGTAGAAAATTGTTTTCTTGCTGTTCAAAATTACTTTTTTCCATTAGAATTTTATTTTTGCATTTTTCGTTAGAAATTGTACTTTTGGAGGTTAAAAGTTCAACTATTTGGTGAAAAAGTTATGTAATTTAGTGAAAATTTATCTATTTTACTAGAAAATGAATCTTTTCGGATGGAAACTCGACTATTCGGTTAAAAATTTATTTATTTAGTTAAAAATGCATCTTTTTGGTAGAAAATCTATCTTCTTGGTTGAAAAATCAGTCTTCTTGGTTGGAGATTCAACTATTTGGTTCAAAATTTAAACAATTTTTGTTTTTAAACGAATATATTTTTTAGTTGAAATATTGAGCATTACATTTTTTGTTAAAAATGTATCTTTTTAGGTTGGAAATTAATTTTTTTGTTAAAAATTAATATTTTCGGGTTGAAAATTCAATTGTTTGGTAAACAAAGCTCGTCTTGTTGGCTGGAAAATAAATAAATTTAGTGACAAATTTAACTAATTAGTTGAAAATTCAACTGTTTCGTAAAAAATTAGTTCTTTTTTGTTTAATAATTGATTATTTGCACTAAAAGTTTAATTATTAAATTTTTGATTGAAAGATTGATATTTTTTAGTTTAAGAATTAAGGTTCTTGATTGAAATTGTATTTAATTTTTAAAAATTTCGCCTTTTTTGGTTTAAATTAATGCTCTTGACTGAAAACTCAATTCTTCGATTAAAAGTTTTTTCATTTGGTTGAAAATTCGTCTCTTTTGGTAGAAAATCAATCTTGTTGGGTATTTAAACACTTGTTTCAAAGTTGATGTGCTTTGTTAAGAATTCGCTTTTTTGGTAGAAAATTAACGATCTTTGTCGAAAATTCGTATTTTCGGTTGAAAATTCAACATTTTGTATTCGATTTTTTTCTTTATCGTCTGAAAAATCTTTCTTGCTTATAAATTCATCTCTTGCTGAAAATCATTATTTTTTTTTTAATTCATCCTCTTTTGGTAGAAACTTAATCTTTTTTAGGTAAAGTGCAATCATTTTGTAAAAGAATCTGTTTTGGTTGAGGGTTTAACTCTTTTTTTAATTCCTCTTTTTGGATAAATTTATTTATTTTCATTTGGAATGAAAATCTTTCCTGGGTTCAAATATCAATTATTAAATTATTTGTTAAGAAATCATATTTTTTTGTAGAAAGCTTAACTACTTTGTCAATCGATAAGAAACAAATAGGCAGCAAACATTATGTAAAAGTAGGGGATTATTTGATTTATTTTGGAATGCAGGCCTTATAAATGAAATACATAAACAATTGAAGCTGAAAATTTTTCATAAAATAAAAAATTTTGAAATTAAAGTAAGACATTTAACAATAAAGAATTATAAATTTTCAGCGCTTATAGTTAATGAATAAGTTTAAGTGACATGCACAGTTTAAAATGGCTGATGTTAAAAATTGAAGAATGTTATTAGATTAATTTGATGTTTAACCTATACCTATCTGAAACAAATACAAAGGGTTAATTGAATTTCCTTGAAAATAAACAAAAATTATCATTATCTCTTTATACTGCATGATACTCTACTCTGATATTTACTCTCCATATTTGTTCACTAATAAATGACTCTATCATCGAGTGAGTCAACATTTATGGTTGTAACTATCGCTTTTGAAGTAATGCGCCCTAACGTTGCGTATTCAGCGATAAATGTCAATTACTTACTCACAAATTAATTGCACGATGCTAAAAAAAAAAAGATTAACATTTACGAAATTCCAAATTACAACTCGCTAATGTGAAGCGCGGCGTGTTTATAAAGCCCGCACTTTATTTATTAATCATTCTTTGTCGATGAATTTACAACTAGAATAAAAAAAACTCCCTCTTGAATGGCAACGACCCTATTTTTTCTGGAGAGGAATGTTTTACGTAATTTTCGAAGGACGTTATATGTTTTTCCATCGAGACTGGTCTCAGTGAGTATATGCTTACATTGACGAAATCGATCTGTGGTTTCCTGCGTAGGAGAAGAGATCTTACGTTCGAGCAAGAACGAGAGGGATCTCAATTTGCAAAACGCAAATGTAAAGAGTACAGCTTTTTTTCTCACACCTTTCTGTCAAAGAAACCGGTCAAAGTCTCACTTCTCGAAACTTTCGAACTTGTTACTTGCGAGTATCGATTCATTCGAAGGTGTGTAATGCGTGTATTTACATGATTCTATACATCTCATTTTTTAACGTAATTGAGATACTTGATGGCTCAAGGAAAGGAGCGAAACGAAAAGGAAGCTTCAATGTGGATCAAAAGGCTGATGATGATGCAGTCCAGGACGCGAGGACAATACGATGGATCCATTTGGGTCTTGATTGCGCCATCGTTGATCCACATTCTGCGTCATCATTCCTGTATTGAGGAGAATTTAGTGCACAAAAAAACGAGGATATTGCTTTACGAGACGTGAGATGAGCTTGACGACATGGGAATTTTCTCGTAGGATGAATAGGGAAGAAAAAAGGGATACTGCTTTGTATGAATCCAACATGACGAGGAGAAACAAGGTGTTGTTCCAATAACACTTTCCGCTTTGATATTCCTTTTATATTTTATTGTTCCTTAAGAGTAGAGTCATCTTCCTTTAACGAGTCTTTGGTCGAATTATGTCAAAGGAAAAGCAACTGTTTTTTTTTTAATTAAGGAGCGTAAATAACTTTGCATTTTCAAAAGTATAGTTGAAGGTGTAACCAACAACGAGGAATTTTCATCGATCGTCCATCAAATAGAGTAATAAACATTTAAATTAAAATTTCAATTTTAAATCTTCGGTCATACGATCATTTATTAATAAAATTAGTTTATAACAACGTTTCGGCCACATTTTTGTGCCTTCTTCAGGTTTAAAACATTTTGTGTATTCTAAAATTAATAATATAATGGTAATTAATAAATAAATATTTAAAAGTCAAATTTTTTTTTAAAAAAGTAATCGAAAATTTGTTTTAACAATGTACTTACAATTTGGGTCATAATAAAATTTTTTTTGTTGTTTTTTTTTTGTTAAAGTATCTTTCCCTTATATACAAAGTTTATCTGAAAGACTCAGAGCATCACTTAGAAAACATAAAATTTCTGCTTATTTTCAAAATAATCATAAATTAGGAAACACTTTTCAGAACATTAAAGACT
>NC_046664.1:27331568-27354427 GCF_010883055.1 Belonocnema kinseyi
ATATTTATCAACAAAAAAAATTTTATTATGACCCAAATTGTAAGTACATTGTTAAAACAAATTTTCGATTACTTTAAAAAAAAAATTGACTTTTAAATATTTATTTATTACTTACCATTATATTATTAATTTTAGAATACACAAAATGTTTTAAACCTGAAGAAGGCACAAAAATGTGGCCGAAACGTTGTTATAAACTAATTTTATTAATAAATGATCGTATGACGGAAGATTTAAAATTGAAATTTTAATTTCAATGTTTATTACTCTAACTTTGCATTTTATCACAGGTAGATTGGTCTGGAATATGTCGGATTTTTCGGATTACCTCTATTTTAAATAATTACTCTGAATTACCTCAGATTACGCCGGACGACTGTGGACTTCTTAAACAAAAGGAATACTTCTTCACAAAAACCTACTATTCTTCAATTTTCAACCAAATAGATGAATTTCTAACTAAAATGAAGAATCTCCACCAACATTTTTGAATTTTTCTTTAATTCAATTAATTTTCCACCAAATGAGATAGATTCTGCACCAAGAATGTAAAAGCTGATGATTACACTACGATAGACTTTAATTTGAAAACGAATACAGTTGAAGTCAGCCAAAAATATGAATTTTCAACACCACTGTTGATTTATCAATCAAAAAGGATACTTTTTTTTTAAATCTTTGATTTTCAAGAAAATAGTTCAATTTTCAACTAAATAGATGCATTTTCAACATCACTGCTGACATTTTAACAGAAAAGGATACCTTTTAAAAAAAACTACGATTTTTCAATTTTCAAAGAAATCTATGAATTTTTAAGTAAAATAAATAATCTTTAACAAAACAATGACTTTAACAACATTTTTGAATTTTTCTTCAATTCAATTAATTTCCTACCAAATGAGATGAATTCTGAACAAACAATGCAAAAGCTGATGATTCAACTACGATAGACTTTAATTGGAAATCAAATACAGTTGAAGTCGGTCAAAAATACGAATTTAAAACAAAATAGTTAAGTCCACAAACAAAAAGATTAATTTTTAACACCACTGTTGACTTATCAATCAAAAAGGATATCTTTTTAACCTTTGATTTTCAACAAGAACGGTTCAATTTTCAATAGATTAATTTTTATCTGAAAATGTTGAATTTTCCTCAAATAAGATAGTTAAAATTTCAACCAAAAACAGGAATTCTTAATCAAGAAGTTTAAGTTTCTGAAGAAAAAGACAAATTTTCGACAAAATGCATGCATTTTTAACCAAGGAAAAAATCAATTTTTATCAAAAAGGGAACAGTTAATTATTCAATTAATAAAATTAATTTTCAAAACAAGGAACAACCAATTTTCGACGGAATGATTGAAAATTATTTGTATTATCTATTTAAATTACTTTCAATACCAGGATTACCCTAGATTACAAGTTAATTACATCGACTAAGCTAGGTTATATTTTGCATTACAAAAATTAATGTCATTTAAACAAAATATAAACAAATTGATTAAATTTCCTAGCAAAAATTAATTTTTAAGGAAGTTGTTCAACCAAGAAGAATAAGTTTTAGTTAAAAAAATAAAAGCTCTTAGAAAGAAAATAATTTTTCCATAAAAAAAATTCAATTTTTCACAAAAATATTAAATTTTCCATCAAAGTAGTTAAATTTTCAGCTAAAAAAAATAAATATGTGAATAAAAATGAAGCTACTGAAGTCAATCAAAAACTCATCGGCAATTTTTAAATTACTTAAAAATATTTCAAATCATTTGAAATCATATTAAATTAATCATGTCAATAAAACATTCTTAGGAAAGTCTTGAAATATCCGAAATTAGTTCAAATCTATAATAATCTTTTGAAATCACTTAGAATATTTTAAAGCTCTGCCTTAAAAATTTTATAAATATCCCACAATATTTCAAATTCTTTAATATTTTCTAAAATCCCTTGCAACTTTAAAAATTTTGAATTTTCTTTAGAATTTTTAAAATCCCCTTAAATCTTACAAATTCTTTGAAATCACTACAAATTGTTGAAAAAAAAATCCCTTGGAATCTTCTAAAATATTCTAAAATTCTTCAAAATCTTTGATTATATATCTTGAAATATTTGAATATCTTCCAAATCCTACGAAATCATTTTCTTGTTTGTAAATATATTCTTTGAAATTCATTAAAATCTTACAGACATTTTTTTAAATCTCTTGAAATAATTGAAATCGTTGGAAACTCCCTAATTTTTTTATCATTTAAATTAAAGTCTTTAAAATCCTTTCAAGTACCTTCTCAAATTATTTGAGTCTATTAAAAATTTCTAGGCATTCTTAATAATACTCCTGAATCTTTAAAACCTTTTAGAATCCCGGGAAATAATTGAAATCTTTGCATTCAAAAATTCTTTGAATCTTTCGAAATATCCTTACATATTTCAAAAAGTGTGGCCTATGTGGCAGTCCTGATTATTCTTAACAGTTTTATTTAAAGTGATTCTTACAGAAATTCTTTGACTTAAGCAATGGTTTTTTTTCAAACTCCTTGACGTTTTTCTGATTTACAGGTTTTCCTTGACCTATGGCTTTCCATACCCCTTATAAAAATTCTAGGATTTTTCTAGGTTTTACAGGATCTGTAGCAAACCTAAATATGAATAAATATTATTAAATTTTACAAAAAACCTCAGGTGACTGACTTAAATGTTAGCTATGCCTTTTTTTACACGTGAGTTCAATTAGAATCTAAATCCTGCTTTACTCTTCAAATCCTCTTTTTTTATCTTCAGTAATGCTACTGGTAAAACGGATCAACTAGTGGTTAAAACTTTTTTGTTTTTCCACCCTAAGCCTTTTTCTGACACTAAAATCAAAATCCCCCTCGAAAAATTTCGAGCCAACTGCTGTTTTACTGATCAAATTCTCCTTTTTGTGTTTAGTAATGTTACTCGTTAAAGGGATCATTTGGTAGGCAACGCTTTTTTATTTTCCCATCTCAAAACTTTTATGTTACTCAAAACTAAACCTCCCACCTACAATTGCAAGCCAGATACTCTTTTACTTATCAAATCCTTGTTTTTATCTTCAGGGATGTCATTTGTTAAAACGGATTAACTGGTAGGGTAAGAGCACCAATTCGTGGCACCCGCTTCCCAATTGCTGGCACCCTTCTTTAAATTTTATGAAATAATAAGAGAATAGAGATAAATAGCAAATTGTTTTTTGTTTGTTCAAATTGTGCAGACATTTTTGCGTAAAAATATGTATTCAACTTATGCTAAACTATGATTTAACTGTAATTTATTTAATAAGTAATAGGGGGTGCCAATTAATTTTCAATCTAAAGGACTGTATGCAAATCTTGGCACCCCTGCCAAGCATTGGGTTGTATGTTCTGACAATGATTTCTATTCTTGGCAGTCGGAAAAAGTATGGTAATGCTCATTTGTTCTTTTGTTAAAGGTAGAATGAAACACCTAATCAGAGGTAAAAAGAATATTTAAACTAAATTACTAGAGCTGTACTTAAAAGACTTGAGTAAGTAATAATATTTTGTAATGTATGTTTAGAAATGAGAGTACATTCGCAACTGTAGATTTAACTACAAATCAGTCTACTGTGTCACTCACAACTAGTCTGTCCAAAAAATTACTGCCGGATTTACATTTCGAAAAAGAATCTTCGGATCTAATTTTTAGCACTTCTGAAAAAGTCTTAAATAATAATAATAATCAGGCTGATTTGAATAGTCTATAGACAAGATTATTTGCGTTAACCACTAATCCCGAAACGAAAAGAAGCGCAAATGAAGGAAAAAGTCATTAATGCTTTAACATCCCAGGCATAGAGAGCTTAGATATTAGGAAAATTCAATTGAAAGAAGATAAAGCTAAGACTAAGGAATCTGAAAAACAAGAACGAAAACGGCGAAATGAAATTTCAAAAAAAGCCCAAGAAGATAGAAACAGAGGAAAGCTAGAAACCAAAGAGACTGTGAAGTAAAAAAAATCAATCTTTCAATATTAACGATATTATTGATGCCAAAGACACTAATAACAAAGAAAATCAATTTTCGAAAAATCCAGATTCTACTCATTCTGCTGAAGCAAGAGAGATGCTGATGATTAAGTAATTTAAGCCAGACTATTTATTTATAAATGAAAGATAATCGATCAAAAAAATTTCTGTTCACTATACACTTCTTCGTCATACTATTAAAGTTTAGTGTCATCTGATTCCTTCACCATTTTCTCTTCATATGACTGAGGTGCCAATAATTGGGTCCACTACTGCCAAGAATTGCATTTTTATGCAAACGAGTTAATTTTAATAATTTTTTCAGTTTCAAATATATATATATATATATATTGAGGAAAGTAAAACTTAGAATTTGATACCCTATTATATTTACACTATATACATTAGTATTACATTTATCACATATATAATTTTTGACATTACTTTCTTTCTCAAAGCCTAAAGTTCGCCTTAACCAGTCAACAATTGGGTACATTACCCTCGGCAAAATTTTTTGGTTTTCCCATCCTAAACCTTCTCTGCCCATAAAATCTAAATCTCCCACTCAAAATTGAAAGCCAAATACTCTTTTACTGATCAAATCCTCTTTTTTGTGTTTAGTGACGTTACTCGTAAAAACGGATCAACTGACAAGTAACACTTTTTCCCATCCTAAACCTTCTTTTTTCACTTATATCTACATCTTCCATTTACAATTACATGCCAAATATTATTTTACTGATAAAATTTTCTTTTTTGTCTTCAGTGAAGTTAGTGGTAATAACGGATCAACTGGTTGGCAACACTGTTAGCCAGAGGACGAGCCATTATTTCCACGATGTTACTTCTCAAGAAGTTGCATATGCTGACTATGCGGAAGGGGAAAAGACCATATCCACCATATCCAGCATAGCCCCAAGACAGGCAGGCGGCTCTGTATGGACCGTACACTCCGGTACAGGTGCGGCGCGCTCGTAAAGATGCAAATATTCGCACAGGCGGGATGGACTCGTCAGCAACTGTCAAAAGTCCGATTGCAAAAGGGAGCGGGGATCATCACGAAAAGATATTCACTAGTCCTCCTCCTTTGCCTTTTGCAGCTTGCTGCTGCTCGAAGACAAACAAAGAAAAGTCTTCAAACTCTCTTCTGCCTCTGCGAACCCTCGTTGTTTGCTCCATAAACAAAAGTCTACATTCTATATTCTACAATCTACATCCTCAAAAGACGTGTGCTACTTACAACCCTTTCTTCTCGCAATCCCAACGCTGCTACTGTTTCTAAGATTTCGAACTAAAAATAAGATCCCTTTTCCCCATTCACAAAAAGACTCTCGACATTCTTTTATACTCAGGTACTGACAAAATATACGGTCTTTGAAATGGTATTTGGTTTGAAAAATTTGTTTAGAAAGGAGGCTATTTCATAGTTGACTTTGCAATTTTTCCGCACTATTTATACTGTTTGTTATTATCAGTCTTTCACAAATTTGAGCAACTGTAATAGTTTTAATAGTCCCGGATATATTCTCTATAAGTTTTAAAACATGTTTAGTATCGCAACAGTATCGATTTACCCTCCCCCCTGCCCTGCTGTCCCATGTAATATTTTCCCAAATCCCTTTCTCCCCCCAAAAGCTGTTACGTAAATTATGGATGGCAC
Source organism: Belonocnema kinseyi (assembly GCF_010883055.1). Taxonomy (NCBI): domain Eukaryota; kingdom Metazoa; phylum Arthropoda; class Insecta; order Hymenoptera; family Cynipidae; genus Belonocnema; species Belonocnema kinseyi. The sequence continues at coordinate 27,337,234 of NC_046664.1, forward strand.
TTGAGGGGATCACCAATTTTAACGAAAATCATCTGATGCCAAGGGATTTAATGGAATTTTTTGGATTTTCAAACTAATTTACGTGACTTCCTTGCCTTTACAAAAAATTCCATGCATTATAATTGTTGAATTTGACTTGGATTTCGAATTTTATTTAAGACCAACTTTATAAAATTGTGTAGGATTTTTATTGATTTTATTGGAATTAATCGCGCTTTATCTCGTTCATGCAATTAATATTTTGAAACTGTATTTTTGAAACTATCAAACCAATTTGAGCGAACAAAAGTTTTGGACGCATTTGAAACATGACTGAATATGTTAGGATTAGTGATGTGTGCTTCAACCAATTAAGATTTTAACAAATACCAAGCAAATAAAAACGGTTAACTTCGTGATCATAAAATATTTAATTATTTCCGCACTTCAGGTGATTATGGTAATCCGACTATTACTAGGAGAACGTACAAAGTATGTCTAATGCTGGGACAATAATAAATATCGTACAGTATATTTTGTATTCTAAAATAAATCATAAAAGTAACAATTTTCTAGTATTTTTGAAGTTATTATCAGTTTCATTTGGTCGTTGGATTCTTGTTTTGTTTAACAGGATTTTGCATCAATTTGATTATTGGACGTTAAATGGGATTTTTAATTTGGATTTTGGTCTAATTTAAATTTCGTAAATTTTAAAACATATTAAAAAGTACTCCTCAAAATATCTGAATGAACCGTTGCAAAACTCACCATTATTTTTTATTTCAAAACTTTACGCATAACTTTTATAGCCTTTTATTAACGAAATTCTCTACACTAATAGAAATGTAATGTATGTAAAAGTAGTAAGAGTATGTAAAAAGCAATATTGTGCTACTGACATATTAAAAATATTTTTTGTAAAAATAATATTTGTAATTAATTATTTAATCGCAAAAAGTTGTTAAAAGTACTTTATTGCAACCTTCAATTCTAAGCTCAAATTTGCAAACTGTTTAGGTATAGGTAAGTAATTTAATAGTAACTCATAGATTTGATTTTTCAACTAAATGTAGTGAGTACGCATTAACTTTTATTATTATAGATTAATAATAAATATTATAAATATTAATAAGGTTAAATTTTCTGTTAAAAATTTATATTTTCAAGTGAATAATATAACTTTCTTGAAGAAAATTCGTCTTTTTGGCATGAAAATTTTTTTTTTGGCATAAGTAGTTTTGTTAAGCAGTCATCCCGTTCGGTAAAAATTTCAACTTTTATTTTTTGCTTGAAATATAAATTATTATATTTTTTTATAAGAATTCACTTTTTTTGTTAACCTAATACTTTAATTTTCTAACAAATTGTTGAATTTTAAAATAAAAAAGACTGATTTTCTACTAAAAAAGACTAATTCTTATCAAAAAATATTATAGTTGATATTTTACGCAAAAATTGATTTAATTATAAATTAAAAACAGTTGAATGCATTAAAAAAACAAATGAAATTGATTTTCGACTAAGTAAGATTTTGCATTCAAAACAGAAAAAATATTTCAACCAAAACAGTTATATGTTTAAGACTAAAATATGATTTTTTCACTGTAAAATATTAATTTTCAACAAAAAATTTATTTACAACAAAACAGAGGAATTTTCAAGTAAAATGATGAGTTTTGGACAAAGGTGTACAACTTTTAACCGTGTAGTAGAATTTTTAGCCAAAAAGGTAAATTCTTGTCAAGAAATATAATAGTTGATGTTTCAACAAGAAAATATTTAAATTACAAATGGAAAGCAGGTTACGTAATAAAGAAAAAAAAACGAATTTTCAATAAAACTTTAAAACCCCCAACCTAAACAAATTAATTTTTGACCAAATAGTTGCATTTTTGCTCAAGAAAGGTGAAATTTATCATTAAAAAGATAAATCTTCAAACCAAAAAGACGAAACTTCAACAAAATGATTAAAATATTGGTAATAAAATATTTTTGAGTCAATACAATTTTCAAGCAAATAATAAAACTTTCACCAGAAAAATGATTTAAATTGTTTGAACACTTTTTCCAATTAATGTATTAATTTTAAGTAAGATGAATTCTAAATCAAAATTATAATATGTAGTAGACTCTTTAACCAAAAAGAATAAATTTGCATGCCAAAAAGACGAGTGTTCTTCAAAACAGTTATATTTTTAACTCGAAAATATAAATCAATCCTTTCTTCGACCGTCAATATAAATATGCACGTCTAATTTTTTGTAGGTCTTACACTCTTCAATTGTTGAAAAAATATATAATAAACAAGAATTACTGAAAAATTTCGTTTATTCAACCTTTCGACGTTTCGGCATCACTGCGTGCCATTTTCAAGAAATCTAAAATAAATTTATATAAATACCAACATTTTTTTTACAATGTAATTAACTAATTTGAAGTAAAAGAGATAAAATCACCTGTATTTTGTTTAAAGTAAAAACGAAAAAAAAACGATAAAAACTTCAAAATTCGAGTAAAACATGTCAATGTTATCAAGTAAAATATTAAAAATAAAAATAAAAACCAGTTAAAACTCCCATTTTGGTAACAAGTGAAAAAATAATGTTTTTTAAAATATAAAAGAAGACAAAAACCTCAAAATTTAAGAGGTTTTTTCAAATTATAAGATTAAATCCTTATGAAAAAGAAAAAACAACTTTATAATAGTTATGGACAGACGATGTTTTAAATAATTGAAGGCCGTAAGACCTACAAAAAATTACACATGCATAAACCGATTATATTAGTCCTATTAATATTTATTATATTTAATATTAATCTAAAATATTAAATTTTAATGCATACTTACTGATTCTTATTGAAAAATTAAATTGATAAGTCACTAATAAATTACTTACCTAAGCAGATGTCAAAATTTAAGGTTAGAATATGAGGTTGCAATAAACTACTTTATTGAACTTTTTTAGAATAAATAATCAACTGAACGGGAAACGTGGAGTTTATAAACAATGCTTTTAGTATTCATTAATTTAATTTAATAATATCTTAGATTGTTTATTTAAGCAAAATGTTAACATTTTTGTATGTACCTTATTTTAAAAAAATGAATTCTTATGATTTAAAATAATCTATTCTTGCCTTTTAATGTATTCTACAATTGTAATTAAATTGTACTATATTATTTTGATATACCCCATTGGATTTTTTTGTCACAGTATAGGCTTCTTTTGTGTCCCACTTAACCCTTAAAGGGCATAATGGGTGTATAACACCCAGCGATTTATTTGCGCTTTAACAAAACGTACGAAATTCAAGAAAATAAGACATATGGCGCCAGATTAACAAATTACAAGAAATCCTATTTTTCTATGTCATTTTCACATAATTTTGATTTTTATATTTTTTATACGCAGTTTAAGATCAATAAAATCGTTTAATCACGCAAAGTACAGTGTTTTATTTTTCATTGAATTGAAGCTTTTATTTTTTAGAATAATTACCTTCTTTGAAATGAACACTATAAGATTAATTTCATTTTTAAAGTGCCGTATCTCGGAAATATTGAAGTGAAATTTTAAGTAAAAATATCAAATCTTAAAAAGTCATGAATTTTAGATTGAAAGAAGTTCTTCTTAAATTTTTTTCCAAAAAAGGATTTTTGAACTACTTTAAATGTCAAAAACTTCTCTGAAACATTTTTCTCCTTAAACTAGGTAGATTAAACACCATTAATTGATTTTCTTGTAAAAAAGAAAATTATCCAATACCGGCGATCTGAATAGCTTTAAAGATATCGATCAAATAATGGATTAGCCACTTATTATAACAGCTTTTTTTTACAAAAAATTACGATGCACCATTTTAAAATTGTGTTTATGTGCCTTATCTTTTTTGACTAAAGCGATGAATCTTCAACTAAAATAGTTGAACTTTCAATAAAAAAAAAATAATAATTTTTACTAAAAAAGATAAATTTTCAGCCAAAACTTAAATGATTAGGTTATAAGTTGAGAAAATCATTGTTCTACCAAAAACGACGAATTTTCAACTAAGAAAAAAATACCATTTTACAACCATAATTTAAATAATTAAATTTTCAGCAAAAAATGAATATTTAATCAAATAAAAAAAATTAATTTTCAAACAAAGACTTTATTTTTCAAACCAGTAAATCTATTTCTAACCTGAAAGATGAATTTTCAACCAAAAAGATAAATGTTTAACTGGAGTGCTTGCATGACCAACCAAATAGAAAAATTTTAAACAATGAGATTAACTTCCAAACAAAAAAATCATTTTCTACCAAAAAATTCGATTTTTTACCAAAAAAGAAGGTTTTTCTAAAACAAAATACGTGAATTTTCAACGAAATGAATAAATTTCCGATTAAAAAAGATAAATTTATATTCAAATTGTTAAATGTTAGACAAAAAAATGTCAATTTTCCACCCAAAGCGAAATAGTTGAATTTTCAGATGAAAAAATTAACTTTTAACTAAACTTATGAATACTTTCAACCAAAATGATAAATCTTAAACGGGAATAGTTGAATTTTATACCCACCAAAAAGATAATTTGTTAATATAAGATAATTTGTTAAAAGATTAATTTGTTAACCAATAAGATTAAAATATAAAATTAAGAAAAAAGAGAATAGTTGAATTTGACATTAAAAATCTCATTTTCAACAACAAAAGATCAGATTTTTAGAAAAATAGTTTAATTTTCTAGGGAAAGTTAAATTTTTAGTCCAAAAATTACTTTTCAGAAAAGTAGTTATATTTTCAAAAAGAGGTGCATTTTCAATTAAAATTACGAATGTTCCAACAAAAAATTAATTTTTAACATAAGAATTTAGCTTTTAAATGCAATTAGTTGAATATTCAAGAAAAAACGTTAAATTCATAACGAAAAATGTAAGAAAAAAATTATATTTTAATTCAAAAATATAGCCTCTTCGAAATACTACTTACACCCTAAAAATTACTTCAAGAACTCTCCTTTTCTAAAATTTTCTATAAGGAACTTTTGAATTGTGACGAATTTTTACTTGAATCAGATTCTTTAAACTACATCCTTCTAAATCTCAGTTTTAATTCTTTAACAAAATTTCCGCCCAATGTCAACAATGTCCCGTTCCAAGTGAAATTATATTTTAAATTATTTAAATAATGAAAACTTAAAGTTCTCTTTGATCAAAAGTAAATTCCGGTGTTTTAAATTACATTAATCGTCATTTTCCGGTTTCCCGGTCAAGTCTCCACCCTGATTCTGGACCTAAAATGTCGGAAATTTATCAGACATCATGCCCTTAAGCGTATCTGTTGTCATTGTTTTATAGATCAAATTATTTTGCACTTTTCGACTTGTACTCGTATTCATGAAACAAATAAAACCATGATATTAGAATCTAATATCTTAAAATAAACGAAAAAATTATTAAGTCCGATCCCCAAGTCAGAAATATTCGAAAGGAAATTAGCCTGAAGGAAAAATAAGACTTTAATTCAATCGTCAATATGTAGTTTACATAACGTAAAGTAACAATTTCGACTTTCTGCTTTTGTCATCGACCAACGGGACCATTTGGCCTGACGTTATTTCCGTCAAAGATCTCTTGAATGGAGCGACTCTTTATTTAGGGCTCGAAGGATAAATATCGCGCCTCGCGGTATTGGAAGCCACCTCTAACGAGTCGAGTGGGGACCCGTTAACCTGTGCAAGTGCCGAGCATCAGGATAAATAAATAAGCAGAGATTCTTTCTTTCACAGTCACCCCTCCCTTTGGTCCCCTCATCAAATCCCGCCAATTCACGGTACCCCCCAAAGTTAGAAGTCACACCTCGGAGGACGTCGATTGACGACTTGTCAGTCCCTCGTGTCAGTCCTTTCGTAATCCTGGGTCAACGATGATGTTGTTTTAAGGGTGGAAACATGACAGGTGGACAAAGCAACGTGATGCTGCAGCTGCGAATAATGGGGACTGCGAGAAAAACTGAGGAATGACTTTTGGAAAAGGGAGGGTATCGTAAACACTATTATTATTGTTCGAGGACGATTATTTTCTGTCAATTTAGTCATTTAACAGTTGTTAGATGGAAATTAAAGAAGATTTAAGTATCCTTCGGAATTCAGGTCACTTTGGGACTATAATTTCCTTGTTGTGGTCTGGTCCCTAAATCGAGAATTTTAGAATTACAATACCAGATTCATGAGAAAACAAAAGTCGGTAGAATAATATTGTCACAGAGTCTTTAAAATGATTTTTAATCTACCATCGAAAACATCGACAATACAAAAAGTCAGATGAGTACAACACTTGTAGTTGAATAAATTTCGAAAATAAATTTTGACCAAAGATTACATAATTAGGGATTTCATTTTCTATTTTATGAACCGCTTCGAGTAAAATAAATCAGTACTGTATAGTGTTATGGAATTTTCCGTAATGCTAGCCCGCTCGTATTTTTCAATTCAGGCATTTTTTCAAATACTCAACCAACTTTTAGAAGTTATCTAATGGTATTATTATGCACTTGACCGAGTTTCTGCATTTTTTATCATTTTGGTGTAGTTTCATTATTTTTTGTGATTAAAATAAATTATCGAACTATAATTTGTTACCTTTCCATAAAATTGCGGAAATCATACAATGCAGTTTACTTACGGTTATTCATACTTACAGTCACCCTCAATAAGAATCATTAAGTGACGTAAACTCACCTAAAACAGACAAAAATATTTATTAATTATTTTTCATTAAATGTCGTAGTTTTTTTTTTGTATAGAAATATTATTTAGAAAGAAAATGTGCTGTGTATTAATATTTTTCTATTGTATTTCGCAAGAATAAAATTAATTAATTTGATAGGATGTTGAATGAAAGTGTTTTAAAATTTTAACGCGATTAAGTTTTCCCATTTTTTCAGAATTTTTTCTTCCAAAGTGAAAAAATGCAGAATTTTGGGAGAAAAATAACCAACAAAATTTGAGAACAATTTCTGTGAAGGAAAGAATTTTTACATACAGTTTGTAAAAGAACCGCTGATTCATTCAATCTCAGTCATTAAACCTAATTATTTCCTTCTGATTCAAAAAGGTAATATTAAGGTAATTTTATTTAGTTGTGAATTAAAATATTTGGTTGGAAAATGTTCCTTTTCTAATAATGTAAGTCTATTCGTTATTACAAATATCAATTTTTAATCAATCTCAATCTGTCCCACAATAATAATAATAATTTTATATACAGTTTTTGGTATTATATTCTAATAACAAAAATTGAAAATAACTTTTGTTTAAGTTAGAATTTTTTTAATTGAGCCAAAACGATATTTTTTTCTAGATAAGTATAAGCTATAAATGGAAATATTTTCCTCTATTTTATAAATCATTTTTAACAATGATAATTTGGAACTTGAGATTAAAAAAATAGTTAAATTTTCAGAAAAATAAGTATATTTTTTGCAAAAATTTTAAACTCATAAAATTAAACTTTTACAAAAAGCAATTGTATGATAAGCAAAATTGTTCCATTTTCAACCAAAAAGACAAATCTTTTGAAAAACAGTTGAATTTTCAATTAAAATAAAGAAGCGTTTATCCTAAAAATATGAAATTTTCATAAAGTAGTTGAACTTTTAACCCAGAAGTTGAATTGCATTTTTTTAACAAAAAAAGCAACTTTCAGTCAAAGTTTTTCACAAAAAAAACAACTTGTTTACAACAAAAAAGATTAATTTCCAATCTAAAACAGAAACGTTACGTTTTCAGCTAAAAAATTAATTTTAAACCTAGAAGAAAATGAGTTTTTAAAAAAATAGTTAAAATTACAACCAAACAGATGAATTTTCAACTAAAATTATCAATCTTTAACTGGTATACTTAAATTTCCAATAAGAGATCAATGTTAAATTTAAGAGATGAATTTTGAACAAAACTGATCAATCTTCAACGAAACAATTTTTTAATAAAGTGAGTCAACCCTCCACCAAGTACTAAAATTTCCAACTAAACAATATGAATTCTTGATGAAGGATGCAATAGTAGGTAGATGTTCCAATTTAAAAACATTTTTAATTAAAAATAAAAACAGTCAAATTAATCTAAAAAGGATGAAATTCAAACAAAACAGTTGAATTATCAACTAAAGAAGATTATTTTTAACCAAACAGTTTCATTTTTAGACCGAAAACATTAAATGTATACCAACAAAAGAATTTTTAAACAAAAAGGATTACTTTTTAACATCATTTATTAATTTTTAACCAAATGCTAAATTGTTCAACTAAAATCCGGGAAAAAAGAGGTAACCATCTTAAAAAAAACTCTTGTCATATAAAAGCGCTGCCCCAAAGAAATGTCGAGCTATTTACTGGCTCTATGGGGTTGTAGAAAAAGCAGGCAAAAATATGTAATTCCTTTATTAAAAAATAAAAAATGTGGATTTTGACCCACTTTTAAATGGAACTGAACCATAATCTTCTACAGAGACATGAGTGAAGTCAAAACAATTAGTTTAAGCCAATAAAATGCATTTACAACATTCAGCACTTACAGTTTTGCAACATTTCCCAATCAAATTCTCTGACTATTCCCTGATTTCTAGGCACCCTGCCAGTCATCCGAAAAACGTTCGTATTCGAAAACATAAAAAAAATAATCCGAGTGCCAGAGAGTGACCCAAAAAAAAGGATTAAAAAATTGAAATGAAATGTGATCACTCTCGCACAGAGAGAAAATGTTTGCTTGTTTTCTTAATCTATCGATTAGTGGAACGATGGATCGAATCGTAATCGTGCGTGTGCGTTCAAAGGCCGCGTGTTCCGCCGCTTTATTTCAGCCTTCCCATCTAATTTTTTTTTTCTATTTTTCCCTCTCTTCCTCCTGGACCCTTCACTTCCTCATGTCTCCTTTCGCCTCTCAATATTCTATTAGCAATTACCGACGAAGTCGTGGTGCAGGCGCACTTCTTGGTACCACATCATGCCGCATGGTTTATGAACCGCCTCACCTTATGGGAGTACAATGTCGTGCACACGCACGAGAATCTGTAAAGGGTGTATGTATGGCACGGTAATGATAATTAATCAACCTCAACACCACGGTGGCGCCCTCAACACGCCCGACAAGCAAAACGTAATAACCCTGCGAGTTGTGTGGTCCATCCTTGTCCCTCTTCCTTCCTTGGTCCACTTCTCAGTGCTCACGAAAGAGTCACTCTTTCGTGAGCAGGTCTTTTAAATAGGGACAGCTCAAAAGATCCTTGAGTTGAACTCCAAATTCCTTTCAAAAGAGAGAGGAAGAGAGATTAGGTTTCTGGAGGTGGCTACTTGGCTTTCAAGTTCGACTTTTGATGGACAACTGTACACAAACAGTCATGAATCATGACAATTATGAAAGAGGAACAATAGCTAGGATTTGGTACTTGTGACTTGTGAAGTTAGCAAATACAAAAGGGCCCATGAATATTCCCAAAATTCCATTTGACCTTAGTTTTATTTGACCGAAAATCAAGTCCTAATTGTCAAGTAAAATATCCTTTATTTTCCCAACATGGTATGTATCTGAACTTCTGAACGTTTAAAGGAACGAAATATTTTTTGTCTATTCTATTTTATCTACAAATTTTGCTCCAGCTACAAATTACAATAATGCAGTATGAGTTTCCTTTGTAATGATTAATTTGAAATATAAATAAATTAGTTCTCTAGTACTGTTTCTAGTTTAAAAGTTATTAATAAACAATTTCGTTCAACATGGTAACAATTGGGTGAAGTGGAAATGATTACCAAATGGCGATTTGTGTAAATGAATTTGTTCCGTTATACAAATAGTTGTGTGATTATTCTAGAAAATTAAAAATGATGTCAATTGATAATTCAGGATTTCTAGTTATCAGGCAAGTTAAAATTCTCGGGTGTTTCGCGCTTTTATCACAACATTCCGCCGACCAATTTAAGGATGTCCATTTGTAATTTGTTTTAAACTAACAGATAGAAATTTGAACATTATACATAAAAAAAGAAGGAAGAAAACAATTTTTTATTTATATGTGAAAAACTTAACCTGAATCACAGACTAACTTGTTTGTCTACATAGGAAAAATGAGCCAGCTAAAGTTATATGTTTTTCAGTTAAAATAGGGACAGCATATCTTTTCTGAAAAGCTTACCGAGTTTCGTGTAAAGTTAGAATCTTCAGTAAGTTCAGTAACTTTAGTAATAAATCTAAGGATACTTATTTTAGAAATTAGAGACCTTTTCATTAGAGTTTGCAGTTTGAAGTTGTCTATTTGACAAAAAAAGTTCAACAAATGTTATAGAAAATATCTATAAATTTATGAAACTAATGGAAATTCTGTAAACTTTGCAGAAAATGCAGTGTTCTTTATAGAACATCTATGCTATCCCTATGTTAACTGAAAATTCCATAAGTTATTGTTAATATTAATTGTATAAGTATAAATGTTTTCTATCTTAAATAAGTTGAAACCTATAACGGATTTATCTATAAAAAGGGCCATGATTAAGTTATTTGGTCATTCTTTAATGAATAAACTGCGAAAGTAGAGTAAATTTAAATGGATTTTGACAATTTTAATAAAATCTAATAGAATGAACATTTTTCAATTACTGCTGAATGATATTAAAGAAAAATTTTCATAAAATCTCATTAGATTATCTCCACTATTATTGTGTAAATTTTTGCTTGCATGGTGCAGCATGTTTAAAGTTCACAAAAAATATTGGAAAAATTTTAACATTTTTTCTGCTGATTTATTTAAAATATGTGTTCATGTGATTATTATTATTATTTTCCGAAAGATGAGATGTTTTAGAATTTTACAACTTTTTTGTAGCCATTTTAAAAAATGTTTATTGAGGTGAATGTCGCAGTAATCGTGAAACTTGGTTTTAATTCAATTTTTTTTAAAAATATTTTGAAAGTAAATTTTTTATCATAAAAAATATTTATTTTCAATATTTTACAGTAGCAAATAGAAATTACATACGTTGGAAGGAAATTAAAGGCAAGAAAATTGGCGTCACGAATTAGGACTAAGGTCACGGTTACTGGGTGTTTTTCACATTATGTTAGATTTCATTTCAATTTCTAAACAAATTAAAATTTGCTTTATTTTTTTAATATCTTCTTAAATGATTGACAAAATGCTTTTATCTTTGCTCCTATATAATAGAAAATGTTGAAAACTTTAAACCTATTTATTAGAAACAAATTGTTAACTCACGTTAAAAGAACTTAAACAGCCATCGAAAGACTATACCATGGAAAGAAAATAAAGAATGAAAAAGATAGATTTTGAGAAAGAAGACTAAAATTCCCGATCCAAGATAAAATCCCAGGATTTTCTTCTTTTTTCCGGTCAAATATACTTCCCGGAGAATATTAGGTTCTTTAAACATTTGGAAAAATGAACATGATGTCAAATTCAAGTTCGGCAAAATAGAAATTTAACTTAAAGAAAATTAAGATACCTTAGATAATTAAATATTATCGCGAATAAACTAGTACTCAGAAAAAGAATTATTATTGAGTCCAGAAAATATCGCTACGAATACGGACAATATCACATTTTCTTTATTTGGGAAAATATTTATTGTCTTAACAGAATGCACTAGGATTGAAAAAACTTAATTTTCTTTGTTTCAGCAGTTTTTCCTGTGACAAGAAAATTTTTCAATGACTCAATGCTAATTATTTTTTGTAATTATAGCCACGACAAACAAAAGTTATGTCAATCAATAATTCGAAGAAGAAAAAATTATGAGAAATGGCTGTTCCGACTTTACGATTCGCCATGATTGTCTCATAGAAATATTGTTAATTAGTATTATTATTCTTAGCTGTTCGAGCATAAAGGCAGCTTTGAAGCTGATAAATACACTCCATATAGTAATCCAATAATCGCGATTTGGAATTTGACCTAGTCTTCGTGAAGAGGATGAAATTATTTTTAAATTGTTTTTCAGCAATTGGAAAGTAAAATAAACTATTTCTTTGCAATTTAATTACCTTAGACATGTGCTTAAAGACAATTGTTTACACTACCGTGAAATGTATACTTATTGATTTTTTTCTGTTTGTATTTCCTGTAAATAAATTATTATTAAAAAACAATTATTGACATAAATTGTTGACAACTTTGACTCAGGTATCGTTCTATAATGCGATTACTGGAACACACGGCTTTTCTGATGCAACAGTTATGGTGGTCTGTATTTTTGGCACAAACAATAATGCTAAATGAAAATTACACAAGTTTTTACAAAACCAAATTTTTTTGTTATTATTGGAAAATGATTTTCGTCAAAAGCGATTATTGTTTTACCTGAGCCAGTAGCGATTTTCTTCTTTGTCGCATAATCCCAAGCGACTACGGAAACGATTTTTTTAAACCATTTGTCGCAATTTTAGACATAAATAAAGTGATTTTTACGACGAGCACTGCCGAATCATTCGTAGAAATATGCTTTTATTGTGATTTTATGGCGAAAATACTTCACAGAAAAACTAAGAATAAAATTTGTTGCAGGAAATTTTTTAGAGCGATAAAGTTTTGTTCAACTAATTTCGCGTCTTTAAAATAAAATGTGTTTGTCATGGAAAAACAAAAGAAAGATTAACCACTATTTCTGTAAAGTTTATCCTGCGAAGATAATTTTTGTTGCAGAGAATCTTTCGTCGGAAATTGATGTAAAGTTTATCTTCTGTTTTTTCGGTGTTATCAGGGATAACTGCTGGGACGTTTACTGGGACATCTACCTTAAAAAGAAACTTGGAACGCACAATTTAAAATTGAAATACAGAAGGTGAAATTTTTAATATTTTTTTGCAGAATATCCAGTGAGTAAAATCACTTTTTAGAAGAGATTCATTTTTCGCGATGGCCTGAAAGGGAAGAAGAACGTTCTTTAATTTCTTATTGTGTATTAACATGCTACACGTGTGATCACGCAAGCCAGTATCGCGGTTTGGAGTTTTGTTTTGTACTCAGAATGACGCGTGTGGGAGAATGCAGCTGCGCATTTCAGATAATGCGATTTGCACTGACGATTCGCGATGCAATGTGTGCATTACGCTCTGTCACGTTATCGACATCGCGACGTTTGCATGTAAAACACACGCGACATCCCACTTTAATAATAATTTAAGCATTTTTATTTTTCTTCTGTCAAAGCGATTATCTAACAGAATCTTTCAATACTTTTCTAAGAATTTTTTAAAAGATGGTAAGGTTCTCAACTAACGAGGTTGTATGTAGCTTGTCGATGTAGTGTCTGTTTTTAATCTACTAATCTACTAGTTTTTTAATTCTTTATTTAATCTCAAGCTTTCTCCGGGCGACGCCAGACCTCATCAGGAATACAATACTTAATGTGTAATTAGACACTTCATGAAATTTCTAGTCCTGACAAATCATAAAGTGCTAGCGATTTGTGAGAATCGGCAGTTAAATTATCTGTCTAAAGTTTCTAGCCATTTCATAAACTGTACTGGTATTTTCAGATAGTGAGTCTAAAAGATAAAAAGTTTCCCTATATGTCGAACCATAATTCTACTATAATTCTACCCATTTCATGAAACGACTAACGTTCTATCAAGCACACACGGAAAAAAATTTCACTAGCTTACGGAATTTTATGTTTAGATTATGAAAACCGATTCCAGCATGCAAAGGCATCAGGGACCAACAAAAATCCCCTTGACAATGAATTTGGAAAATTTGCGGCCTAAAGATGTAAGAAATTGTTTTTTTATGAAAACTATTCTTTGCGTAAGCCATTTGAATTGCTGGACTACAGAATTGCTGGATTACAGAAAACAAAATTTCATCAATTTGAGAAATTAGCATATCCATGTGCTAAAGTGTTAAACTGTCTCAAATAAAAATACAATTCCTTTAATTTAGTTATTTTTTGTCGATGACTGAAGGGTTTTTTGGTGATTATTTATCATCACTGAACCCCAGGTTTTGATTGTTTTAAAAATATTTTTTTAAAGTAACAGGAGCATTTTTGGAAAGAACGCATAGGGATTTTGAGACAAATTTATTTCCTTCACGGTCTGCAACTATAATTCTTTTTTATCAGGTTTTCTAGGCTTCCATTTCTGTAAATTAAATATTGAAGTAATCGCTTGCTATATATATTAAGAATATGATAAATTACATTTTTGTTGGTAAACAATTTGTGAAATTTTGCATTTTATTAAATACTTTAGTACCAGAAATTATTAGGCTTATTATCTATGTATTTGGAAATATTAACAATGCTACTTTAAAAGCTATTTTAAAATTCAATAATACTTTTAAAATTGTCACTTAACCCCAACTGATGATGTCAAACATCCAAATAAAATTTAAAGGTCAATACAAAATTTTGGGTAATTAATTATTACATTTTTTTAATCTTTGTGAGATCTTTTGAAATCTTTGAGATATGATGTACAGAGCCTTTGTTAAATATTTGAATCCTTGTAGTTTTTATGAAATCTTTTTGAATCTTCTATAAGATTTTTTAGAACCTCTTGAATTTGAAACCTCATTATGAAATATTTTTAATCTTTTGAATCCTCGTGAAATAATTTGAAATTATTAAAATCTCTGTAATATCTTTAAGATCTTTTGAAAGCTTCGAAATCCTTAAAATATTCATGAAATCTTATAAAATCTTCTAAAATGTTCCGAAACCTTTTGAAATCGTTGAAATATTTTTTAAATATTTTTTATTCTTTAAAATATTAAAAATATTTTCAAATTGTTTGAAATCATCTAAAATATTTAAAAATATCTAAAATCTTTCAAATTCTTTAGATATTTAAAAATCTTTTGTAATCTTTGAAATCTTTGTAACACATTTAAAATCTTTAAAATTTATGTGAAATCTCATCAAATCTTCTGAGATATTTTGAAACCTTTCGAAATCTTCCTAAAATATTTGTTAATTATTTTTAAAGTTTTGAAACATTTAAAATCTATATGAAATCATTCGAAATCTTTTAAAATACTTTGAAATCGTTTGAAATATTTTAAAATCTTTTAAATCTAATGTGCACGCGTTTGTGAATTCTTTTAAAACCTCGTGAAATGTTTGAAATCCTTGAAATAGTTTAAAACCTTTGAGAACCTTCTGAAATCATTTAAAATTCTTGAAATTTGTCGTACAAAGCATTTTTAAATATTTGAAACCCCTGAAATCTTTGTGAGATCTTCAAAGTCTTATTGAAATTCTTTGTAATCTTTGAAATCTTTTCACATTTTCTGAAATATTTTAAGACCATTTCAAACCTATTCAAATCTTCGAAACCTTTCTGAACACTTTGTAAAAGCCTTGAAACGTTTTTGGAAACGGTTTTGAAACGTTTTTGGAAATATAGAAAAATGATGTATATTCAGAACAAGAGTTGCCTACTTCTCGAAAATCCTAATTGTAAAACTGAATCAACATCGGCATTTTCAGCTAATAACTTTTCTAACTTATAAACTGAATACCACAACAAATATGGCAATACTAAAACATTATAAGAAATATTTAAACTCATAGATTTCAAATACACTTCGGATTTCATTAAAATAAATGTTTTATGAGAAAAGAACGAAAAAACCAAATTTAAGGTGCTCATAAAAAATTCATGGAGATTTCCAGGTTTTCAAGGTTAAAAAAATTCAAGGAGAATCCCAGATCCGAAGTGATGTATTGTTTCAAATAAATTTCACTTTACACGCTAGAATGTTCTGGTTTTAATTCAAAAAACATTTTCAGTCAAGATATTTTAGTTGCTCAAAGTAAATTGTTTTTAATTCTTTAACCATTTCAAAAATAAAAAAATCGTTCTGTAATTTAGAAAACTAAACATGTTAAAACTTATTATTTCCTTAACTGAATTAATCGGAGAGGAATTTTTATTGAACAGGACTTGCAGTAAGTAAAAAATATTATTTCTGCTAAAATGTATCAAATATTTTGTTTCAATCTTCATCTATATACATAGTAAACTATGTTTTTAATAATATTAATGAACTTTAATGCGCTTGACTCCTAAAAATGCTCTCTTAATAATAATTTTTAACAAAGTTAATATTTAAAAAACAATTAACACCTAGGGGTCCTAGGCTGAAGTCATTAATACTGAACACAATTTTCAGTTAAACTAATTACACTATGTACTGAATAGCTCATCAGTCGCTTCAAGGAATGGGTAATATTTTTACACGAATAATGTTACTGTCAAGTATTACAACTTTTGCTTACAGTTTATGGACTATCCAGACATTTCACGAACATACACTGAGAAAAATGTTTAATTGACAGCACAAAATATTGTATTGTCCCAATCACATTTATTGGTTGTTACATAGCAACAAAATCGTTTTGTTGAGTCAATCAAATTATATTGTTGGAGCATTTGGTTGCACTATCCAAAAAGTTTGGTAGGCACAAAATTTTTTTTTGTAGATTGGACAAACTTATTTCACTACATTAACCAAATATTTGTTAGCTCAACACAGTGATTTTTTAGACTTGAGAAAAATATTATAGATTTTACAAAATATTTTTGCTGTACGCACTGAATATTATTAACCACAAGAACATCATTTTTTGTCGAGCGAACTACACTTTGGTAGGCTTAACGACACAGTTTTCTTAAATCAATACCATTTTTTTCAAGCGACAATTATTTTGTAAAGGAAAAAATGTATTTTGTAAATAAAGTAAAATAAAATGTTGTGTCTCAAAGCTTTTCATATATATATATTAATTTATATATTTCATATATAATATTTTATTTTATTATAAATAATTTTAATTTATAACCCTTATAAATTCATTCTAGTCGTCACAAGAGATATTCTGTTAAGCTGATCGTCCTTATCATCGGCGCTCCTGGAGGTGATACATCTGCGCCGCGCCGGTGGATACCCGAATCATCGAACACACTTCTACACAGAATATTTTACATTTAAATACATAGTCTTTCTGGTACAGCCGCTTTCACGTTAGCCTGCTATAATTAGTTGTATGTAGAATTTTATGAATTTTAGAATTTTATACATAACCCTTATAAATTCATTCTAGTCGTCACAAGAGATATTCTGTTAAACTGATCGTCCTTATCATCGGCGCTCTTGGAGGTGCCAAGCTTTCACTTGCTAATAGCCTAAAAAGCATCCCTGCGTGTCAACAATATG
>NC_046664.1:27354527-27389774 GCF_010883055.1 Belonocnema kinseyi
ACGGTTGTGAGACGTGGTTATGGCTGAAATTTTACCGCGATTTCGCTGAAAGCGGGTGCAATTTTTCAGATTAGCACCCGCTCCCGGCGAAATCCTGCGGTTATCCTTATGACAAATTTTTAAATATATATATCCATATAAAGTTTAAGGATATACTAATTTTGTTTATAGTTTTTGCAATATAAAATGCCTCAGGTATTAGAACCATATTTTCTTCTTTGCGCGGCCTTATTCGTGGAGTTGTTTGGGATTTTTGTGATGGTATTCATAGAGACCTAGGGGCACATACGGTGTAAGATAAATGACGGGGGACAGGGAGGAAAAGAACGAAAGACTGAAGAGAAGGCGAGAGCAGGGTAGAAAAAAAAAGATGACGAACGAGAAGACAAGGCCCATGTTGTGGGTGGACGTCGATTACAAGCCTGTCATTTTACATGTTAGGCGTGAAAGGAGCAACGCCAAGGATAATATCGCTGTCCTGGCATGATTTGTGAATCCAGATTTTGACCAGTTACTTTTGAAAATAAAGAAATAAAATCACATATCATTTAATTTTTTAATTATATGATCTTGCTAAATTTTTTTAACCGACAAAATTATGTGCGACGATGACATGCATAGTATTATTTTTTTATAAACTCTATGCAAGTAATAGGATATATGATTTAAAATATTTGTTTTGGACAAAAGTACTAGAGAAGTCCAAATTAGTTATTGAATATTCGCATTCATCTCCAAAAAAGTGAAAAAACAATCCTGCTTTGGGAGAATTTTGTAAGGACTTCTAGAAAAGCTCAAGTTTATTTTTTCTTTATATTTCTTACAAGTTTCTACAGAGGATCATGTGCCAGGCAGAAACAACTGACATAGAAGCAGATGTGAAAATTTCGAAACAACATTTCAAAGTTACTTTTCTAGTACTTTAATTCTAAACAAAAATCTAGGACAGGACTAAATTTTCATTATTTGAAAGAAAATGATTTTGATCTTTTAAAAATTAAAAAAAATTAAATGTGTTTTCTACTACTTCGACCTGAAAAAGCCCCGTTAAAACAGAACACATTTTGAAATCTTTTGTATGACTTCTATTCAAAGAAAGTCCGGCTGGAATAGATAGTATTTTGAAATCTTGCAAATACTATATAGTAACATTTCAACGATACTTTTTAGTCTCTATTTCGAGTTGTGAAAAACTTTTTTAAAAATTTGGTGCTTTAGGGCTAAACAGGACGAAAAAAATTAATGCAATAATTATATATGACAGATTCATTTTTAGGTGTTTATAAATATATTAAATAACAACATTTTCAGAGATTTTCAAAATTTTCTCTCTAATCTACTACAAATATTACAATTAGTTAATTTTAAAAACATAAATTTTGTTTCTCATATTAATGAATTGCTTACAAAATCTATTACTAGTCAATTCCAGTATTTAATCGTGTTATCTTAGAAGACTCAAACTTTTTACATGCTCATCATTTATGATTGAGAAAGTATTATAATTCTCCGAAATTTGAAATTACAGTTTTCAACAGATCTTCACGTTTTGAGACCCCCTGAATCCGAAAATCAGGTTTTTATGATGGCCTCTGTCTGTCTGTCCGGCCGTTCGTTCGTCCGTAAACACGATAACTCTCGAAAAAATTAACGGATCAAATCCATCTTTAGCACACTTTTTTTAGGTCCTAAAAGAAAGGAAAAGTTCGTTAATCAGCCATTTTTGATGAGAATTCAAAAATTGAGCGCATTTTGAAAATTTTTGAGACCACTTTTTTCCGGATTTGAAAATTCTATGTTCGGATATTAATAGTATTGGAAAGAACAAACAATTTATCCCGATGACTTTTTTTGATAAAAAGAAAATTCTCAGAGTTATAGCGTTTTCAAAATTTGTCAAATCAACTGAGGATCTAAATTTTAAGCCAAAAAATGCACGATATTAAAAAAAGTCACAAAAAGAAAAACATTTATTTTTAAAAGCCCTACAAAATTATCATAACAAATTTTTGGATTTTCTTGGCACATCGAAAATTCAAATTTTGATTGCACAAAAAATAATCAAAAATTCCATTTTGTGGTCAAACTATGTAAGATACGAAAAAAGATGAATTAAAAAAATTGTTATCCTAAAAAAGATCTACAATTTCGTTAAAAAATCACTTCTTGATAAGGCGCGTACTTTTTGTTTTATTCGTGAAAAATAACATTGAAAATAAAAAAAATAAATGTGTGAAAAAACGACGAAAGTCACGAGAAAAAAAAAGGTTTAACAAAAGCTGTTTAAAAATGTCTGTAGGAAATCGAGCGCGTAGCGCGAGTGTCACGATGAGAATGTGTATACCTGAAAGCCTCCAGAGCTTTGAGAAACTTAATCTTTGACTATACTTAATTAAGCAGACAATTCAAAATATGAAGACGCATATAAACACTGCCATCTAAAAAAGATCTTTTTGATAAAGTTTTATTTAAGCATTCCAAATGCAAAGAGTAAATATCCGAACGCGAAGCGCGAGGTAACCCGTCATCGAGCGCGAAACGCGAAAGCGAACCGTCGCGCGCCCTAGGCGCGCTCAAACTCGCGAGCCGCGCGCACAGCGTTGACCCTCGCGATGCGGGCTGATTTTTTCTTATACATTTTTAGAGTATGCTGTCTTTGTTGCATCGTGTACCTTATAATATCTTAGCTTTATTATTCAAAAAATTTTTTTTGTTTGAAGAAATTTTTCAAGAAGTTCAGGAATAAATATATTACTGGACGTCCTATAACTTTCCCGTGAAATTTTCCAAACCCACAGAAGTTATTCCAAAAATTAATTTTTTCTTGTATTTTACATGGGCAATGTCTACTTCCCGACGGCACCCGTGAAAATGAGAATTTGGAGAAAACAAAAATATTAAAGTTCTAAACGGCTCTATTCAATGTCCGAGAGACCCAAAAAAGTTTCATCTCACTAGCAGAACTAAACACTGCCCAACTCAACACCTTTATGAATAGAAAAATTCTTTAAAAAATAATACAAGTTTCAATCTGAAAATGTTATTGTTGATAGTAGAATTTTTCATTGCAGAAAAGGTTCCACTTGATGTGACTTGATATTTCATTCGGTATTGAAAGAAATAGAAACGCAATAGAAAATAGAAATAGAAACGCAAAAAAATCCGCCCCCTAACTCTTCCAGAACACCTCCGCTTTCTATCTTCAAGATATATTGATTCCTAAATCTGAGACCCCAAACTTTATGACTTAGAATGGTTCTCCTCGATGTCCAAAAATACCCAAAGTTTCATCTACCTAGCTCTTCTGGAATACCCTGACTTTCTACCTATATAATATTGAAACATCGAAAAGAAAATCTAAAAAGGTCCTGACTTCGAGATCCTATATTTAAAGGCTTAAATTGATTCAAATTCATTCCCAAAGATACCAAAAAAATGTCATTTCCTCCTCTCTTCTAGAAAATCCTCGTTTTCTACCATTCCGATAATAAAAAATGAAAACCTAAAACAAAACCTCGAAAGAATTATAGTATGTTGCAGAAAACATGGAGGTTTTTTGGTATCATCTGGACACCAAATGATCTTATGATCAACAGTAAAATATTAGGTTTGGAAGTTGGATAATTTTTTATTTTTTTTATTCTCAAGGCTTTTAACGGGGTGTCTTCCAATAAGTGTACAAGGGTGATACGTTTACTTTATCTTAGCACCAAAGTATCCTAACAACATCAAAATTTTAAGTTTGAAGACTGAGCCATTTTTTTATGATTTTTTAATTTTTAGGGATTCCATAGAGGACTGTTTCAGAAGAGATAGAGGTGTGCAACCATGATGAAAATGGCATCACCATGAAACTCTTTTTTGGGGACCTTCAATCACTAAATGGAGCCATCTAGATTATGTAAAACATTAAAATTTCAGGCATTACAGGTCTCATTCAATTTTTGGTTTAATTCATTTTTTGTAAAAATTGCAAACTTCAGTGAGATAAGAATTGTGTATCAGGTTGCAATACATTGTCAGTGTAGTAATCAACATTGTTGTCGTTGTTTGCAGCGTTTCTATCTAATTTTACAATTAGAAAAAAGTTTTAGGTTGTTCTATGTTATGATAGGAATATCCTCTAATAAAAATTGTGAAAATTGAAAAGGTGCATTTCCCATGCAATTGTAAAGATAATCATAATCTTTTCATTGCATTGAGAGAAATTTTTGTTTCAATCAACAAACTATATTTCTTTGATAATAGGTCAAAGAAATGTCTATTTCATTCAACTACATATTTTGTTTGTCCTTATTTGTTTAGTTAAAATAAATTTTCGGTTAGTTTAAGTAAATCTCTATTTTAAATTAAGTGAAATTCTTGTTTACATTAAATATATATATATATATATATTTAAGCTTAACTATAGATTTTCTTCAAGTGAAATAAATCTTTTTTTTCCAACTGAACCTCAAAGTTAAGCATTCTTTATAAAATAATCCACAAGTTCGATAATATGTTTATTGTTAAGCATAATTATCGTTACATTTGTAGAAGCAGGAACACTGATTCAATACGAATGTTTAATTCTGGTTAATTTCTAACTGTGCTTCTGACATATGAATTAAACAATAAGAAATTAGAATAATGAGAAATGAACCAGAGTTAGACATTTTGAGTATACAACAATAATTATAATAGACAGAAAAAAAACATCTATTTTATAAATCATCATCATAATGAAAGGAGGTTAGAACTGAAAAAGACTTATAGCGTATTCGGTTATCCTGCACGGGTGCACTCCGATCTGCACCGATGCAGGTCGGAGTGAGAAGGAAGAAGTAAGAAGAAGTAAAAAGGAGCGATCGAAGTGATCTTGGAGTACACCAGTGCAGGATAAACGAATGCGCTATTAGTCACCTCCAGAATCTTCAATTATATATCCAAGTTAAAAGCCCCAAAATTCAAGTAGTTTCAACATTTTTCGATTAATTTGAAGTTAAACAGTAAATTAGAACCTTTAGAATAACATAACATCGAAAGAAGACCAATGCCAGCCAATCAATCACAGGATCAATTAATTTTTATTTTAGGTTAGTCCCGCAGGAACCGCCGGCAGCTCTTTGGGACGGCTAGTGACAGTTTGTAGCACTGCTTTATTATATTGAATTTTATGTTTGAATCAAATAAATATTTTCATGAATTCGAATAAACAGCTTTTAAACAAATATATTGGTTCATAAAATTCATTTCTTTGTTTAAATAAAAAAATGGTACTAAAAAAATTATTGGTTTCAATCAATAAGCCAAATATTTTCTATTTCTTAAGATTAAATCAACCTTTTTCTAATTAAAGCAAAACATTTGTTTGATTCAATGATGTAAATTCAAACAAATTTGGTTGTTTCCTTCAAATAAAAATTTTTCTGAGTTTTCCGCTAAACGGGAACTATCGTCCTAAAAATTTTAGTAACCTATCGCGCCAGTAGTTTTTCACAAGCCTCTATCGCACAGAAAATCAAGCATTTACCGGTTTTTGCAATGACTCGAACCTTTTTCAGTAATATCAATCAAGGTCCTACGGATGGATTAGCCACTATAATCTATTAATGAACGCTGGACTAACTCAGAGGAAAACGCCGATCGTAGCTGAAGCCTTTGGCTTGTGTGTTTGATACACCTGCGCCGCGCCGGTGGATACCCGAATCATCGAACACACTTCTACACAGAATATTTTACATTTACATACATAGTCTTTCTGGTACAGCCGCTTTCACGTTAGCCTGCTGTAATTAGTAGTATGTAGAATTTTATGAGTGACTCTCGACTCCGTCATGGCCGTAGCTGCCAAGATCGCGGCGTACGGTACTCGGATCGGTCGTTTTGCAAATTGAATTCTCGAGATGGCATGGCGCGAGACTCAGTACAGAAAAGACACGTGTCCACATGTACAAGTACGAGGGCCCGTTGTCGTAAAGCCGCGTATTTATTGGCGACCGTAATCGGCCGATCGGCGTTTAATACCAATTACCGCGACATCCGCATCCGCGAGAGCGTCGAACCGACGATTTACGGCGGTCGCCTTCCTGTGTCCATGCCAGTCTGGATTTCCATGCCCGCAAATTCCCAGGTCCAATGCACAATAAACCGATCCTTGACCGATTGCGTCAGGAATTGCGAAATTATTGCGTCGACTTTTTCCTTATTAAGCTGGTACAAGGAATTTAGTCCATTAAGTATTTACACGATTTCTAAAAATTAAAGAAACGTGTTTGAAAAAGAAAAATGTTGCTTTATTCCAGTAAATGACAGGATTTAGAGCGTAAAAAGAGCTCAAATAAGGGAAAATAGTGTCATTTTATGAAGAGAAAGGGATAATCCGATGGGCAGCTCAATTGTCCAAACTGATACACTCAGAAAAAAGTTTGGGGTTATTATTATTATTATTATTACACCATTAAGCCATTTCCCTTTTGGGGTAGGCGTGACTCACTCGGTAGGGGAAAGGAGTAGTGTGTGGAAGGGATAGAGATTTTTCAGATTGATCCAGAATTCTCGTGCTATTTAAGTAAATAACACGTTCGTTCCGCAACACTGCTCCGACCCAGTTTGCTGAACAATTTATCTAGCAATCACCCCAAGCGAAGAACCTCACGAAGTCGTTATGTAAGGCTCCCCACTTGGGTCCATTAGTGGCCAAGTTCTTTTGTTTTAGGCGTCATTCACTCTACTGACACTCTTTTTATTAACTGATTAAAAAAATTGGTTGGATAAAACAAATAAAGACATTGATATATGTTAAATCAAATTTTTTGTTGATTCAACCAAATTTTTTGGTTAATGCAGTTTGGTTGACTCGTTCAATCATATACATCTGTGTAGGGTTCTTTGATCACTTATGAATTTAGAAGTTAGAGTGCCTGCGCCGGTGTGAAACCTGCAAACTAAAGGTTGTACTTACGTTCGAAATATTCTTTATACTATTTCAGACCCTAGTTTTTCAAAAACGTTAACACTACTAGTGCCCAGTTGTTGGTTTGGTAATACTCATGTTTTCTCTAATTCACGACACGACGCACGATGAGAAACTTTTTGTTGCACGCAAACTGGTCACCGGCGTAGGCTAACATCATCTATTTCGGTATGTTTAGTGTAGTCAATGGCAGCATTTGGTTCAAGCAACCAAATTATTACGTTACTTTAAGCAAATCATTTTCCAATCGATAATATATTCTGCTCAACACATTTATTTGGTTGAATTAACTGAATATACTCAAATAAATCATTACTTTAAATTTACCGAATTAATTCGTTGTGTTTTTTTTTAACCAAAGGTTTATTTGCACTGGCCAACATTTTAAGTTTAAACAAAAAAATTAGGTTGAACAAAATATTTTGTTGAATCAACTCAATCTTTTCTCTGAATGTGGTTCGGTATATTCGGAGTTATCTGTGGTAATCCACTCGTTATCCAAAGTAATCTAATTATAGTACAGAATAATAAACTTGTAATCCAGAGTAATACACTTTTAATCCCGATTTAACCACTTGTAATCTAGTTGCACAGATTAAGACAAGAAATCCTTTTGTAATCCAACTCTAGTCCACCATAATACATTTGTATTTCTGTTTAACCAACTTGAAATTTAAATAATTCCAAGTGTTAAGGTAATCTACGCAATCCAATTGTAATCCAGCTCTAACCCGCTGTAAAGCACTTGTTATTATAATCCAGTAAAATTATTTGTAATCCAAATAATTTTAATTACTTAGGTAATATAAGTAATCTACATGTAATCCACCTAAAATCCAGGATAATTACTTGTAACCCAAGTACTTTGAACTGTTTTGTTGAAAAATTGTTGTTCCTTTGTTGAAATATAATATTATAAACTGAAAATTTAACTATTCCATTTTTGGTTTAAAATTTATCTTCTTCGACAAAAAGTCGTGATTTTTCTTGAAAACTCAAATATTTAGTGCAAATTTAAATTTCTTTGTAAGAAATATAACGTTTTTGTTAAAAAGTCATTATTTGGTCGAAAATTCGCCTTTTTGGGTTAAAAATTCAACTATTTTAATTAAAAATTCTTTTTGTTTTCTTAGAATTAAACGACATTCTTAAAAATTAATTTAATTTAGAAAAAGTTGAACTGGGAATTTAACTATTTTATTTTCATTTGAAAATGTATCTTTTTGAATTCAAAATTCAGCTACTTATTTGAAAATCTAACTACTTTTTTGAAACTTTTGCTTTCTGGTTGAAGATTCTTGATTTTGGTTGAAAATGGTTTGTTTGAAAATTTAATTACTTTCTTGTCAATCCGTTCTTTTAGTTGGAAATTAATTTTTTTAAATCATATTTTTAAACTTTCATTTCTAGTAAAAATTTTTGTTATTAAACTAGTGTCTTTTTTAAAATTCTTTTTTAAATATGAAAACCCAAAAATATTCTTCCTTGAAAATTCAGCCTTTTGGTTAGAAACTGAATTATTTTGATAAGATTCAACTATTTTGTTAAAAATTCGTTTTTTCGGTAGAAAATTAATCTTCTGTGATGAAAATTAAATAATTTTGTTAAAAAATATCCTTTTTTGTTAGAAACTTATTGTTGAAAATTTATCTTTTGGTTGAGAATGCAATTATTTTGATACAAATTTGTCTTATTTGCTCAAAATGTGACCCTATTTTGTTGAAACATCATTGCTTCTTGGTTAAAAATTAATTTTTTAATTTACAAATGTCACTATTCCTTTGTTAGTGTGAAGATGATTTTTTTTATTGTAAATTCAAATGTTTGGTTGAAAACTTATCTTTTTACGTTTAAAATTTGACTTTTTCGGTAGAAAATTAATCTTCTTAGTTACAAATTTAACAATTTGTTTAAAAGTTCACCTATTTCATTAAAAATTCAACAATTTTTTTAAAAACTAATTCTTTTTGGTTTAAAATTCACTAACAATTAAATCGTGATACTCAAAAGTTCAATTTCGAGCACCTAAGATATTTTATACTAGCATTCATATTAATTAATTGTTAAATATTAACAGTTCTACAAGTATTTTAAACGAAATTTCAACAAAATTTCTTGAAATATTTTGCAATGACTGAAAATTTTTTAAATCCTTTATAATGTGTCGAATTTCTTCATATGCCTGGAAACTATTAAAATTCATAGAATAAAATGAAACCCATAATGAAATACAATTTACTTTATTCCCTAAAATACTTTATAAATTCTTTAAAATTCTTCGAATCGAATAAATCTATTAAAAGAATTCAAAATCATTCGAAATTCCTTGCATATAAATTAAATTGTTTATTAAATTTCTTTTCAAATATCTGTAAAATAAAATGGGATTTTTATTTTCTGATACTGAAAGCATGCACTATTTGAAAATCCATGGCAATACATTTTTTATTTTAAGAGTCCTACATGTTTTTAAAATAATATCTCTTAAAATCCGTTAGAATCTTTTTAAATAACATAGTCTTAACATCCTTTAAAAATTGTTTTACGTCCTTGAAATTGTTGAAATTCATCGAAATACTGTTTAATTTATTTTCTGAAGTTCTCTATAAATTAACTAAAACCCTTTAGAGTCTCTCACATTCTTTGAAAAACGTGTAAATCCATTAAGACGTGTAGAAATCATTTTTAAATAAAGTAAATTTCAAGTATCCCTTGATTTTTATTTTTTATTATTCAAAACATAAACTATTTGAAAATCCATAATATTATATTTTTAAATATTTGGTGTTTTGTAAATGTCTGAAATGAGATAAATAATTTGAAAAATTTTAAGAAAACATTTTCTTAGGAGCAATAGACTATATCTTTAATTACAAAAAAAAACCAAAAAATTCCTAAAAAAAAACTTCTCTTTGGGCGAACGACAATGCATTTTGTTTAAATTGGAAAAAATTTGTATAAATCTAAGGAAATTTTTTATGTGTGTAACATTCCTGAATCAAGTTTCAGGATGTTTTCGCAATTTTCTCGTCAACCATGAAACGAATCTAGCACACAAGATTTTAAGGTTGACTAATAATGTGTCAAAAATACTTCCCTGACCGTTAAGAAAATTTGAAGCTCTTAAAGTTCTACTGATATATAATTTTTTGATACTAAAGTAAGGCCAAAAGTGTCTGCCAGTCTAATTTCTATGAACAACTCTCACGCTTATAAGGCCAATCTTTAAAATGATTTTAATGATTAATGTCAAATGCATTTCTAGAAATCTTAATAGAGGCTTCTAAGCGTTTTACAGAAAAGCAATAATTCCGGTAAGAATTGTTTGTTTAACAGTAGTTATTCAGAATTTTAGTTTTGCTTCACCTTTAGGGAAAAGTTATTTCCATTTTTCTGCAATCCTCATGACCAAGGCTCATTTTATTATTTTTATTTTTTATAATTCTATTTGAGTCAATTTTATTTAAAAAAATAATTTGAAAAGCATACTATTATTATTGTTATAAACAATGATATTTGAAATTTCAATGAACACCACCTTAATAGAATTGTAGAGAATCCTTTAAAGAATAAAATGAGGTCTTCGTCATTAGGATTAAACAAAAATTGTAACCTTGCCCTAAAGAGAAAACTACAACTCAAAATAACTAAAGTTAAATAAAAAATGTTCGACTGAATCATTTTTTCTCATGTACGATCAGAAGCCTCTATCAAGATGAGCAGAAAATAATTATAGATTTTTTTTTTTTATTGTATAAATCATTTCAAAAATTGGCCGCTTTTGAGATCGATTGTACATCGTTATGGTCTCATTTTGAGTCCCAAATTTTCTAAAAAGTCTTCAATTTAGGAGAATGTAATTTGGCCCCGTTAAATATATATCAAATTATAGTTAGATGACATCTTTGCTGTTTTTTCGAAAGATCCAAGTATCATGACTATAAAGAAGATTTTTTAATTGGCATTAGGGTCGATAACATTTATTTTTGTTTTGCAATTAAGTTTTAATAAATATATATTTTTTCAAATTAAATCAAAATTAGATTTTTTATGTTCCGCTTCGGACTGACTCTCCGGACTCGTCAGTAAGGCTATGTGAATCAGTCCTGCACGAGTCCGGTGAGTCAGTCCAGGACGAAAAACAAACAATCTTATTGTTATTTAAATCTACAGAAAACATTTATTAAAAATTAATTGCAGAAAAAAAAATACTTTTGATCCTGCAGTCAATAAAAAAATCTTCTTTATAATATATCAAACTGTTGATTATTTTTACGTGATAGTTTATAATAATATTAGGCCTTTTGAAGTAAAGTGTAAACTGTTTTTAATTCCTGACCTGTAGCAACCCAGTAAACTGTTTTCTACATGATAAGTAGTATCCTATATCAATACAAATAACATTTCTATTAACACGATGCAAGAACGAATTACATGACTTTTTGCTTTACGTGACTGCGTAACTAGCTGGTTCCAGCAGAAAGAAATGTAAATTGTAAATTCGTCACTTAATTGATTGAACACATTAGCTCAAAAGTGTCGACTGCGAGGCGGTCTCGCACAAAAGGTAGAGCGACTCGAGCCTAAAGTTAGATATTCGTCGTTGGACAAATAACAGATTCGTTTAGCGTTTAGCATGCTGGACTTGCTACCGGACAGGATAAACAGCCGGTGAGGAATAACAATAAAACCCTTGTCGTTCAGTGAGAGTAAATCTCGGGGTGGAAATGGTAAAAACGCAGGCCGAAAAGGCAAAGCCCGGGAGCCACAGAAACGTTAACCGCCGGATATAGGTGCTAATTGTCAAGTCGGCCTCGAACGTTTTCTTTTTGGAGACGATTCGATCCAGCTAATGAGTTCGACAAATATGCTGACCTACGTCGTCGTCCTCAAGATATTTAAGAAGAAAGAGAGTAAGGAATTTAAAGTAATACCGCATCTTGAATTCGACGAAAAAATCTCGTTATATTGTGTCAAAGAGTAAACAACAAGTGATACAAGATACTTTTTTTTATTTCACTTCTTTTCTGAGGTATGGTATTAAAATAAAAATAAGTATGTTTATTTATATTCTTTTTAAAAAGCGATACAAAAAATGAGTTTTGAATAACTAGGCCTCGGACTCATTTGAGAAATTCAAAATGGTGTCAATAGTAGCATGAACTTGGAAAATAGTAGCAGAATTGCTGCAATTTTGTAAATATTAAACCAAAAGATAACCTATTTTTTAAATGCAGTATATAATCAATCTTCCATAAAATCACGTGAAATCCTTTCGAATCTTGTGAAAGACTTTAAAAGCTTTGATACATGTCGAAATCTTTTAAGAACTTATGAAATCCGTAGAAATCCCTTGCAATTTATTTCCTAAAGTTCTCTCTAAATCCTTTGGAATTCCCTGAAATCTTTTTAATATTATTGATATCCTCGATGCCTTTATAAAATTAAATTTGTCTAAAATATTACGAAATTCTTTGAAACCCTTAAAAATGTCGAAGTCCCCTTAAATTCGTTAGAATTTTTATAAATACCCTAAACTTTTCAGAGCCTGAGCTAACTCTTTTAACACGGTGATTCAAGTAAAATATACGTTTCTTCATTCCTAAAAATAAATTTAACTAAAGATACTAGATGTAGGAAAAATTGAAATCAAAATACCAGTTGTCACAATTACGGAGGGGGGTGGGGCAACTATGATAATCTGCTGGAGCGCTCGGTTTTCCGAACTGATTATTCGGTGTAATCTGAATAATCTAGTGCAATCAATTTTTAATTCGCGCAGTAATCCCAACTTTTCAATCTTCGAATCATCTAATCCGAGTAATCCAGAGTAATCTAGTCTTAATCTTGAGTAATGCGTTTCTAATCCAGGGCAATCCACTTTTAATTTAGATAATCCGAAGTAATGTACGTAATCCAAGTAATTGACTTGTGATGCAGATTAATAGAGCTTATTCATAGTAACTTTCGTGAATAATTCCAATAGTTTGCAACTATTTTGTTAAAAATTAAAATTTTTAATGAATAAAATTAGTTTTTTAACTGAAACTTTAACAAGATTCCGGTTTTTGACAGAAAATTCAACTACTAGGAAAAAATTACCCCGTTGGTGGGAAATTCAACAATTTTGTTAAAAAGCCTTTTTTGTTGTTGTTAAAAATTGAATTATTTTCTTGAAATGTCCTCTTTTTAGATTAAAAATGCAACTACCTTAAAAGAAAATTATTTCTTTGGATTTAAAAGTCAATAAGGATTTTCAAAATTCGTTTTTTTTTTTAGTTGTTGTACACTAATTTTTTCACTAAAAATCGAACGATTTGATGCTAAGATAAAAACGCGTCTTTAAATTAATTTTTTTTCAATTTTTGGATTAATTTTTTTTTAAATCATTTTCATTTTCGGATTCAATTTAATTTCATTATTGGATTAAAACTTTGTATAATTTTTCGTTAAAAACGATTTTTTTTAACTGAAAATTTAACTATTTAATTTTAGGTGAAAGCCTGTCTTCTTAGTTGAAAATTCATGTATTTTGTTGAAATTTTTTTATTTTTGCAGAAGATTCAGATTTTGGCTCAAAAATTAAACTTTTTTTCAAAACTGAAATATTTTGTTAAAAAATACTTTTTTAACTTAAAATTTAAGTATTACCTTTTTGATTTTGTATTTATCATTTTGGGTTAAAATTTCAACTACTTGGAAGAAAATTTAAAAACTTTTTGCAAAATTTCTTCTTTTGTTTAGAAGTATATTTTCAATAAAATATATGAATTTTCGAAATCAATAGTTAAATTATAAACTAAATCGTAGTTACATTTTCTACCAAAATAGTTGAATTTTCAACTAAAAAAGATGAAATTTCAACCAAAAATGGAGTGGTAACATTCCCAGTTTACAAAATTTATTTTCAGTAAAAAATTCGTCTTCTTCCAGTTAATTTAAACAAAACAAAAATCAAAACTATTTTAACAAAACAGTTGAATACACTGCCGAAAAGATGAAGATTCATGAAAGAAGATTAATTTTATATGCAAGAAGAAGAATTTTTAATACAATATATGAATTTTACGCTCGAAAGTTTATAGTTTTCCACCTGACATAGTAGATTTTTATCATAAAGATTAATTTTCTACCAAGTAGTCATTCTTTCCAAATTATTTAATTTAACATAAAAATAGTTGAGTTTTTCACTGAAGAATATAAATTTTTAAACCAAAATGGAATAGTTATATTTTGAGTTGAAAACATTAATTTGCAACGAAAAATAAATTTTATTCCAGTAAAATTGAACAAATAAGAATTTGTAACAAAAAGGTTATGTTCCACTATACGATACTTCTAATATTCTACCAAATTATTGAAATGTTTAGGATAAAAAGAAAAATTTTCTACAAAGCAGTTAAATTTTCCAACCGAAAAGATGAATTCTTAACGAAGCCTGTAATACTTGATATTTTAGCAAAAAACTATATCATCGCAAGATAAAAAAAAACAGTTTAATTCAAGGGAAGAAGACAAATTTTCAACAAAATCGTTGAATCCGACACAAAATATATTTCCAATCTAAAGATGAATTTTTAAATAAAATCATAAATTTTCACACAAAAAAATAGATTTTTAACAAAGAGTTTAAATTCAAAACAAGCAGTTGGATTTTTAAACAAAAAAGATAAATTTTTAACAAAGTAGTACAAATATTAACTAAATTATTAAATTTGTTACAAAAAAGATGAGTTTTCAACAAAATAGTCGATTTTTCAACAAAGTAATTAAATGTTGAATCAAATAAAAATATTAAGCAAAACAGAAATTCGAAAGAAATATCATGAAAAAGGTAAAATCTTTTGAAAACAAGAGAAAAAAACAGATATTCTTTAAAAAGGTGAAAGGATGGGTACATAATGAATATTAATAAATAAAAAATAAACTTTACATAGACATGTAATTTTTAAAATTACCTTACTTATTGAAGATCCCCAAAGCCTCCGGAGTATGAAAAATATAACCTTATCCTTGGGAACGGAAAGTCTCAACACTGGACACAATTAATTAAAATTTTATTGATACACCAACGGAAAAAAATTAAAACCGAATGCCACATTTATATTTGAAATAGTAATTATCGAAAGCAATGATTTTAAACTGCGTTCATGCACAAATCGATTTTTTCTAATCTAAATTGTTGACAGGAAACAGAAGAAAGAGCACAAAACAAATACGAATTTTGTTTTCAAATTTTCCGACTCGCGACATTACACTACCGATAACTTTTTTCGTCGAAAAAAAACTGAACCGAAGATAAGACCTTTTATTTATAAGTAAAGCTTTTGAAGAAAAGAACTCATTAACCTTCACCGCTGATAAAAAAAACTAACCACAAAAAGTTATTTGAATTTTGGCAGATTAATCGAAAATCATCGCGAGCTTGTTAAAACTGTAATCCTTCAGAGTCCCGAAATTCGGAAAGTGTCACTTTGAGAATGGTTTTGACGATAGCTGGCAAGAAAATTTCACGAGAAAAATAATCTCGACTCCGTTGTAAACACAGTGTGCGCAAATGGCAAAAAACTGGCGGGAGGTGAACGACCTGACACAGCGATATTCAGAATCGGAAGTTGCGATCGAGAATCGAAATTTAATCTATTCAAAAAATTCCTAAATAATAAATTAATTAAGTAAATAAATATTAATAATTTGAATGAAGATTTATAATATTTATTATTTGAAGAAATTTGGAGAATTTGAGTCTGAATATTTCTGGTCGAAAATTTATATTTGTTATTCTCTGATTTGAGTCACGTGAAGTTTCGCTGTTCCGGCATCCTGCCGTTTCGTTTTTTTTTCATGCCGGTCGGGCGGGTTTGTTTACGTTCGAAGGTCGAGTCGAAATTGAATATTTCCTGAACTTTTCTCGTCAATTGACAACAGAAAACGGAAAAAAAACTCTTCTTCAGGTGAAATTGAATATATTTCGGGACTGTGAATTGTAAAAGTGTAAACAATCTCCTCCTAATAATCGCGTTATTAGCGGAAGTCCGAGTAAGTAAAAAATGGTATTTTGGTCACTAATTGTGATTTTGTGGCTGTTTTTTAAATACAACATGTTTCTTATATATAGAACACTACTTCAGAATGATAATTAGATGTTTACCTAAATTTTATCTCAAAATAGAGTTAGAAAGTCGTGGTTTTTTTCGAATTTCGAATTGCTATCAATTTTTCAGTTACAGCGAGGCAATAATCAACTAAAGATAACAAAAATAAATGTTTGAAAAATGTATTATTGCTTATTACTATATTCTTTAAGAATAATGTTGGAATGTTGACACTTTTCTGGAATTTTCTAATTTTGATCCACTTTTAAATTAGAGTGAGGTAATTATTAATTAAAGATGATTAAAATAATTGTGTTAGACAATTTATTATTATTATTATTATTTTAAATAATATTCTTTTGAAATAATGCGAGAAAGTTGCAGGTTTTTCATGAAATTTTCTAACTTTTGTCTACTTTTTACTTATAGTAAGTTATTATTTAATTAAATTTAACAAAAATAATTGTTTAAACAAAATGTTGCTGTTCGTAACTATCTTCTATAATAATGTTACAGAGTTGCGGTTCGTACTGAAATTGTCAACTTTTTTCACTTTTTATCTGCAGTAAGGCAATAATTGATTTAAGTCAACAATCGTAATTGTTTAAACAATTTTATTTATTAATATATATTCTCTCTTATAGAAATGCCAGAAAAGCGGTTTTTCTGAAATTCTTGACCTTTTGTCAACTTTTTACTTACTCAGCTAATAATTCAGGCATGTTAACAAAGATAATTTTTTAAACAATGTATTATTGTTTGTAACTATATTATTTCAAAAAAATGTTAGAATGTTGCAGTTTTTCTGAAATTTTTAAATTTTTGTCTACTTTTCAATTATATTGATATAATTATCAATTAAGGTTGACAAAAATAATTGTGTTAAACAATTGACTATTATTTTAAATAATTATCATATGAAATAGTGCGTGAAAATTGCAGTTTTTACTGAAATTTTCAAGCTTTTGTCAACTTTTTGCTTGCAGAAAGTAACTAATTAAATGATTGAAAAATAATTGTTTAGGCAAACTATTATTGTTTATAACTATGCCTTATAATAATGTTAGATAGTTGCGGTTTTTTCTTAAATAATTGTCCAGTTTTTTCACTTCTCTACTACATTAAGGCAATAGTTAATTCAAGTTAACAATCATAATTGTTTAAAAAATTTATTCTTGTTTTTAACAATATTTTCTTTGAATAATGCTTGAATATTGCAATTTTATCTGATATTTTTACTTTTGATCAACTTTCTGCTTAGAGTGACTTAAAAATTATCCAATTTAAGAAAAATAATTGTTTAAAGAAATCTTTATTATTTAAATTTATATCTATCTTGTATAATATTTATGCTAGATAATTGCGGGTTTTCTAAAATTTTGTTGCACTTTTGACTTACTGAGCTAATACTTCAGGCATGTGAACAAATATAATTTTTTAAACAATTTATTATTGTTTATAAATATTCTCTTTAAAAATAATGTTGTAAAGTTGCAGTTTTTCTAAGATTATCCACTTTTGTCACTTTTAAACTGCAGTATGGCAATAATTATATTAGGTTAAAAAAAATGTTTTAAAGAATTTATTATTATTTTAAATAACATTGTTTTGGAATAATGCGCGAAATTTGAAGTTTTTCCTGAAATTTTCAAACTCTTGACCACTTTCCGCTTGCAGTAAGTAATTAATTAAATAACGGACTAATAATTGTTTAAACAAACTATTATTGTTTATTACAATCTCCTATAATAATGTTAGATTGTTGCGTTTTTTTTCTGAAATAGTCCACTTTTTTAACTTTTCAACTACACTAAGGCAATAATTGATTCAAGTTAACAATCATAATGGTTTAAACAATTTATTCTTATTTTTAACAATATTTTCTTTAAGTAATGCTAGAGTGTTCCGTTTTTTTTGATCTTTTTAACTTTTGGAGAACTTTCAGCTTTAAAGTGAGTTAAAAGTTTTGCAACTTAAGAAAAATTATTGTTTAAACAAATCTTTATTATTTACATCTATCTTGTTTAACATCCATGCTATGTATTAGCGGGTTTTATGATATTTTTAGCTTTATTCAACTTTTTACTTACTGAGCTTATAATTAAGGCATGTTAACGAGCATAATTTTGTAAACAATTTATTAATGTTTGTGACTATTATTGGCTTTTTAGTTCTGATCAAATAATAAATAAAAACCGTAGAGAGTTATTTTGTAATCAATCTTCTTTTTTGTGAGCATATATTTTTTAATACAACAAAATATTAAAAATATTATTTACATTTTCTATAGGGATCATATTGAATAAATCTTTTCCTTGAAGTAGTTACTGCGGGTCTCTTCATTTAAAATAATATTTTTAAAACATTAGAAACGAGTAAAAATACTTTATTCCGAGAAAAATGGAATGCTATTTAAAAAATTCTTTTTCTTGATGTTCATTAGCATTATTAAATAAACATATTATTAAAAATAATAATAAAATGTCTAAGCAGTTCTTTTTCTTAACTTAAATTAATTATTACCCCACTTAAATTGATAATTGGACAAAAAGTGGAAAATTGTACAAAAACCTACAACTTTCTAGCATTATTTTGGAAAATATTGTTTAAGGCAATAATAAATAGTCAAAACAATAACTTCCGTTAAATTTAATAGAGGAATACTAGTTTAACTAAAAAGTTGAATCTATGTTGAAAACTTTGAGAAAAACTGCAACTTTCTAACTCTATTCTAAGAGAAATTTGCTATCTTACCTTAAAAATTATTATTATTGGTCTAGTGGAATATTTATTCACATGAGTTTATTAATTTTCAATTGTTTAAACAAATGGAATTTGTTTAAATATTGTTTTATGAAAATGATTAATATTTCTTCAGTGAATTATTTATGAACATTGTTCGATTTATTTTATTACAAACATTTAAAAAAATATAAAAATCATTACTTAAATATAACTGATAAATTAATTATTAATCAGTAATTAATTATTACTTATAAATATTCCACTAGAACCACAGTACTAATTTTTATTTGAAAAAAATTCGAAACAAAATTAATCGAACAAATTATATATGTTTAAATAATTAAAAATAAACTCCTGTTAATAAATATTCCACTAGACCAATAGTGATAATTTTTAGGGAAAAAAGGGAATTTTCCTGACAAAATATTTTTAAAAATTACATTTATTAAAACAATTGAAAGTAATTAAACCAATGTCTTTAAGTATTTCACTAGACTAATAGTAATAATTTTAAGAAAAGGGGGGGGGGGGTTCGAAAAAAAAATTATTTATACAAATTCCATTTGTGCAAATAATTAATTAACCAATGATAATAAATATTCCACTAGATCAATAGTAACAATTTAAGTAAAAAAAAACATGAGACTACAGGGCTTAAAAGGTCGATTTTACGAAGAATTGACTTTTTTTGTTTTAAAGGTAGTTTTCAGGTACTCGTGGGGGTGTATTCGGGGTGTCAAACCCATATGTCCTATAAATGAAATTTTTTGTTTGGTAATTTTCAACAGGCCCCCATACTTCCCCGTCACATTTTTTCAAATCCTAAAAATGTATTCCAAAAACTCAAAAAAGTGATTCTTCCCCGTGCATTTTACATGGAAAACTTCAAGTCAAACCCGGCACCTGTTAAAATCGAAAAAAAATTAAATTACGGAATTTCTTTTTTCGGATTTGGAATAAGATTGGGGGGAACGTTGCCCTCTAAAAAAAAGCGTTTTTCAGCCACCCTATTTTACCCCCTTCAAGATCAGGTTTTTAGTACGGTTGAGTGCTTCGTCTCTTAATCGAAAAAGTTTTTCGGGAGCGAAAATCGATAATCTTCTTTCCTAAAATCATAAAACTGTTGCATTTTTTCCTGAAGAATGATTTAAAAATTCGTTTAAGAAGTCTTGTTTTAATTCCCAAAGTAAAGTGTTTGGTACAATCAAAAGAAGGGTGATCAGTTGTCCGAATTTTTCAGGGCATGACCTGGTTTCTTACCACCTAAATTTTTTTCACAATTTCTGTGAACGCATTCTTACTGTGACTGTTTAAATGAGAAACTTTACATACATGCAATTGTACGCAAATTTTGAAAGAAAGAAAATAATCGAATTGCTGAAAAATTGAAAATTCTTAAAAGTATTTAAAATATATAACATATTGTTGATTTCAAATCGTAGATTTCAAATTATTTATGTCTTACGGTCCAATCGTTAATCGAAAATAAATTCAAATTTCAGTCAAAAAAACGTAACATTTAGGTCAATTGTTTAAAAAAAATTAATTACAATTTATTCATTTTAGAAGTCTCAAAAAATACTGAGACTTTAGTCAATTAGACTACATTTTTTAAAAATATAGTACGAGAAAACAAATTAGAGTAGGTTAGGACGGACGAACAGAAATTGACAGTTTTGCACAATATAACATATTGTACAGATTGTATGAAAATATTTAAGTTGAAAATGGTGACTTCTATTAAGTTATTTGTTAATTTATAAACATAGAAAATAAGCAAAAAATTTTATTATTTTGCTCAAAATTTAAACGTTTGGTCAAAATCAACAAATTCCATCTTTTTGTTTGAAAGATCGTCTTTTTGGGTTAAAAATAATTCAACTATTTGTTTGAATAATAACTTTTTTGTTAACAAATCATATTTTCTGTTTGGAAATTAAATCGGTTTGTTGAAAGTTGTTCTTTTTGGGTCATATTAAATTGTTTTTGGTATCAAGTTAAAATTATTTTTGGTTGAAATGTCAACTGTTACATTTTTCGTTGAAAATTCAACTACTACTAGAAGCTCTTACGCGCGCGACCCAATAATTTACTTGTAATAATTCTATTTGGAAACGAAGTTCAAGAAAATACCACGCATCATTTTCACTTTAATAACTTCTATTTATACACTACTTCGCATGGGTATCATATGTGACGAAAGACCGAGTTGTGTACTCGAATTTTGAAAACCCGATTAAACTTGGGAGGTGGTGTTCTGCAGTTGTCCTCTCATCTGACCGAATGTTTACGCAAATGCGAGTACTTCTAGCAAATTCGTATGTACAATACCTTAGTAAAAAAACTGACCCTATTCTTTAGAAAATAGCCAAATTATAAACCTTTTATGAAACTTCTTACAATAATTAACAATTCTGGTAAATTTAACAAATAACTTAGAAAAGAAACATCACGAAAACAATCTTAGTTAACTTCGTGAAAAAATTTAAATAATACCCTGATTCTCAATCTGTTTATGAAAATTATTTGAATGATTAATAATGATAATAAATTTACAACGTAACATGGCAAATGATCATCGAAATACATTCTTAGTTCATTCCATAAACAAATTATGCCTCTTCCTTGAAAAATAGCCAAGTTATAAGTATTTTGATAAACATTTTTTAAATAATTAATAATTGTAGATTTTCAAAGCATCAGAGAAAAAATCACCAGAAAGATATTCCTGGTTAATTATGTTAAAAAATGAAGCCTACTCGTAGAAAGAAAACCAAACTTTTCTTTTTTCCATTGAAATTCTTTCAATAATTAATAGTTCTTGTTAATTTATAAAGCAACATAGAAAAGAGTCATCAGATAGACATTTTTACTTGACTCCGTAATCAAATTTACTTTTAGAAAAAAGGGCAAACTCTTAATTTTTCAATTAAAATTGTTTAAATAATTAATAGTTCTTGTCAATTTGCAAAGCAATATAGAAAAGATTAATCGGATAGACATTCTTAGTTGTCTCCGTAAACAAATTTACTTGTAGAAAAAAAGGTAAGCTCTTAATTTTTTAATTAAAATTTTTGAAATAATTAATAGTTCTTATAGATTTACAAAGTAACATAGAAAAGAGTCATCAGGTAGACATTCTTAGTTGACTCCGTAACTAAATATACTTGTGAAAAAAGTGTACATTTTTAATTTTTTAATTAAAATGGTTAAAATAATTTATAGTTCTTTTGTAAAGCAACAAAAATTGTGTAAATAATTAACAGTTCTTATATATTTACAACGCAACATAATAAATTAAACGTATTCTTTAAAGAAGAGCTATTTATGAAAATTGTTTAAGTAATTACAATGTTTGAAAATTAAATAAATGCTAAAAGCCATAAATACTTTGTTGAAAATTTAATTTCTTTATTGACTACTCATTATATAAATTTAAAAAC
This sequence comes from Belonocnema kinseyi, assembly GCF_010883055.1. NCBI lineage: Eukaryota > Metazoa > Arthropoda > Insecta > Hymenoptera > Cynipidae > Belonocnema > Belonocnema kinseyi. Next base: position 27,376,766 of record NC_046664.1, read on the forward strand.
TTTTGTTGTTGAACATTTGACTATTTTGTTATAAATTTGTTTATAAGTAGTGGAAAATTAATTTTTTAAATAAAAACCTAAGTATACTATTTTTGGTTGAAAACGAATGTATTTTGTTGAAAATTCGTCTTGTTTGGTAGAAAATCAATATTTGTCGTTTAAAAATCAACTTTTTAATTGAAAATTCAACTATTTGGTTAAAAATTAAATTTCCTAATTGAAGATTCATTATTATATTTACAAATGTATTTCTTTAGTTAAAAGTTATACTATTTTGTTGAATATTCGTCTTTTGTGATAAAATATTAATCCTATTAATGACAAATTTCTCATTTGGTGTACAATACATCTTTTTGGTTAACAAATTAACTGTTTATTCAAAATTCGTGTTTATATTTCAAAATTAATTCTTTCAACTGAAAATAAAACGATACCAGTTCGGTTTGAAAATTCGTCTTTGTTGGGTAAAATGGATATTGATGGTTGAAAATTAATATTTTTTGTTAAAATTTCCACAGTTTGGTTCAAAATAAATTTTTGTATCAAAGATTCATCATTGTTATAAACAATTTATTTCTTTGGGTGAAAGTTTAATTATTTTTTTCAAAATTCGTCTTCTGTGTAGAATAATAATTTTCCTGGGGAAAATTCATCATTTGTTTGATAATATATATTTTTGGTTGAAAATTTAACCACTACATTAAGGAAAATTCATTCTTTATAGTTAAAAATTAATTTCTTCAACTGTAAATATTACTTTAATTTTGGACTGAACATTTATCTTTTTTAGTTGAAAATTTATGTATTTTATTTTAAATTTGTCTTTTTCAGTAGAAAATAAAAGCTCTTGGTTGGAAATTAATTTTTCTTATGAGAGATTCCTCATTTCAGTTAAAAATGTATTCCTTCCGTTAAAAATTAAACTATTTTTTTGTTTGTATTTCGTTAAAAATCTATCTTTTTGGTAGAAAACTAATCTTATTATTTGACAATGTATGTTTGGGCTGGAAATTTATTTGTTTGGTTTAAAATTTAACTTAAAGTAACGTTTTTAAACGGCCAGGGAAAATAAAATATTGTTCCAGGAAAGTTAGGGATATTTAGGAAATTTCAAAATTGGTACTTTCTAAAAGAAAACCTTCTTTAGAAGGTGATTCCAAAATCCTTTACTTGAAAGAATTTCGATTCTGGGCTTTTTAGACATGAAAAATTTAGAGCGTTTGAAATTGAAAATATTTGAAAAAGAGTTTTTAGTTGATCAACTGTGAATGTATAAATAAATTATTGATTAAAATTTTTTTTAGTTCAAATATATAAAATTAAACAACAATCGATTTTACAAGATGATTCTGGGTAAACGTCCTATTGGAATTTTATAAACTATTTTAAAATTTCAAATAAATTTAAATTAACGGATGGAAAGGCATGCTTTTGTCAAAACAGAAAATCCTGAATGTTAAACGGTACTGAAAATAAAAGTTAAAGAAACTAAAAACCTTCAGAAATTTTAAAAGACTGAAATTATTAAATTCTGGAATTAATATAGTTAAAGACATTCTAATACAATTTGTAATAAATCATGTAATGGTTCGCTGTTTTTTTTAATTACTCCGAAAATTGTGTTAAACCTTGAGGACCTAGGTCAGGATTAGTCAGGAAATCAGGAAAATACGAACGCATTTGGGGAAAATTCTGAAATTTTGAAATAAATCGTGCAGAAGTTAGGGAAGTTTTATATATTGAACTTTCATGACTTTTTCCATATTTTTATTTGACTTGAAGGATAACAATAAACTTTGAAATATAATAAATTTGAAATTTTGATTTGAAATTGTTTTATTTAGGCTGTACAAGATTCTATGCTTAAAAAATTACAAGAGAAAGATTCACGTCTTTGAATAATAATGGTTAGTGAAAATGAAATCTTTTGTCGTTTGATAATTCAACTATTTTATTGAAAGTTTGTCTTTTTGGTTTAAAAATTTATCTGCTTAAGTAGAAAATTAATCACTTTTGGATAGAAGTGCTATTGTGTGTGGAAATGTAAATATTTTGTTGCAATTTGATCATTTTTATATGATAATTAATACCACAATCATGTTCTTGGGGTAGAAATTCGTTTGTCTTACAAAAAAAATCGTGTTTTCACTTGAAGGTCAACAATTTAGATAAATTTTGTATCGCTTGCCTAACTGAAAATTCTGTATTTGTTAAAAATTCGTCTTTTAGGATAAGAATTTGTCATTTTATTTGAAAATTCATCTCTTCTATTGAAAATTCGTTTTTGTTTATAGTTTAAAGTGACTTTGTTTGATAAAAATCTAACTTTTCCAGATTTCTTTCAAGAAAATATTCATTTAAAAGTTTATATATTTGATTAAAAAGTCTTATTTTTGGTTTTCAAAGTCGCCTCTTCTCGTAGAAATTTAATCTGTTTTTATAATCGTCTTTTTTGTTTGAAAATTCAATTAATTGTTCAAAAATGTTACTGCTTTTAGTTGAAGTTTAATTTATTTAAATTAAAAATTCGACTATTTGGTTGAAAATTCAACATTTTGCTTTTGAATTTAATTAGTCGTTAAAAATGAAAATTTTAGTTAAAATTGATCCCTTTTGTATTAAGGTTCAACTATTTAGATGTAAATTGAACATTTTGTTCAAAGACGGATTTTATTCTTGTTGTTCTTTAAAATTAAAATATTTGATAGGAAATTTATCTTTATTGATTGAAACATAACTTTTTAGCGAGATTTTTAGATTTTTTAGGTTATAGATTGGTTGAGATATTAATTATTGAATTTTGTTTGAAAACTTATCTTATCAGGTTGAAAATTAAACAACAACTGCAGGTAGGAGTAAAAGGACCTGCGCGGAGTGTACGGTGGTCACTTAGAAATGAACAAACATAAGCGTTTTTTGCGAAGCGACACTCTCTCGGGTTTTCTTACCCACCAACCCAAGAAAAACTGGCACAGTCTCCAATTTTGACTGTATTTGGCTTGTATTTTAATTTTTTTTGTTTGAAGATCCGACTTTAGAGTAGAAAATTTATCTTTTTTCTTACAAAAACCTCTTTTTGGTTTGAAAACTTAGATATTTAGTTGAATTTGATTGTAAATTCAATGATGTGGTTAAAAGTAAATATTTCATTTAAAATTCGTCTCTTTTACATTAAGTTTCAACGATTTGGACGTAAATTCAACTTTTTTCCAAAAATGAATTTTGCTATTTAAAATTTAATTCGTCCTTTCAGACAGAGAAGTCAGCTTTCTTATTTGAAGTAAAAAAATTTGAAATTACTTAATTTTAATTTAAAATTGCTTTATTCCGTTTATAAAGATTCTATGTTAAAAATGTTACAACTTTAAAATTCTCGTCTTTGAATATTAATGGTCAGAGATAATGAAAAATTGGTGAGGGAAAAACCAGTTACAAATCAGGGAATCGTAAAAAACGTTTTACAACATTTTTAGAAATATGTTGCCTATATCCTAAACTTTTAGAGAATCAAGTAAAATTTTGACATCTTATTTTTCTGTATAATTAATTAAACAATTAATTCATTTCCCCCGCTTCATATACAGCTATTTTAATTGCGGTGCGTAATAATGATGGCAAGAAAAAATTGTACGTCTTGGGAAAGTATGACGATGACGCAATGTGAATTGCGAATATCCAAGAAAGGGAAATGCTTTCTCGGGAGAGAAGATTTTTACTTGAACGAGCATCAACCACTTGTGAAAAAGGGAAACATTGTTGTAGCAAAGTTGAGAAGGCCAAGCAACTTAGTCGGCTGAATATCCTTCTGAAGGGCTTCCGACGACAAAAGAAATCATCCGAACCGCGATGAATATTCAGACACAAAAGTAAATTTGCATTTATTAAAACAACAAGGCGAACCCTTTACTCGAAGCGAGTTGCTCGCATAATTGCCACCTTTGCATCTGCTCGTGTCTCTATTTTTACGAGCCAGAGTTAAATGCTAGTCGCGGAAAATCTTTCGCAGATAAGTCACAATAAATACGAAACATCGCGTGGTTTTTTGATCGTTAAAAGAAACTGTACTGCATCGACAAAGTAAAGTGGAACGTTTCAAATGGGCTCGTGAATAATATTAGTCCAGGTTCGTTAACCGAGTTTAGATGACTATTTTGCATTCTTTGTCATTTTAAAGATGTTCTTGAGGCGAAAAATGGTAAACTGAAATACTTCCATAGAAACTCGACGGACTTGCAACTCATTTCATTTAATGATATAATTCGGTACCTCTATTTTATTCTTTCCAATACAGTTTTCCAAAAATGCATTAGACAATTTTGTTCAAACTTTTATGCATATTGCCTGGAAATTTTGTTGAAATCGCAAAAAATAATTGCTTTTTTTTTGTTTTGCGAAAAAATTATATTTATTGATGGCGCAAGCTCCATGGAGTTTAACACGTATATTTCCCATAAGAAAGGAAGATGTTTTTGTAAACTTTATTAAGAAACCTCAATATCTGCTAAATCAAGTTAAAACTCAACATTTCTGTTCACAAATAGCTATAGAATACGAATAATATAAAAACTTATCAAGTGTATCAACCCCATAAGTCTGTTTTATAGAGTCCCCAAGAAAATCCATAAGTGAAAAAATGTGTTTTGCGGGTTCTTTGTGCTAATTATAATCTTTCCAAAATTTTCCACTTTTCGTCCAATTTTCAATTAGATTAGAGTATTGTTCATTTAAATTCAAAAAATAATAGTATAAATAATTCATTATTACTGTTAATAATATTATCTTTGAATAATTCTAGAAATTGCGTTTTTGTGTTGTTGAAATTTTCAACTTTTTGTCCACTTTTCACTTGGTTTAAGTTAACATTTTATTAAATATAGCAGAAATAATTTTTTAACAAATTATTCTTTATGAAAGCTATCGTTCTCCACGGTGAGCCTGAATGAACTTTAAATCGGGGCGACAAGAGAGGTTTTATATTATTTTTGGTTTCTTTCTAGAAAGAATTCTTCAGAAACAATTTCCAAGAAAAATTAAAATAATTCTTATAACCGGTTTTTATTTAGTATTGTTTTAATGATATTTTCAAAGTAATTTGAAAAAAGGTTTATTTTCGAAGTAAGTTATGTTCAAATTACAAAAATGATAGCTATTATTCTTTTTAACCCTCGTCACTTATACCTCTGAAAAATGACATATTAATCATATGGGGTCAAATTGACCCCAGCTGACTTTTTCAATGTTTTCATATTCATTGTAAACATGGTTTTAACTTGAAAAAATTCACAGACGCTATTTAATACATAGAAATTAGATTCTGATAGTTTTTTTAAATGAAAATTATTTTGGGATGTATACGAAAATTCCCAAAATCCAATTCAAATTTAAGTCTCAAGTTGATGGTGGGGTCATTCTGACCCCTTGTGAAAGATAAGGGTTAATATAAATCTTGAATTAAAAGTGTATTTTTACATAATTATTAATTTACCAACGCATGCACTGGAAAAAAATTGTTCTTGAATCAAGAACATATTACTTGATTCAAGTTAATCGCAAGTACGTATGGGGATAATAGAATATTAATATGTTCCAAATAAAGAAGTACTTGCTACCGTATGCTTGGAACAAGCATACATTTTCTTAATCTGAGAAAATGTATTCTTAGAGATAATATCGCATTTTACTATTCTAAAACTTTATTGTGTTACTTCATATAGAGATGAATTCAAGTGCAAAACATAGTTCATTTCCATGAAATCATTTCTGATACACTTCAAGAATATATTTTCTCAATATAAGAATATGTGACTGGTGACTAAATAGACTAGTGCCTCAGCTGAACACTATTTCTCAAGAACAAAAAACTTTTTTCGAAGTTATTGTTATATAATCTTCATTTTCTAAATTATTAAAGTACCTACGTAATTCGCGCACACTGTTACTTACACATATCATCGTATGTCTAGACGCTTTAAAAAATCGCATTCGCCGAGGATTAAATCCTCCCTAACCTTAACTACCTAAACTAGTGTGTGCTAACCGCGCGCTCTACCGACTTCGCTATCGAAGCACTTGGATCTCAGGGACAAAAATTTGGGTAAGAATTTCAACGCAGGGTCGTAACAAGTCATATGGTGAGCCTCAACCAACTTCAAACAAAAAGTTGTTGAACTCAACTTTAATTTACCATTTTTTATTTAGAAAAATTTTATAATTGAATTTTACTTATTTCAAAAAAAGGCTCGATACTTTTTTTCCTAATATATTAAATTTTTTTTTTAAATATCCAAAAGGAATGAACAATAAATAAAAATTCTCCGTAAAATGCGCAGTTTTCCATTTATCCAACTCTTTTATTGTATATAATACTCTCTTACTAAATTTTTAATGAAAAATAACATTTCTGAAACAATAATTTTTAATATTTGAAAATGCGAAGCAAGCTTCACTTATTTAACAAGGCATTTAATAATTCTTGTTTTTAAATATTTAAAATGCTTAAAAACGACCCAAAGGTAATAAATAATAAAGAAAAGTTGCAAGTACAAAAATTCTTTATTGACAACAATGACAAACAATTACGTTCTGCTATACGAAAATTTTCATAAACCGCACAGTTTTAAATTTATTGAATTCTTGTATCATACCCTTTTTTTACAAAGATTTGAATATGGAATTGCTTTCCTAAAACAACAATTTAAAATATGCAAAAAATGATTGAACTTTAATTATTTTACAAAGGGCTCAATAGTTTTTTCTTTAAAAATTTAATCCGCTTAAAAACGATCTAAATCATTATGAAAAATGAAGAACTTTCAAGTTCAAAAACGCTTTAATATCCTCAGTGACAAATATTTTCTGATTTTTTTAAAACCTTTATAAAACGCACAGTTTTCGATTTATTTACTTCTTTTATAATACGTTTCAACTTATTTTTCATTTAATAATAACAATTCTTAAAAAATAACTTAAAATATGTAGAAAAAATTGATCGCTAGTTTAAGTATTACCTTTTTAGAAAAATGCTCGATACTTTATTTTTCTTTTAGATATAAAATACTTCGAAAACAGAAGAAAAAAGAATTCTGTAAAGAAACTTTTAGTGTAAAAACTTGCAGGTTAAAAGCGATCTCACGGTGGTCGGCTGAAAAATATTTGCTTGCTTCCTCCTTGCATTCTCAATTATTTTATTTAACAAATTGAAAGTGTCAGTTTTTTAACTGTTCCTTTTTAAAATGAAATGCATTCTTAATAAACTTTTTAAACATGTCATTGAATTCTTTTTTCTAAAATATTTTGCTTTAAAAACACATACAATTTTTTTAAATTATCAAGAAAATGTACGAGTAATAATTGTAATTTAAAGTATTTTTTAAAGCTCATAACTTTGTTTTATGATGTCATATATTTATTTTTTATTATTCACATAATAAAAAAAATTATGTTAGTATATGGGTGATTACCAAAATGTTAACCATTTGTAGTCCAAGACATTTTCCATGACTAATGAATTCTTCGACTGAAAAACTTAATTTCATTAAGTTTTTATGAATATACATACTAAGAATATCCGCATTAAATTTTCTATAATTAATGACATATTGAAACGAAATTTTCTGTAATCCTAGAATTCATTGACTGAAAAACCTAATTTTGTTAATTTTAATTTTAAAAACCTTAATTTATACGTAATTATTTAAAATAGAAGCATTGTATGCGCGCTACAGTACGCGGGAAGCATTGCATTGCCAATTAATAACATAGAAATATCAAACAAGATATTAACTATTTTACATAGCAAGTAAGAATATAAAATTCAAAATTATTTTAAAAATTCCTGCTCAATGAAGGAATTTTTTTTTCATAAGGAAACATCAATTCTTTGAATTCGGCTGGTTTACCATTTTTTTCTAAAGTTAAAAAATCTGTTGCTTGAAACTCATTTAGCTTAAATTAGAATAAGGCATGATCATTTTATATTTCCAAAACTATTTTTTTTTACTTATAACTTTCATGAATTTGGTAATTTTTGTGATTTTAAAACTGCAATTATCGAACACGAAAATTTTGTATAAACAAAATACAGCTATGTCTTACATACCTAATTTAAATTAAATAAGGTTCACATAATAAAATTTTTAACTTTTTAGAAATCAATTTTTATCCAGCCGAATCCAAAAAAGTAATATTTCCTTATTGAATAAAGAATTCATGTATTTAGCAGGAATATTTATTGTTATTTCTAAGTTGGGATATTTTTTTGTTAACTTGAATACTACACAAAAATAATTTCAGGGTGGCCGTTTTAATCGAGGAAAAAATTCCCAGTCATTTTCCGATTCACAAAAATTTTTCACAGTTAAAAAAATGCGAAATGGTTTAATTTTCAGTGGATTAATATATACAAAGAATAAGCGAAAAAATTATAGATGCAGTAAATTTATAACCTTTTAATAATTTTAGGAATGAAATGACTTTTGATTCTTGCATAATTATTTCAAAATTAAAAACACTTTTTTCATATCTATTTAAAAATTTTAATTTTTTGCCACCAAAAACTTACAGACGCAATAAACTTAAAATTTTTTATAGTTTTATGAGTGATTTGATTTGTGTGTCAGCCTAAAGTTAGTAGTCTATCAAAGTTGCAAATTCCTACCTACATTTGCATAAATAAAATTGATTATGTGCACGAATGTTTTGAATTTTGTAAATATTATTGAATTTCAAAATCATTGTTAGCGGCGAAGAGAACCAAGTTCATAACATGTCAACTTGTGGATTATTATATTTAATAAGATACTTATGCAGTAAGAAGTAAATTAATTTAGACTAATATATTAATTTCCATAGTATGTGTGTGATGTCTATTGTATCAAGTCTGCAGTTCTTCTGTTGAAAAAATTGATGTGATTCTATCACATTCGTTTCAAATTAATAATTATTTAAAGGAAAATATTCAAGCATTGTTCTAAATGAAATTATTTGTTCGCTGAATGTATTCATTTTCTCGTCTTAATAACATGAATATTGTTTCAATTAAAGTAGTAGCGAAAATAAGTATATGCATTTACATGGATCAAGAAGCATTTTGTTAGAGTTTTAGTTACTTATCATAAGATTATAATATTCTTAATTCAACATTTTATTAAACTTGACGCAAATAAGTGTACTGGAACAAATTAACTCAATAGTTTTTTGCTTAGAGTAAATATATTCTTGATTGAAATAGTTGTCTTGATTCTATTATTTTCTTGATTCAAGAAAATCTGTCCCTTGTAAAAAGAAAATACTTGCTTCTTTCAAGTAAAATCAGCCAAGTAAACTAACTAGCCTACTTGATTTAATGCAAATTTTTGTTCAGTGTGTAAATTTATGTATTAATACACTTATTTTACAAGATTTATATTAAAAAGAATCATTAATATGCTTTTTGTGCTTTAAACATAATATATTTATTATTGTATTTATTTTCGAAATCAGTTATGTGTAAAGTACAACAACTATATTTATTATTCTTTTTAATCTTGTATTTGTATTTGTTGCATATGTATGCAAAAAATACAAATACAAGGTTGAAGAAAGTAATGATAATTTTTCCGATAATTTTATAAAGGCTATACGTGTAAAAGAATATAATATTACATTAAAAATTACAGTAGAAGTCCGATAACTTGCCGTCCGATAAGTGTACACTCCCCTTAAAACGTCATTACACGTAGGGCACGCACACTAATTGTGGTTCTTCCACTACGTGTGCTATTTTGCTAATGATTTGCGTCCATGATTTACGCCTGCGCGCACCTAATATCGTGCGGCTAGGGGGGGGGGGGCATTCGACAAGTCCGCAATTCCGGGAATTTTCCGCCCCTACAGCACCGAAGTTGGAAAGTTATCGGACTTGCACTGTATGTAAAAATACACTTATTATACAAGATTTGTATTGAAAAGAATATTAAATATAATTTTTGTACTTTAAATATAGCGTATTTCGAAAATAAATACATTCTTTCAAATTACTTAAAAAAGTGACATTAAAAGAAGCAGAAATAAAAAACGGCTCTAAGAATCATTTTATTATTTCTTGAAAGTTGTTTCTGAAGCATTCTAGAACTAAGCCCAAAAATAATATAAGACCTCTCTTGTTACCCCCATTTAAAATTCGTTCAGGCACACCGTGTCTCTATATTAATACCCGATAGTTGCGTTTTTATCTAAATTTTAAAACTTTTTGTCCATTTTTTAATTGGACTGAATGAGTGATTAATCTAAGTAATCGAAAATAATTGTTTAAACAATTTATCAATATTTTTAATAATATTCTCTTTGCTTCATGCTAGAAAGTTGCTGTTTTTGCTAAATTTTCAACAATTTGCCTATTTTTTACTTTTAGTGACTTAGTAATTATTCAAGTTGAGCAAACATTATTTTTTTAAGAAATTATTATTGTTGATAATTATTTTTATCTATATTAATGCCAATTAGCTGCGGTTTTTCCTAAAAATTAAATTTTTAAGTTTAGGCCCTTTTTCACTTGCAGAGGTAATAATTAATGCAAGTTAATAAAAACAGTTGTTTAAGTAATAAATTATTGTTTTCTACTATATTTTCTCAGATAAGTGATAGACAGTTGCGGGTTTTTCAGAAATGGCTAATTTGGCTTTGAATTTTCAGTTATGAACGAATAATAAATAAATATTAGAGAGGAACATATTTTAAACAATCTTTTTCTGTTTAGTAGCTAATTTCACGGTTATTAAAATATGTTCATTTCCAGATTTTTCTTTTAAGCTTTGCAATAAACTTCTTTTTGTAAGTTTAAAAGAAACTTTTACAAATCATTTACATACCCAGTCCACCCATCTAGTCCTAATTATTCCATTATTGTTTTTCATCTCTTATGTAAGATACATTTTTTGTTTAAATACAATTGATTAGACACTTGGAAAAAGCAAAAATAATTTATTTAAGAAGTACAATACTATTTTAAAAATTATTATTGTTGAGGTTCACTTATTATTTGTTCATAACTGAAAAGTCGAAATAAAGCTTGAGATTTCAGGAATAAAATTTTTTGCATTACTGTAAGAGAAGATAGTTATAAAAAATAAGTAAGTGTTTGAATACGCATGTTTGTCAACTTGCAGTAATCAGTACTTCACCAAGTGAAAAGTGGATAAAAAGTTTAAGAGCCCAGAAAAACTGCAAATTGCTGGCAATTATGTAAGAGGAGATAGTGCTAAACAATTATAAATTGGTTAAGCAACTATATTTGTTAACTTGCATTAAAGTTGGAGATAGTTGTAAATAATAGTAATTTGTTCAGATACTTATTTTCTCTAAATTTAATTAATTATTAACTGACCCCAAATAAAAAGTAGACAAATAGTTCTAAATTCCGGAAAAACTGCAACTTTCTAGTATTATTCAAATTGAATATCATTAATGATAATAAATTTCAAAAAAATTTATTTTTTAAATTGAAGTTAATTATATAACTCACTGTGATTGAAGATTGAACAAAAAGTGGAAGAACTGCAATTTTCGAGCACTTTTCTAAGGAAGTATTATCAACAATAGTAAATTGTTAAACAATTATCTCTCTTAACATTAATTAAGCATTACCTTACTCGAGTTGAAAATTAGACAAAAAGTGGAATATTTTTCAAACGCGACTTTATATCTCTGTTCTGAGAGAAAATTTACAGAAACAATAATAAATTGATTAAACGATTTATTGAAACATTTAATTATCAGTAAAAAATAGTCTTTCTTGTATTAAAAACAATTTGCATTAAAAAACTGCATTTTTATGGTTTTTTCGTGCTAACATATAAAACAGACTTATGGGGGTGATATTTGAACATCAATTTTGTATACGTATTCTATAGCTAATTGTAAAGAGAAATCTTAAGTTTCAACTATATTCAGCTAATATTTACGATCAGAATAAAAATGGTAAAAACCTCTTTTTGTCTTATCTTCCGATAAGAAAAAAAGAGGTTTTTAAAATTCACATATTTCCATATGTGTGAAACTTCATGGGGCTCTCGCCAACTATAAATATCATTTTCGTTCCAAACCAAAAAAATGGATTTATTTTTGTGTGGATCCGAACAAATTTCCGGTCGATATGCATGGAAATTCGAGAGAAGAAAATGTTGCACCACCCTACTAGACACCCTGGTAATGCATTTTCAATCAAATATCTCTGAAATAATAATTGCTTTTCCAAAGCGCGAATTAACGAGCAGGAATTATGGATCATGCTGGAAATGAAATGAAGTGTTAAAACGGTTTTAAATTTTCTGCGAATAGATGTCGTGAAAGAATTTGTAATTTTCGAATCCTCGTTGGAAAAGGCGGTGCTGGTCTGAGTTAAACGAGCGAGTAGTAGGTACTTTTCAGTTGAGAGGGTGTACGTATGAGGATTACGGATGGCATATGATCTATGTACGTTGCATGAAACGTATGAGGGCCGATCCCGATGTGGTAATTATCTTGGAGAGCAGGTCGTACGAGAGCCTGGTTCGCCAGCCTGCTCAGTTGCCCAGGTGCTCGAATGCACCTAATTACGAAGAACACTAAACTGCAATTAACAAGCTTCTCGAGTCGCGCCATCTTGCCTTATTGCTTTCCCGTGGTCGCTTTTTCCTTCCCAGGGACCCGGTAGGTGGTTATCGACGAAGGTTCGAATTTGACCTCCAAGGATGGATTGCCTCCTACAGGAAATCAGGTTTCATGGGGTGTCCGCGAGACGGCCTACCGACACGAGATTCTTCTTCTTTACTTCTTTACTAAACACCGCTTCCGTGTTCACCACTCACTACTCACGATACTTCCTCCCTCCCAGGAGAAACAATTATTCTTCCTATTTCATTATTATCAATAAATAATCATTTATTGACATACGTACGAGGGTAGTTCAATAAGTCCTTAGAATGAAGTATAAAAACAATTTTTTTGGGTAAATTTTTTTTTATTTTTCAACATAATCTCCTTGGAGCTCTAT
>NC_046664.1:27389874-27405396 GCF_010883055.1 Belonocnema kinseyi
CATATATCTAGTCGGGAGTGGTGCTGACTGAAAACAGATGATTTGGAGCGATTCGCGCGCCATCTGTTGGTCATTCTAAGGACTTATTGATCTACCCTCGTATATTCAAAAGCGGATTCATGCCATCACCCTTTTCTCCCCTGAGATTCAAGACACCAAATTTTTTATTTAAGAATATTTAGGTGACTGAATCCATTTTAAAAGAATCTCTAGGGGACAAAATATGCTGCTTCTTAGGAGAAATGAAGCAATAGATATTATTCCGATTTGCGAAAAAGAATTTTCTAAAAAGCAATGCGTATTTGAATGCTGTGCTTTGTTTTCAAAAACCCTGAATTTTTTCTTTAAGGTTTCACCACTTCTGACCTAATTCTCGAGAGGCGAGAGCGGTTGTGAATGTTGACTAGGAAGAGCCACAGTGCGCGGGTACTCAATCGAGTATGTTGCGCAACCTTATATAATCCTATTTGGAAATGGTTCCGGCACCCTGACTGTTTACGTTTTGATTCCCTCGATTTAGTTCTTAGGCTAATTTGCTGGGAACGCCCGACACTGGAACTAAACCGAGAGTTGGATGTAGTGTTTATTCTCATCTTTCGTAATTCGTCGGAAAATTTAAAAAAGTTTTAAAATTAACAAAATTGCGGCAGTTTTGCTGAACTATTAAAATAAGATTTTTTCGAAAACCCTCGTTTAGATTCTTTGCCAATTTTTTTCAAACATGCACATGATTCAGAAAGATAACTTCTAAGTTTTATTTTAACCAAATTACTGTTTTGGCCAGGATAATTCTTTTTTTTACAATAAAATTTTTTAGTTTTTCACAAAAAATTACCGATGTGAAAAAATGTCTCTTGCTTATTTGCGATATCTTCAATTGTCTACGATAGAAATTCAAAAATTACAGTTTAAGAAAAAAAAATCAGCCTCACAAATTTTATAGCCCGAATGAAGCTGACAGGATTACTTTCTTCTATTAACATAGAATTTTCAAAAATATTTGAAAGTATAAAAAACTGGAGTTTTCCAGAAAATATGTTTTTCATGTTTTTAAAATTTGAAAAAAATAAGTCTGCATAATTTTTTCAAAAAAATTAACGCCATTTTCTTAATTTTAAACATTTTTTTTTAATTTTTCGGTGGATTATTAAAAAAGAAACACTATTTTAACAAGAAAGAAAATTATTCAATCTCAATTAGGTCACAAGTTATAAAGGTTAACATTTTTAAAATCGTGTTTTTTCAAAAACAGCGCACAAAATTAAAATATATATTATATTTTCAATATTCAAATAATTACATTTTTTCAGCAACAAAAAAAAGACTTTTTGACAAAATAGTTCCGTTTTTAAGCAAAGAAATGAATTTTCAACTAAAATTTAGTTGAAATTTAATTTTCAACAACAAAAAAACGAAGGTTCAACAAAAAAGTTCAACCATCAAGCAATAAAATTATTTTTTTAATCATATTGTTGCAGTAGATTTTTTAACCAAATAATTGAATTTTGAACTAAAAAGGATAATACACACAATAAAAAATGACACATTAAAATTTTCATTTCAAAAAATGACTCAACCAAATAGTTGAATTTTGAAGCAAAAGGATGGATTATCTACCAAAAAATATGATTTTCATCGAAATACTTGAATGCCTAAAAAAAGGTAGTTGTCAAGCAAATAGTTGAATTTTTAACCAAAAAAATGATACTACACAGAATTTTTGAATTATTTTAAATTTAGATTGATTTTAAACGAAATAATTGATTCTTTAACCACGCAAATTACATTTCAACCAAAAATAGGAATTTTCAACTGAAAAATAGAAAATTTTAAACAGAAAAATTTATTTAAGAAATGTATTTTTTGTAAAAAATGCAACAAATTTTTTTTAAAAATAGTTAAATCTTCAATCAATATAATTAATTTTTAATAAGGTATTCGAACTTTCGACAAAATAGTTGAATTTTCAACAACAAAATGATAAATTTACTTTAAAAATTAAATCTTTTGGTTCAAAAATTATTTTTAACCAAAACGATTAATTATTAGGCAAGAGGATTAATTTTCTAATGAAAAGGACAACTTTTTAACAAAATAAATTACTTTCCAAGCAAACAGTCAATCTTAAACAAAATAGTTTAGTTTCTCTGAAAAAGACAAATTTCCATAAAAAATGAAGTTGATGAATTTTCATTAAAAAAATTAATATTCATACAAAAAATGAGTCTTCAACCAAATAGTTTGATATTCATCCAAAATCAAGAATCTCTACCCAGGAAAATAAATTTTCAACAAAGTAGTCTAATTTTCTAGTACGTAATTAAATTTATAATCATTTTTTTTAAACGCTGTTGAATCTTCTACAAAGTAGATTATTTTTTTCGTCAAATGGTTGAATTGCCAACGAAAAAAATTAATTTTCAACTGAAAAAAGATCCATTTTGAACTTAAAATGGCACTGTTAAATTTTTAGCCAAGAAAGTTAATTTACAGAAATTTACAACAAAATTGTTTAAAACTATTTTGTTTACATATGTAAATTACTCCGAATAATATGAATTACTATGAATTACAATTTTATTACTTGGATTACCTAAATTACTTGAATCTACTGGATAACAAGTGCATTACCTTCGATTAGAGATGAGTTAGATTAAATCTCAAATGAATTAGTTGGATCACCTGCATTACTCCGAATTTTTTGGATTATTAGTATATTACCGTGGTTTGCCTGGATTACAATGGATTACTTTAAATCACCTCGTATTACAAGTGGATTACCCAGATTAAGAATGTATTGCATTAGGTTATAACTGTATTACCCTGCATTACGTCGAATTAAAAGTGTATTTTTTGTGAGTACAAAGTGGATTATTCTGGAATACTTGTTTTGCTGCTGATCACCTCAATTAGTTCGAATGATCTGGATTATAAGTGGATTACTTTGTTTACGCCAGATTACAAATAGAGTACTCCAAATTGAAATTCGAAGACTCTAGATTAGAACTTGATTTCTCTGGATTACGCTAGATTGCACTGGATTACTCGGATTACATCAAATTACTAATTCAGATTAGTAAATGATTCCACTGGAATTCCCGATAACGTCCCGGCTAAGTGCTAAGTACTAAGTATGAGACAAATGAGTACTTATGATGCCAACTTTTCTTAAAAAGTTTTAAAAGTTTATTTGAAGCCAAATGTACTAGAAAAGTTTCATTTTATTATTTAAAATTTTTTTAGAAGTGTTCATGGGACTTTTGCACAGGAATAAATTATCAAAAAAGTTGCAATTAACTCTACATTTTTTATTTTGACAAGTGCTGATGGGATTTATACCCCAAAAAGGAATAGAGGATACAAGTACCATACTTTGTATCATACTCAATGGCACTTTTTTTGCTCATAGTGCTACTTTGAAATGTAAAAGTCTAACTTCTTTTTTAATTCGCAAATATAAATTAAAAAAAAATAAAAATAATAAAACAATAAAAAAGCTTATATAACTAATATCAAAGTTCAATTACCCTAGCTTAATTTTTACTTGCCGGTTGGTAATATCTATTGAAATTAAAACTAACATCAAGCTTACAAAATTTTCAAGTATTTGTGAAAAACATTATTTCTTCGGATTCGATCAGGCTGCAACAATTGGATGAATTACTTTATTTTTAGAGTAGCTACTTTGAATTGGCTGTAACGTTTCGCTGATTCAGATTTAGAGATTAAGTTCAAGTTCTCCATTAGTATAAAACAAAAAATACATCCTATCTCTGGTCGATCATCTTAATCGATCAATCAGCACATTCTATATCAACCCGGTCGTGCTTATTCTCACGGAAGCTATTAGCCGAAACGCACTTTAATAGTTGATTTTTTTTATCGGATGTCGCTACCAAGTAGTAACCTATTCTCCTGGACAGAGCGTCTGATCCTAATCTTCTCTCCTGACTTTTGACTTGATGGACGGAGAGACAGCCATGAACGAAGTTACAAGGTGTGGCGTTTACAAAGTGACACGCGGTGTCGCACATACGATCGAATCAAACGCTTTCCTTTGGTTATTCTTGAACCTTGTGTCACTTGAAATCAAGGAAGAGCTTCGTGGATATGGAGGACGCTGAAGCCAGCTGGTGACGCTGCTGCAGCAATATTAGAGCCTGTCTTTGAATAGCATTATGGCTCAAGACAACTTGTATTGTTGCTGAAGGTGCTATTGTTCTGATGCTTTTAACTTCTTTCCAGTCTTGGTTTGGCTTCGTTCTCTCCTGTCATTCAACAGCATTTCGATCTCGATAAAAGTCGTAACTTCTGATGAAACAAGTGGCACATCATAATGGCACGAATGTACTTTTAATGCATGAAGAATTTCTTATGATGTTTGAAGTAACTAGATTTACAGTTACCTGGCTGTCTAGCTAATCGGGTATTGTGCACAATTCCTAAAAATAAAACCAAGAATTCAACCTCCAAGTCTGGTCAATCGCCATAATATGCTTCTTTGCAAAACAACCAAATCCTCTTCCTTCTCTTTTTATTTCTTTCGTTTTTTTACTTCTATTTTTATCAAATCACGATAAAAAATAGTTGTAAAAAATTATCACCGTTTTTCGGCACTCATACAGCGCCCTTATCAAGGGAAGGAAAGTTTGAGTAGGTGCGAACAGCAACGAACCACGATACTCTTTCCCTGATACCTGAGAATGAAGTAATTTTTTCGTAATTGTAATAATATATATGAAATTAGACTATTTTTATTATTACTGTTATTATATCAAGTCCTCCTGATTTTTAGGTATGAGAGAGAGAGCATCGTGTTTTCGTTGCTGCTGCTACCTGCTCAAATTTTATTTGATTTGTGCCGTAACATTAGTGATTATTTTTTATAATTTTTTTTTTATTTGGATTTGCTAATAATAAAAATAAAACAGAGAAGCAATGGTAGTAGGTTGGTTGCCTTCTCATTTGTCTTTCATGTTTTTTATTTTTATCTAAAAAAATAATGTTTTCTTTTTTTTCTAGGAAAGATTTTATCTTTTTTCAAATTCCAATAGGAACATTCATCATGGTTTTCCAAACTTGATCATTGGATTTTTGTATTATTTAAGGAATTCTGCACATTAACTTGATTGTGGCACGTTAAATAGGGTTTTAAATTTGATTTTAACCTCACTTATATTTCTTAACTTTTAACAAGGCATTTCTCTCACTTTTTCCAATCACGAAAAAATATTTGATTTTTATTACAAAAAAATTGGTTGTTCTACCAAAACAATTATTTGGTTTGAACAACAATTGTTATTAAGTATGTGTTACTTCGAACTGGATCAGAGAATTTATGAATTTTCAAGGAGAATTATAAGGGATATAAGGTAGTCTCAATTTGTTAAATAATGTTTATACCTTCGAGGTGTTTATGTGACTTATGCACTTTTATTTATTCTTTTACATTTCGCATATTGATATTTTTTTTTCCTGAAATTGCTGCAACAAGAGGAAAGTATCAAGAAGAATTATAATTCTAGCTTGGAACGGTGAATTTTCCAAAAGAATTCCAATTTTTAATCAGAACCGAGAATTTTCGAAAATCTTTATGGTTCTGATTTGGAACGGGAAAGCTTCCGAAGCAATGATTTGTGATTCCGAATTAAATCAAAGAATTTTAAAACCAAAATATAAATTATACCTGAAGCAGTTAATTTTCTAAACGAATAACAATTTCGACTTGGAAAAAGAAACTTTTTTAAAGAACTGTGATTCTGATTTAGAGCAGGGAATTTTCGAAAAAGAAACTATAATTCAGGTATGGAAACTGCACTATTTTCTTGAGCAATTATTAAAATTGATTTGAGGTCGAAGTTTTATGTTTGAAGTATTTCATTTTTGAAAATTAAGGTGAACATTTTTGGTAACAGTAAGTGGTCTAAAATTAAATTGATTCCTCTGGTTAAAATATTAAAAATTAAATGTAAATGTACGAGAAATTATAGCTAGTGTAACCAGAATTTTGGTTAATAGTATAGTTCTTGGTTGATTGGTTTTAGCCTTAGGGTCCACAATAATTAAATTGAATTAGTTAATAATTGAACCGAATATTTAAAAAGTCAATGAACCTGAACCCAAAACCACTGTACCAACAACTACTTTACAATTTAAGTCGAGTTTTTTCAAACTAGATTTTTATGATGTGTTTTAACCAGATATTCTGTCTGTTTTGACCAAAATTCTGATTAAAACCAGAATTTCTTAAGGTTCATGCTTAACCAGAAATTATGTTTTCTTAGTAAATAAATCTCAATTTACGAAATAATAAATGTACTTTATTTTGTAATTTTTCATCATAAATAATATTAAAAATTATACAACCTTGAATAGGTTAATGTTTTAAATTGTTCAGCTTTGATGGATTTTGAGTGTGAAATTACTTAATTTAAAATGATTTTCGATTTGATGTTGTTGAAGCGTTGAAGCTTTATTTATAGAGTTTTTAAATCTTAAGATAACCGATTTCAACTGAGTGCATTTAATTTCGTCGCTTTTAACGGTCGGTGTCAAAAATTTGATTAACTTAGATCCTGTTTTACCCATTTCCTGCATTTGATAAATCTTTTTCGAAGATTCTAGAATAAAGTAATCACATAAACTATAAAGTGTACTTTTAAGTCAAGTTTCAAATAATGTCTTACTTTTGTGAAAAAAACATTCTCTACATTAATATCACTGTCCTATTTGTAATTTTTCAAATAAATAAATCATTTTCAAATATAATTATTTGTTAAACAATTTTTTTTCTTTCACAATAAATTGCTTTAACGATTTTAGGAATATAAGAATTTACTCTTGAAATTGGAAACAGTAGAGTCGTGAAGAAAGTTTTCCCCGAAAAAATATATTAAAATTCCACCACTTCTAAAATAAGTAAGACGGGGTAGTAAGAACAAATTCAATTGCCTAAAATATTGTTGACATAAATTTTGTTTGTACTTTTAAAAAAATTTTTCATAAAAATACTATTTTTCATTTAAAATGACATCCTCAGTAATATTATCTTGATTCTTAAGGCATAGGGAATCTATTTCTTCACACAACTAATTTTTGGCATGACAAATACCTTAAGCTTTAGCTAAACTTTATGCGGAACCTTAATGGGATTTATTTATTTACCCGGGTAATACTAAATTGTTCAAATTTTCGATTACTGAGTTTTAAATTCTGAACTAATTAGTATTGGACTTTGAAATTGAATTATCCTTAGTTTAATCATCCAACATAGATACTTAGGTTTCATCTTGAACTGAATAATTTTGTTTATTGAGTATAACTGCAGTCCTTAAGTTGTCCAAGAAGTTCATTTAATCTAAAAATAACAAATATTTTATATTTCATTATTATAAAGTTCAAACAGCATTAAGTTAAAGTCTTAAGTTCGAAGGTTGTAGGCTAAAAAGTTTTGAAAAAGGCTGTGTAAGACAAACGGCATAAAAATTAAAAACACATAATAGTCCTGTAGCCAAAGAATATTCTCTTCCACAAGTGCACAAACCAGATTTGAAATGTAGATTAATTGTTTTCACAATTGGTTCTCCTACTTTTAACTTAACCAAAAATATTTATAATGTTATAAAACCAGTTTCAGGTAACACCGAATCATTTGTTAAAAGTAGCTGGGATTTAAAGGACACTTAAAATCAAATTAAAGTTCCTTCAACACATTCTTTAGTTTCATTGGACATTTTTAAAATGTTTGATAATATTTCATTAGATCTAGCATAAGACTGCATCGATGAAAAACTAATTCTTCAAATAAGAGTCTAAATTTCGACTCGTGCTGATTGTACATCATTGCTCTCTTAAACTCAGATAATTTTCAAGTTGCATCCACAATAACCATCGTCCCAGAACAACGCTATAAAATGCAAACTTTTTTCTATAAAGATAGGCAACTTCAATGGAAGGCGTATCTTCATGGTTCCGGGATGTTTCTATTTTTTATCGACGACGCTTGGATTCGCGTTTGAGTAGGAGCAAAATCTCGACTCTCGACAGAGGTCTTATTTCCCACGGAGCTCAGCATCATTATTACAGGAGACTGCCAGCAATACCAATGCATCGCACAATAATAATTGCGTAATAAGTTAGTGCGGAGTAGGCGTTGTCGGATATCTATAAGATTTGCGCCAAAGTGGATAGTGCGATGTATCTCAGAGCGAGCGATTTCTCCCGATCGCTTTGCGATTGCGTTTTGAAAAGGTCTCCTTGCTAAGGTATCCTATCCTAACGTATCGTACTGTATCTCATATTCACTCTGAATTGAGGTACGCTCCTCTATAACAACGAATGTCCGCTTTAAGGAATAGGTGGACCACACCCTTTTAGGATACACCTGCGTACGTCTTTCGTTATAAGACAAACGCGAAATTGCCCTAGGCTCTTCTTTGAGGAACACAGCACGTAGGTGTGTAGTATTTTGCTGCGAATTGGCGCGCCTCGAATCCGTTTAATTGTGCCAAGTCAAAATGGACGTTGTTAATGTATAATCGGTTATTGTTTATCGAATTTTTCTGACCTTTCAGAAGCGCGAGAAGGACCTCGCCTCGTCGAAATTGAGGGCGAGAATAACATTGAGGATTGTTGTTGTGCTAGTTCTACTATCCATCATCAGATTTCAACCCTCGAGGCAGGTTTATTCTAATCGTAAGAGGCTTTTTATCTTGTACGACATCTATTTTTTAGGTCGTGCAGTAGAAACTTTTGTAATGGGAAAGAAAAGAAAAAGTTATTGATGTACAAATCTAATTATTCTCAGAAATTCACAAAATTTCAACTGTCGAGAATTAAAAATAAACCAAATTTAGACAAACGCTATTGCAAATACTTCCATTTTAAATAAACAAATAAAAAAAGGGGAAAGAACAAGGTGACACTCAACTGCTATTTATTCTTTTCTTTCTCTTGTCTTTATTTCTATCTTCTTTAATCTTTAAACAATAGATATTTACAAAAATGAATCAATATGTGCGCTTGTCCAAATTTCGCGATTTTTTATTTTTAGAGTTGATTTTTTTTGTCGTTTGGTTACAAGAGCTGTTTTTTAAGTGTTTGAAGAGGAACTTTACTTAAACTAAATTAAATTTTTTCGTTGTAACGTAGGTTAGAACAGCATGTAAAAAATAAGAATTTAGGGAGATAGAGATGTTTTTCTTTTCAAAAATAGGTTTCCACGTTTAGATGCCTTAACTTCATAATCATACGAGAAAGATTGAGGTGACAATATATTTAATTTTAAAGTTGTTTCAAATAAGCAGGATTATCTGATACTTAAAAATTTTAGGACAAAATTTTGACTTTTATAATACAAAAAAACATTATTTGACTCTGCTTTGATTTTCATTAAATTTTACAATTATTATTCACAACTTTGTTTCAGTTTGCTTTTATTTTTGTAACAAAACACAGTTTTTTTCATATTTGTCCCATTCCCTTATTCATTTTTATTAGCATTAGGAATGGTAGTATTATTTTTACATATTAATGTTGAATATTATAATGTTCAAATAAAAAAAGTCATTTTAAATGACTTTGATATAAAATGAGAAAGTTTTTAGTCCTAGCGATGTTCGATTTTCAACATTTTTTATATGAATCAGCCAACAAAATTGAATAAAAACTTATATCCAATGAAATAGTCATAAATCTTTACAGGAGCAATGAGGTATTGTTAGTCCAAATTGAATGAAAATTACGACTTTTGTCTAAAGTGAAAGAAAAGGCACAAGTTTTTTTTTTTAAATCTTCGTTTTCATTGTTCTCGTGCATTTAATTCTGGAGATTCTCCAAAGAGAAGATTAGCACAAAATTATTTAGATTTCAATGTTGATATTTTAAAAGATATTTATAAAATTCAAAATTTAAATTAAGTTTAAACTTTGACAAATTCCAAAGATTCCACTAAAAATGCAATGTGTTGGCGTATAATTTTGGATAAAAATTCATCTTTCAGGCCTGAAAATTTAACTATTTTTCTAGAAAGTTCATCTATTTAGTTAAATGTTCAATTTTCTGTTCAACTATTCTATTTTTGCCTAAAAATTCGCCTTTCTGACTTCAAGATTAAATTATTTTATTTCTAGTAGAAAATTGAACTATTTGGTCAAAAATTAAATTTTCTGTTAAGAACTCAACAATTTTATTTAAAATATTGCTTTTTTTTTTAACTGAAAGTTTAAGTATCCTAGTTTTAGTTGAAAATTCGTCTTTCTGGCTTAAAAATTCAACTATTTTAATAAAATTTTTGACTATTTATTTAGAAGTTAAATTTTCTGTTATGATTTCAAGAATTTGATTGAAAATATTGTGTTTTTTTAGTTGAAAATAATTTTTTTTAACTGCAAATTTAATTATCCTATTTTTGTTTAAAATTAATTCAATTTGTCTGAAATTTGAACTATTTTCGTAGAATGATAAACTATTTAGTAAAAAATTACATTTTCCGTAGTGAATTGAACAACTTTAGTACAAATATGTTTTTTTCATGTTTAGAATCTAACAATTTCATTGAAAATTGATTCTTTTTCGAAAATTAATATTTTTTCACTGAAAATTTAAGTATCCTATTTTTGATTGAAAGTTCGCCTTTCTGCCTTGAAAATTATACTACTTCGTTTCTGGTATAAAGTTTAAATATTTGGCCAACAATTCAATTTTCTGTTGATAACCCAACAATTTGATTGAAAATATTGTTTTTTTTTTGGTAGAAAATTAATTTTTTTCAATTGCAAATATAATTATCCTATTTTTTTTTAATGTTTCAGACATTTTTTAAAGATAAATGTCATATAATATAGTTATAATATTTTAGTTTGTACATATTTCAAAAATGTTAATTATGAATATGAAAACATATAAAACCACTGTATTCTATAGAGAAAAACAGTTAAGTGACATAAGCGAGTTTAATAGTTTTATAATAATGAAAATGATGAGAAGGGACGATATTAGAGTAACGTAATGGCAAACCGAGATTAAGTAAATTACAGATCGATTCTCGCATCCTCTCGTTCGAATGCAGCAGTACTTTGGAAACATCATTAATGAAATAATTTTAAATATTTTTGGAATTTAGACCTAATATTGTTTGTTCAAATTGTAATTTTCACTTTTTAAACTGAATATTGTCTATGACGTGCACCAACTAGGTTGATATTTATATATTGGTCCAATTTATAAAATGGCATTAGGAATTAAATTCCTTTTCTCTTAATCAAATACTTTCTCTAAATAAAATACAAGTACTCCTAGATTTTAATTGATTAGATAAACCGGAAAAGTCATATTTGATGCTTTCTGGTTGCCCTCAGCACTAAAAACGATCATCACGCCTTGAACCGAGACAGAAATCCGAGGCATTAATGGGTTATTAGGCATATTCCATTAACTCGGGACAAGGATTGTAAATTTTAGTAGCAACGTTTATAAGTCGTTTAATCGTGGGATTATTGCACAGCATCCACCAGATTAGGTTACGGTCTAACAATTCCAGAATGCGCGCATACCATTAGGATATGACAGCGTTGACCCACGTAAATGATAAAATATGAGGTAAAAGTCATTCGCTTTGTCAGCGTTTTTCTCCCCGAGAAATTTCTAACATTTTAAAGTGAATTTCTTTATATTTTTTATGACTGAAATGGTATTTTTAAGCAAAAAAATTATTTTTAGTTAATTTTGAATTTCAGGGTGGGCGAAAAATTCAACTTTTCCTATATAAGGCTAAAAATCTCTGGAAATTATTTTTTTCTTCCTAAAAGTTTCCTTTTATTGATTTACTTAGTTTTGACTCTCACTTTAGAAAGATTTGCAAGTTTCTAGGGCCAACATAAAATATTTCTAAAAATGTCGAATTTTTAACATATTTTATCAAAAAAATTTAATCAAAAAAATGTACTTTCAACAAAATACTGGAATTTTTAACCTAGAAAGATGAAATTTATTCGAAAAATAAAATAGTTAAGTTTTGAGTTATAAAAAATTATTGCTTAATTAAAAACATGAGTTTTTTCAAAATAGTGCCATTTTTAAACCGAAAATCGATTTTTTTACTATAATAAAAAATCGAATTTTTTATTACAATAAAAAATTCAAACAGAATAGTTAAATTTTAAGTTAAAAAATTATTTAAAAAAAATTAAAAATACGGATTTCAACAAAATTTTTACATTTTTAACAAAGAAGTTTAAATTTCAACCAAAAAAGATGAATGCTCAATCGAAATAAATAATTAATCAACCTAACCGTTGCATTTTTAACAACAAAAATATTTTCACCAAAAAAGATTAATTTTGAAGCTGAAAGACGAATTTTCCATAAAGCAGTTCAATTTTTAACTCGCAAATATGAATATTTAAAAGGAAAATTAATTTTCAATAAAATAGTTAAATTTTGCAAAAAAAATAATAAAATATTGAATAAAAAAAAGGGATGAATTGCACAGACCCACAAAGAAAAAACCTAAAAAGACGACCATACCTACCCAAAGGTTTTTGGTGCGCTGAATCCAAATCTGGCCTCAGAAATGTTCCATCACCTTAATTTTTCGAAAAATCCTAACCTAAATGTGCAAAAAACACGGTTTTTTGCTAATATTGTAAATTTTTCTCAATGTGAATAAATTTTTTTCTAAAAACAAATTACGGTATTTGAAACTACTACTCTCACCCTTCAAAACCCTGCTTTCTTTTTCATCTATCTAGATTTCTCCGGTTTTGAAATTTTGTCAGCCAGTGTTATCAATCTTAAACATAAGATTAGACTTTAACCGAACATAATAAGGTTTCAACAAAAAATAATTGAATTTTGAACCAAAAGGATGAAAGTTCAACCAAAATAGATTAATTATAACCTCAAATGATGAATCTTTAACTGGATTAATTAAATTTTTAACTAGGGACAAAATAATAATTAAAAAAAAATCTTAAACATAAGTGAACTTGCAAACAAATGGTTTCACATTCAACTAAAATTATGAATCCTCAACCAAGAAGAAGAATTGTTTCCAAAAAAATAAGAATTTTCAACTAAAAACATTAATTTCAACGAGAAGTGTGATAGTTGATATTTCAACTTAAACAAATTTTTATGTAAAATAAAAAATAGTAGAATTTAAAACCAAAAAAGACAAATTTTTAAAAACATTGTTTAATGCTCAACCACAACAATTTTCACCAAATAATTCAATTTTTAACCAACTAGTAAAAATTGTTACCGAAGAAGATGAATTCTCAACAAGAAATATAACAATTTATATAATAATTAAAAAAGAATGAATTTTTAAACAAAAATAGTTGGATTTTTAATCAAGGAAATGCAAATTCCACCAAAAAAGATAAATCTTTGTTTTAAATGATTAATCTTCAACTGAAGTAGTTTAATTTTAACCCAAACAAGATTTATCAGTCACAAGAGAATATATTTGTATTCTAAAAGGACGAATTTTCAACAACATGTTTCAATTTTCTTGCAAAAACAAAGATTTTCTAACTAAATTTTGGAATTTTCAACAAAAAATTCAAGTTTGAAATTAACGATGAAAATTTTTATCAAGCAAGCTGAGTTCCTAATTAAAAATGGCACTGAATAGTATTACAGAATTTTATGTAAAACCTACTGGCCGAGTACAACGCTGGAGCTAGTATGGCGGAACTTTCTGTAACATTGATTGAAATTATGAAAATAAAATTATAATAGTAGACTTTTCAACTAAAGAGAAAAAGTCCCCACTAAAAATATGAATCTTTAACTGGAGTAGTTAAATCTTTAGCTAAAAAAATTTATTTAAAAAAAAAAATGCAACTATAGAAATTATGTTTGTTTCTTTAAAAAATATTTCTTCACATTTACCTAGTTCCGACTCTCGCTGCTGGAGGATTTACAACTTCCTAAGGCCTATCGAAAATATTTGAAAAAATTTTGAATTTCAGACTGGGAACAAAATAAAAATTTTCCTATATTGGGTTTATATTACGAGTAATATAAATCTCTATGGCTCTGGAAATTATATTTTTTTTTACCTCCAAAAAGTGTTTCTTCAGATTAATGTAATTCGAGTATTTCTTGAAACTTAATGATTTTTCGATAAAATAGAATATGAATTTTTATAAGAGGCAAGTGATCTTGAGATTCAGATCATTCTGATGCGCAATTTGTTGTACATATGAAAAATCCAAATATATGTGCAAATAAAAAAATTGCATATAATTTTTATCCAATTTCTGTATCAAATTGATCAACTGGCATTTACTGTTTGTGCATAAACTATAAAGATGCATGAATGCGCGCAGCTTTTATCGATTAAATCTCGATTGAGAAGCCGACAGTGCAATTAGTTGCGCTAATTTCCCATAATTAGTGAGAGTAATGAAGTTATTGCTGGTTCATGTCCTCGATTATACGGCATTTACATAAAATAGCGTGCGACAACCGGCGACAGGTAAAATGCGCTTAAAAAATGCACTATATCGTCAAGGGTTGTTATAGGGTGATTAATCCAAGGACTTCAAGGATGAAGGCGAAATACGATAAATTCAAAAATGCATAGATAGAGAGAAATAATAACTGCACTTAAATTTTTAAATCGGAATATTTTTTAAATGTTAATACATACTTTCATTTTCTATAAAAATACAGGAAGTGAAAGCAATATTTATAAATTAAAAAGCTTGGAAAAAATGTACAGAACAATGATATTTTTCTCTGAACATTTTTATAAATTAATAATAATAATCTTTATTCTTTTGCTGCCAATACATTCTAACCGAATTAATAAATTTTGATTTCAGCATTAAGTTAGTTCACAAAGATGCTTTTCCCTTTTTATTCTTGTTTTTTAAATTTCTTCGATTTATGATTTAAACTTCAGAAGCATCAAATGGGGATCTCTGCTTGAACAAGTTAATCACACGGAGATCTTTGTCTTAAAATGTTTGTTTAGACATTCTTTTGAAGTCCTGCAAATTTTGAGACTGGTTTTTTAATTAAATGTTTGTTATTAACAAAAAGCGTGAAATGGCAAGTTTTCTTGGATTGTTACTTTCGATTAAGAGATAGTTAAAAAGTGTATTAGACTTTGTTTTCGAAAAATAAAATAATCATTAAAATGAAGCCTTAGCGAATATTTTACGACAAATTGTTTGAGAGTTATGAATTTGTTAATTAACATGGTGTATTTTTCAGTGAAGAGAATGCGATGATAAACTTTCATTCTTGGTTGGATTTTGAAACTTTCATATTTTGTAAAAAAATTTTTTTGGTTCCACTTTACTGCAATATCTAACAGATCGAGCATCTTCAGAAAAAAGTATATGTTTAAGATATCCACAAAATTTTTCACATTGTTTATAACAAATCGTGATAACCAACCATTTTTTCATGCTCACAGATATCAACGAAGTTCTGTGAAATTTTTTATGACATCTTTTTTAACCATACTTTTTGCAACGAATATATTGCATGTAGACATAAAAAAAA
>NC_046664.1:27405496-27412076 GCF_010883055.1 Belonocnema kinseyi
TCCTGAATTTTTATACGCAGTTTTTTCGGATTTTTTTTTGCAGCTATAAGCATGGAACGTAAATTATTACTTCTAACAATTTTCCATTAACAATTTGAAACATTTTGTTGATATTTCAAAACATATTTTTTTCATAAAGCTGCATAGACTGATAGATATTTCTGCAAAATTAAAAGCAACAGATTTTTTTACAAAATATGAATGTTTAAAAAAAGTGCTTGTTCACCCTTCTGTCATTTTTGAATTTTGAATTTCAAAAAATGTCATTTATTACTTGAATCTCTCCAATTTGAGAATACAATAGTAAGAACCTGGTCAATATTTTTGTTTTCAAAAATGAAAATTCATCATCGCTTTGTTTTCATTGAAGAACGCCCAATATTAATAAAAAAATTTATATCTCGTAAACGATTTAACGTACAATATTCGCTGAGGACTCATTTTTAAATTTATTTCATGCTTCAAAAACAAATTCTAAACACTTTTTAGCTACCTCTTAATCGAAGTTAACAATCCCAGCAAACATGTTAAGAATATGTTGCGATTACACTTTTTTGTTACTAATGAACAATTAATTAAGAAATCAGTATCAAAAATTCCGAATGGCTTAAAAAAAACGTCCTTCCAAACATGTTAAGACAAAACAATCTCCCTTTCTCTAATTTTTTAAGCAAATGACCCTTTTTCGGCTAATTTGAATGTGCTACAAGTGTAAAAGCAAAATAGTAATGTTGAATTGATAATATATGAAATTCGTTTAAATCAACTTCAAAATTTTCTTGATCTCTTTCATTTAATAATTATTTCATTTTTTATTACCTTTAATACTTGGGATGAAGAGGTTTTCGGCTATTTAAAATTCTGGTATCAGTTTCAATAAAAATAACTACATTTTTAATATCCATTATAATAAAAAAAATTTTATTTCGAGCAGAAGTTCTTTAACGTTCTTAGTTTATTATATAGAAAAATCCAAATGATTTTAAGTATCATGAAAGTTGTATAACTTTCCCTTTTTGAAACTGTTAAAACTGGAAATTAAACATTTTTAAATGTCGTTGATCAGTATCAGTTTGATACTTTTTTATTTCAAATGCTAAAAAATGGTCAAATATCAATCTTATAGCCTTCAAACTTTTAAATTCACACCCTTTGAAACGTAAGAATTATAAAATTTTATTTATTCTAAATTAAGAGTTTTAGTTTTGTAGCAATGAAAATTGCACAGATTTCATGAATTTCCTAAAATATATGAATATTCTTAATTCTTTAAAGGATTTGACTCCCCGATATTCTCTAAATTCCTTGAAATCTTGAAATTCTTTGATTTTTCTGGAATCTTAAATGTAATGAATTCCTGAGATTATTTAAATTCTCTGAATCCCCTGAATTCCCTGTATATTAAGTTCCTGAAATTCTCTAATTTCTTGAATTATCTGAACTTTGATTTCATGATAATTTCTCAAATTCTCTGAATGTACTAAATTCCTCGAATACAATGCATTTTGAATATTCATATTTCCTTAAACTCCCTAAATGCTCTGAAATCCCTGAGATTTTTATAAATTCTCTGCAACTTTTTGAGTTTCCTGAATTCCTTGAATTTCTTAAATTTCCTTGATTGCTTGAATATTTGAAAATCCCTAAATTTATTAAATCTTTGAATATTGGAAATTTTTCATTGCACTAAAACACTTAAATTCTCCGAATTACGTAAATTATTGTAATTTCTTAAATATTCTAAAATCCCTCAATTCTTTAATTTCCCTACATGCTCTAAAATTCCTGAAATTCTATGAATTACATGAAATCCTTCCATTCCTTGAATATTCTTAATTCCCTGAAATCCCTGAATTTCGAATATGATAAAATCCCTGAATTGCCTGAATTTCTTTTATGTACTAAATAATGTATATTCTGTAAATTTTCTAAATCTTCTAAAACAACGAAATGTCTATGAATTCCTTGCAATATTTGAATTTTTTAAATATTCTGAATACCTCGAATATGCTAGATATCCAGAATTCCTTGACTATTGGGGATTTTCCGAATTTATTTAATATTTTTAGTTTTTTAAATTCCTTGAATATTCCAAAATATTTTAATTTTCTGCAATTATTTAAATTTTTGAAACCTCTGAGCCCTTGAATTTTCTGAAAACCTTTATTTCTCCGAATTTCCTAAATGCTTCAAATGTTCTGAATTCCTGAAATTGTTTGGAATTTCTGAATTTCTTGAATTAACTAAATGCCCGGAAATCCATGAAATTCTCTGAATTCTTTAAATATTCTCAATTCCTGAAATTCTTGGAATATTACGGTACCCCTCAAATTCTCTAAATTTCCTGAATTCCTTGTATATTCTGAATTCTTAAAACTTCTTAGATTTTTTAAAAGCTCAAAAACCTTCAAATTCCCTAAATTCCCCGAATTCCTTGTACATTCTGAAGTCTTCAAATTTCGTAAATTTCCTAAATGTTCAAAAATCCTGAAATCCTCTGAATTCTCTAAAGCCCTTGAAAATATTGAATACTCGGAATTCCTTTATTGTGTTAAATTTCCAGAATTCCTTGAATATTTTGAATTTCTTGTATTCTTTTAATTTTTTTTTTAAATCTCTGAGTTCCCTAAATTCTTTGAATCCCTTAAATGCTTCTAATTTCCTGATTTCTGTGAATGTTATGAATTCTTGGGAATCTCTGAATTTCTTGAATTACCTAAATGTTCGGAAATCCATGAAATTTTCTGAATTCCTTGAATACTGTCAATTTCTGAAATTATTTAAATACACCGAAATCTCTAATATTCCTTAAATTCCTTGAATATTCCGAAATCTCTGAAATTATCCGAATTTCCCAAATTCCTTGTATATTCTGAATTCTCTAAATTCCTTAAATTTTCGAAATTCACTGAAATTCCTGAAATACTCTGAATTCTCTACAATTCTTCAATTCCTGAAATATTCTGAATTACTTTTTTTTTTATTATTATACCATTAAGCCATTAACCTTTCGGTACTTAAATATTTTAAATTCCCAGAATTCCTTACATATTTTGAATTTCCTGAATATTTTGAATTTTTTTAAATCTCCGAGCTCTTTAAATTTTCTAAAATTCTTGATTTCGTTGAATTTCCTAAATTCTTTGAATGTTCTGAATTCCTAAAATTCTTCAGAATTAATTTCTTGAATTACCTAAATGCTACAATGTCCATGAAATTCTCTGAATTTCTTTAATATCCTTAGATCGTTGATTTATCTGTTCATATATTTGTATAACATCTGTTGGCAATGTAATAATAAGTGTTCTTGAAAATCTTAATTCAACTTGAAACAAAATAACTTTTCACCTTAAAAAAATAATTTTTCACTTTTAAAATATAAATTTATTAGATAGATTTAAATTAGGAAAAGATATTTCTTCCGAATTGTTTATCCCACCTCCTCAGTTACCCGATTCGACATTATCGTTTCAGGATTGTCCCTCTTTCCTGTCGATATTTTTGCGGGGTTGCCGATTACCCTCGTGGCTCGTACAAAGAATTTAAAAGGATTTCCATTGAATATTGATGGTACTTGAGAAAAAAGATAGGGGAGGTTTGTAAACTTTTATTGAGGTATATAGAAATATTTTCACTTCTCAGGCTTTCTTCTTAGCTACATCAGTGTCGACAAATATTTAGTATAAGGCACATAATACAAAAAAAGAAGGGAAAAATTCAAATTTTTTTTGTATCTGGTTTACTGACTTGCTACTTGATTTGCAAAATTTCTATACATAGAAAAGTATTTGTTTGAATCAAGCAATATCTTTCTTTGATATAGTGTCAAGCAAATATTTGATTGACTGAAGCAAATATTTCTTTGATTTAAACAAAACTTATTTGGTTCAAGTACACCATTACTTCATTTAAACAAATTTTATTTTTTCATTTTTTGGCTCTAATATATATTTATATGGAAATAACTATGTTATATAAAATACTCAATGAATTAAATTTGTAAAAAACTTCTTATCATGAAAGATGGGCTTTGAATTTGTATTTGATACAATGAGTGTACATCCTATTATAACACAGATACATAAGAAGTCGTCTGTATTAATTTCATTCATATTTTCTTGGTACTTTCATTCTCAGGACAAATATAGAGTCCATATTTTATATTAAAATTAATCGGCCCAACGAATTTTCTAGCTAAAACAGAATTTTCTAAAAACATGTGGCATGTGTTACCGTTGCTGAAATTTCTCTTACAGTTTAGCAAAATTTAGAAACTGTTTCTGCATAAAATTTTAGAAACGTGACTGAAAATTCCTACAGAACTTTCTTACAGTGTAATTATTCTTTTTGACATTATTTAGTAGTTGTTCTCATGTATCCAAAAAAATGCATAAAAATTATTTTTTAAAAATTCTCAATGATTTTTTGAACCACCCGTGGACTGGGGACTGTGATCCCAGTGAATGAAAAAAAGAGAGAGTAAGGTCCATAACTATAGAAAATCGATTGATACCAATTTATCGATTTGGCATGACAAGAGAAAGCACGTTCATCCTAAGTACACTGTGTACCCCAACAAGCGAATCTCTCGATTTGTACTCGTCGGTAGAAACACAGTGAGTCTCATGCACCCAGCACCGTTCCACTACAAACTTCTCTTCCACACCGACTCCAAGTCACGACCTACTAATGAATGATTATGCTACAATTTGCCCCGGGACGGCAGCAGCTATCGCAATTTATTAAATTACAGTGATTCCTACCTCGACGCGCCATCAACCCCGGCTGGCATCCGGTAGTCGCGTGTCGTTTTGCCAACATTTTCCCTTTGGATATTCGATCAATTTTCATTTCTGATACAATATCAAATAATAAACCTAACATCTAGCCTCATCTCATTCATTATCCTTCGGGGCTAATCTCGAAGATGAGAAACCAGGAATCAGGAATAATAAGCAGCTTCAAGAGTTTGCAGCATATTTTATTAATCGTCGGTTAATTCGTGGGAAAAGGATGAATTTGTTTTACCTAGGAAGATTACTAACATTCTTCAGTCATAAAAAAGTGTAAATCGCTTCGGTTTAGCACAGAAAAGACTGGGGGTTCTATTGGAAGCAATGTTTGTTTTCTGAGAAGCAACAAAAAGAGGATCCCTTCTAGCTGAAAAAGAACCCGAAATGATGAATTCACAGAAAGAACTGGAGTTTCCATTAGAACCCATTTTTCGTTCCGAAGGAGCATCAAGGAAAATGAACCCCACTTGTTAAAAAGGAATCCAAAACGATAAATGAGCTCTGAATGATTGCTTAGTTGGTTTTCTAAAGGGGTCTAATTGTAATTGAGACTATTTATAAAGAACCTATTTTTTGCTTTACTCACTCTCATATTTTGGTTATTCAGTAAAATAATTCTTACCTTGGAGCACACTTATTTTCTAACTCTGACGGATATAAATTAATGAAGATAATCAAATCACAAAATATTACCGCAATTAAAATATATATGATGACTTGATAAATATAATTTGCAGGTTATGTAACAAAGTTGTCGACGTAAAGGCATCTCTGTACGCATAAAACTTTTTGTCTCAAATTATAGTATAAATCTATCTAACTGAATCTAACTGAATGTATCTAAACCTAGTCTAACTGTAAATCGATCCTTAACTTACCAGGCTTACTTTGCAAGCGGTTGGTTTATGAATGCGCCTTCATGTTATTATTTTCAAGAGCGCTTTCAAGGAACCCTTATGGCTCTCTATAGCTATCCATTTGAGCTTAAGTTTTGAATGATACCAATATTTATTTGAGCAGCAACTTTAGTGAACCTTCCGTTTTTTCCGTCTTTGTTCCAAAGAAGGCTTCAGTTGGACCCCCCAGTGAACCCAATTTTAATAGAAACTTTTTCCAAAGAAACTATTTTTCTCCTTTCCCACTTTGACATTTATTCTAATTAATAACACGACACTTAGGTTGGAGCATAAATTGATTATAACTAGCGGACATAATTTAATGAAGAGAAGTAAGGTGCAAAATATTAGGATCACAATTAGAATAGACAGAAAGATAGAATTGAAAGTTTTTCATCATTTTTGTTAATTTATAATTAAATCAATAATTAAAATATATGTAATAGTTCATAAAAAGAAATGAGCATACGGAAAGTTTTCTTTAAGAGATTTAAAAACGATTTGGATATTTAGGAAATTAACCTGGATGTGATTAAAGAAAGTTAGATGTGTCTGGCCAATATCGTCCATTTCTACTGATCGAATTTGCCTTTCACAAACGCTGGCCCTCGGGAAATCTTTCTCTCTTTTCTTTTTGCTAACATGGATTAAAATCTTAAAAATATTTCATAATAATTTTTCCCTATTTCCTTTCGTCTCAAAGAAAAAATGAAACTATCATTCCTAACCTGGAGAATTAGAGAAAATTGAAAGAATGAAGCAATTAAATTTTAAATGAAACTTGATTCTAAATTGTGGGTCCGGATGCAATAAGGGCACATAAAATTTTTTCGTGCGAAAACGAAGTTCCCTGGAGGCTTTAGAAAAAATTTTCGAATTTTAATTTTCAAA
>NC_046664.1:27412176-27414219 GCF_010883055.1 Belonocnema kinseyi
TTTTGAAAATTAAAATTCGAAAATTTTTTCTAAAGCCTCCAGGGGACTTCGTTTTCGCACGAAAAAATTTTATGTGCCCTTATTGCATCCGGTCCCACAATTCTTAACGTAACAAAAGTATTAAAATTTAAAAATTAAATAAGATTATGATTTTCAAGTAATTGCAATTAAAAATTATATCATAATCTATTAAGCGAATTTAAACTTTCGAGCAATTTGAAGGCATATAAAAACTATAGAGGTGATTAATATTCCAAAGCAAGTAAAGCGATGAAAAAAATTTGTATTCAAATAATCTGGAATACATTTTATTTAAAAGAATTAGAATAATTTAACTTAGAAAATATTATATTTCGAAAGTAGCAAAATTTTCAAAGATAAAAAAATATAAAAAATGAACAAAAAAATTAGCATTTAAATTAGCATTTTAAATTCTAATTTGATATCACCTAAGTAAAGACATTCATTTGAGATCAAATACTAATTTTCAAACATCCAATCCGTATATTTACATAATGAATATAGAAAAGTAAATCATGCAAATCGAAAAAAAATCGATTTTTTCAGAAATAATTTTAAAATTTATTTTGATATGCTACACAAGATTATTCTTGGATGAGGGCTGATGTGTTAGATAAAGGTGTATTTATCAAATATTAAGCAACCTTTGATTTATATAAATTATGCGTGCCTTTATATTGCTGAAAATTTGAGTTCACTTACATTATAATATCAATTTCAATTTCAATGACTTTAAAATAAGGGGTTTTCGATGTTCCTGATTACGAATTTGGCGTGAAAATTACAAAAATGAAAGTGGGGCATCCAATATAATAATGGAAAATAAAAATTTGGTGTCGAAATTTGATATAAAATGTCGTACTTGAGGATTTTTGAGGTTTCTGATTATGTATCTGAAATCAAAATTAGAAAATTCAAAATGGCAGGTCCATTTTCTTTGAAAGTCCATGATCGACAAGTTTATCAAGATCATCATTCTCAAGTTCGAATAGATAATTATTATCATAAACTTAACCCTTTCCGGCATACATTTTTCAGGGAAACGAGTTTTCATGAAAATCGGTACATAGGAGTTTTTGGGGTTGCTGATTACGAATCTGAACTCAGATTTTGAAAATTAAAAATGGCGGGTCCAATATGGCGGCTAACATTTGGCATATTTTTTTATTTTTTCTGAAAATTGGTATGAATTGTTTTTTGAAAGGTGGCACAGGCAGGGGGTCGCTGAACTTGAATCTGTATTCAAGATGACAAATATTTAGAATATTGAGATTTGAAAAAATATACACCTACTCACCTAAAACATGGATTAGTACCAATTTTCTCAATTTTCAAAATCTAAATTCAGATTCGTGATCAGTGACTCCAAAAGCCCTTGTAAACTATTTTTTTTTTTTAATCTAGAAAACTTTATTATTTTGACCGCCACATTGGATCCGTCATTTTGGATTTTCAAAGTCTGATTTCAGATTCGTGATCCGCGACCCCGAAAACCTCTGTATACTAATTTTCAGAAAAAAATCAAAAAATATTCCAAGTTTCGGGTACCATCTTGGATCCAAAATTTCAAATTTCCAAAATCTGAGTTCATATTTGTGATCGCTGACCCCAAAAACCCCAGTATACTAATTTTCAGATAAAATCCAAAAATATTCTCAATTCCGGAAGCCATATTGTGTCCGTAATTTTGAATTTTCCAAATCTGAGTCCAGATTCGTATTTAGCGACCCCAAAAACCCTTAAGCACCCATTTTCATAAGGATATAATGGA
Organism: Belonocnema kinseyi; assembly: GCF_010883055.1. Classification (NCBI taxonomy): domain Eukaryota; kingdom Metazoa; phylum Arthropoda; class Insecta; order Hymenoptera; family Cynipidae; genus Belonocnema; species Belonocnema kinseyi. The sequence continues at coordinate 27,413,969 of NC_046664.1, forward strand.
AAGTTTTTTCAATAATGAATTTTTTCAACGAAAAAGGCTTTTTGCATCTTTGTTTATAAGTATTAACAAATTATTTTAAAAATGTAGACCCTCCACACAAAAATTTCAATTGTCTATCATCCCGCGAGCATGAATTTAAAAAAAAAAACCTGTGTAAAATCTAATAAAAATTACTCTGAAATCGCAAAAAATGATATGAAAAAAGGTGGGAATATGGTGTTCCCACCATGCCGCAAAGCGTTAAATATAAA
>NC_046664.1:27414319-27436313 GCF_010883055.1 Belonocnema kinseyi
TAAATATAACAAGTTAAACATTTTTTCTAAATATAAATATTTCTTATATAAATATAAGAAATTTATAATTAATATATTTCGACAAAGAAGTTTGTCTAAATTTTCAAAATTCCATGAAAATATCAGATGATTAGCATTTTCAAGCATAGTTAAAACTTTTTTTTTTTAGACACGAGATTTATAACAGTAGGAAGTAAAAAAAATGTCTTGAAATAGCTTCTTTGATATCTCTAGAGTAAAACTGTATAGATAATTGATTGTTTAATATATTTATATATAACAATATAATAAAATATGTGAGATTTTTTTTTCCTCAAAGTTATCATTTGATTCCACTGTGTAATCATCATTTTGAAAAATCTAATTTGCAAACATTTGATTGAAAATTTTTAATAATTTATCTACATAATTCATAAATATACTAATTCAAACAATCTAAATTCAAAAGAATCGAATTTTTAAGGCATTAAAAAAAATCATTCCATTCCACTAGACAATAGTGTATTTATAAATTATTAGGCAACCTTTATTTCTGCAATAACACTAAGTTTGACTAATAATATGTAATATAAATTTATAATGATTGATCTCATTATATAATGTTTTATCTTGAATTTTTACTTCCATTTATTTCATTCAAATATATCAGTACGATTAGAACCAGATTAAAAAAAATATAGCATTCCCAAGGAGCCTTTTTTGTATTTTTTAGCGATTATTTTTATCTTTTTTTCAAGCATGCGAAAAAAATTAGGAAAATTCATAATTGAAATGAGAAGCATCAATATTGATAAACTGAAAAAAATAGAAAAACAAGTTCAATAAAAATAGCAATAACAAATGCTATACAATTAGCAAAAAAAAATTCAATAAGAAAGCGTCCATTTATAACAACAGGAATTTTTTTGGGTAGGTGATCTGGAAAATCTTACGAATCCTTACTTATGGGGTGAAGTGATCGAAAGAATTTCTTAGGTAAGTTTCATCTTCTAACTTTTTTGAATACGATAATTAAAACCATTTTGGTTGTTCAAATTATAATTTTTATGGTATTACACCCATTAAATTATTATTTATTATTATGCAATATATGGCTTCCCGCGTCAAAAAACTTTGCATCGCAAGACACTTGGAAATATCTGGCTAAAGCATGTGTCACGGCTGAATGATAGCATGGCGCAAGCCTTGCTATTTTCCGTCTCCCATGCTTAGGACACGCTAAACACAAATAAATATCCTTAAGAACGTATAAGTGTCAGAGAAAATTAGCCTGCGTTAAAAATGAAAACATTAGGTTTGCCAATAGCCGACACGTCTCTAAATGGTAAGTTCGCTACACGGGTGCACCGATTCGCACACTAGATAGTGTATCACGTATTCTACACGAACTTTTTCAAAATTTTAATTATTTCAACAGTCAAAATAACTAAAAATTGTGAGTTGACGATCTGGGTGCACCGGATAGAGCACCAGGTAGTGTAATACGTATTCTACGAGAACTTAAAAAAATTTTAATTTGGTGAATAACGAAAACAATTCAAAATGGTCAGTCGGTGACCCGGGTGCACCAGGTCTCGCCCTAGGTAGTTTAGCATGTATTCTAAGAGAGTTTTTAAGCTTTTAAATTGTACCAACTGCATAAATAACTACCAGTGGTGATTCGACGATCCGGGTGAACCGGGTCGCGCACCATGTTGCTTATCACTTATTCTACACGAATTATGTCAAAATGTTAATTGTTCCAACAGCCAAAATAACTAAAAATTGTAAGTCGACGATTCAGTGCACCCGGACCGTCACACAGTGAGGTATTTTGGATTTGTTCGTGCAAAAAATCGACGACTCATCAATTTTCAATCGAATTGAATTTTTGTTTTTTTAAAATACTAGTGAATAAATTTACTGTCCGATAGTTGATCTCTTCAGAATAAATGCTTCTCGGTTGAATAATTTGAAAATTAAAAAATTAACGTTATGAACGTTTATTAATTATTATTTAAAACTTTTATTGCAAAAATAGAATGAAAATAAAAAGATTTGCACTTGTAATGGTTGGCAAAATAAATAACAATGAGCATGAAGCATTGTTTGTACGAATTACCAAATATTACTCACATCTGAATAGCCTAAAAATCGGCCGACAAATGCCGACGTTGGTCGACGTTTTTTTGACGTACTGACAATTCAAACCGTAATAGTGGCGTATCTATCGGACATTAAATTTATTCACGAGTATTTAAAAAAAAAACAAAAATTCAATTCGGTTGAAAATTGACGAGTCGTCGATTTTTTGCATGAAAAAATCCAAAATACCCCACTGTGCGTCGTACCTCAATTTTGAGTTATTTTGGCTGTTGGAACAAATTAAATTTTGAAAAGGTTCTTGTAGAGTACGTGCTAAGCTACCTTGTGCGCGACCTGGTGCACCCGGGTCATCGTCTTACCATTTGGAATTGTTTTGGTTATTCAAAAAATTTAAATTTTATAAGGTACTCGTATAATACGTGTTAAACAACCTGGTGCGCGACCCGGTGCAGCCGGGTAGTAAACTTACCATTCAGAGATGTGTAGACTATTAACAATTCAAAGATTTTCATTTTTAACACAGGCTAATTTTCTCTGACACTTACATGTTCTTAAGAATATTCATTTGTGTTTGGTGTGTTCTAAGTATGGGAAACGGATAAGAGCAAGGCTTGCCTCAGGCTACCATTCAGTCGTAAACCCATGCTTTAGCCAGATATTTCCAAGTGTCTTGCAATGCTTGAGCCATGCAAACTATTGAAATCATTTGAATTTCATGCACATCCTACATGGTCACTTCAAGTCCCTTTATAGCGATTAAGCTCAATTGAAATCGCTTAACATTTTTTAAGATTCTGTGAAATATTTTGAAATCCTCGATTTCTTCAAAATAAGATTCAAAATATTCGTTGTAATCATTTAAAATCCGTAGAAATCTCTTGAAATCAGTTAAAATTCGGTAAAATATTTCGAAATATTACGGGATGCATTGAAAGCAATAAAATTCCGTTAAAGTTCATTCAAATATTTTTGGAACCTTTCCAAATCTCTTGAAAACTTAAAAAAAATTTAATATTTGAAAAGCCATTCAAATTGATCGAAATGCTTTGAAATCCATTAGGTTACTTGAAAAGCCCTTGAAATTCCGTGCAACCTCTTAAAATCTTACGAAATCCTCTTAAATTTGTGGAAATTCTTTCGAATCTTTTGAAATCCAGTTATGTCATCAAAACCCATTTAAACCTCTTAATATTTGTTGAAATCCCTAAAAAGTCTTTTGAAATCTTTAAAAATGTTGAATTTTTTTATAAAATCCCATTAAAATCTCCTTAAATCTTTTAAAAATTTTGAAATTAATATGGTATCTTTTTAATTAAAAAGTCCCTTGACTTCTTTTCAAACATTTCGAAAAATCTTAAAATATTTTTTTATCAGTGGGAATCGTTTTTGATTTCCTAAAGTCTCTTAAAATCGCTGAAGGTCTGTCGAAATATTTTTTTGTTCTTAAAATACCGTTAAATCTGATTAAAGTACTTGAATCACCTTAAAATCCTTTAAAATCCCTTAAAAATTGAGATTCTCTCTGAAATCTCGTGAAATCCTATTAAGATCTCCTCACATCCTTAAAAATTCATCAGAATACTGTTGTATTTTTTCAATTACACTCCCGTGATTTCTATTCAAATATTCCGAAATTGCTTCAAATCACTCAAATCTCTTAAAATCCCCTGAAATCTTTAAAAGTCTTTTGTGGTCCATTGAAACCGTTTTCAATTCCTTAAAATCCCTCAAAATCGCTGAAAGTCTGTCAAGATTCTTCGGTACCCTCGAAATGCAGTAAAATCTGATTTATCTACTTGAATTACCCTAAAATACTATAAAATCCCTTGAAAAATTGATATTCTCACTGAAATTGTACTTAATATTTAACCTTTATTTACTTAATATTTACTTAATTTTATCTTCAAACTTACAAAATTTTTGTGATTCTTTTATATACTTTCTAGTCCTTTAAAATGCCTTAAAATCCCTTGAAAGCTGTTCAAATCCTTTCAAGTCACAGGAAATTTTTTAATATTTTCGGAAATCCCTAGAATTCTTTTTAAGTCTTTCGAAATACTCTAAAATATTTGTGTGTATTTTAGGATCTTTTGAAATCTCGTTAAATCATTTAAAGGCCTTTACATCTTTTGGAATTCGTTAAAATTTCTTGAAATTTTATAAAATTTTATAAAATCTTTTTTAATGTCATGAAATTCCATTAAAATTTCAGTAAATATTTCAAAACTCGTGAAAATAATTTGGTATCACTTGAATTGAAATCCTGTCTCTTTTTAAACATTCTAAAATCTTTTAAGATCTCTTAAATTTTCTTGTAATTCATTGGAATCCTTTAGAATCTTTTGCGATCCACGGACATCGTTTTTAATTCCTTTAAAACCCCTCAAAAGCCCTAAAAATACGTCAAAATGCTTTGTAATCTCTTAAAATTCCGTAAAATCTGATTAAGCTTCTTGAACTACCTTCACGGAAAAAAAATTCTTGAGGCGAACGAGTGAATAGAGAATATATTAAACTCAAAGAAAGTGTACGCTTGAATTAGGTAAAACGTTTATTTAGAAGAGTTACACATTTAGTTACTTTATGTAAATTGTTCTCGTAAATCAGGAATTTGGGCAAAATTGCGAAGTTGGAAAGTTGATTATTTTCGACAGATTATGTATAATTGTATTATCTTCAGATTAGAAAAAAAAATCTAGTTGTTATAGAAATATATTAACTTGAGAGTGGAAGCTTCTAATGTGTCCCCCTAAGGGTTTACATTTTTCTTACACCTTCTCTATTCCTTTACACACCCTCCACACACTTACTTGGTGGTGGAAGGGGGGACCTACAGTTTAAGGTGGGTTCCGAACCACCAAGAGCAACATCCTTAAGTACTTAGAGAAAAAGCCTTTTTCTCTAGAGGTACCGGTCCCACGACTCTCCGGAGATGAACAACTCCCTTGCTAGGCTAGTGTTCACCGCATGGGTCACCGAGACTCTTCCAGAGTGCGAGGCGGGAATCGAACCCGCAAGCCGAAGGAGTGGGTCCAAAGCCTACCGCTTTAGTCCCCACGACCATCGTCCCACTTAAATATATTAACTTACAGTAGCCAATTTTTCGTCTGGTATCGCGAAAATGAATTTCCCTGAAATCCGTGTAATGCATTTGAAGGTCAAGTTTGTTGTTTTTATCGCGTTTCTTGATATTTCAATATAGTTATCGCCTACAATCGAAACAAATGTAAATTATTATTACTGCATCATAAACTCCATTTAATATTAACAATCGCGCAGGATATTCATTTTCGCTGATCCAGGGATCTTTCTAAATTCCTTCGTTCGTTTTCAGCCTAATGTTTGGCTATAATAAGGAATAATATCCCGGTCACAGCTCAATTTTTTTTACCGTGTTAAAATCCTTTAAAGTTAAGATTTTTTCTAAAATTCGAGTAATAGGTAATATCTTTAAACTTTAAATTTTTTGAACTCTATGAAATCATTTTTAGTCGTTTGAAATGCCTTGAAACCCCTTGAAATTTTCTAAAAACCCTTTAATCAAAAAATTTCAAATATTTTAAAATCCCTTGAAATCTCGTTTATAGTGAAAAAATTAATACATTTTTAATATAGTGAGTAAAAAAATCTAAAACTTTACGTAAGAAAAGGAGGGCGGATAATTTTTTTAAGAATCCTTACAATAGGGGAGGGGGGTACAAACTTTCAAAAATCATCCTTGGGCAATTAATGGACGTTCCCAAAACTCTAAAAAGATTTTTCTAAAATAAAAACAAATAACACGACATAAGAAACATAAAACATTAATTGCAATCAATGTAAAAACCGTACTTCCTGTAATAAAACCGAGGACACTTTTTCAATTCCTCTTCATCACGCTCGCACGATAGTGATTGAATCCATTGGGTGTTGGGTTTGCGTGGGGTGGCAGAGGGGGGCATGAAAGGGAGAGCATTTACGGGAATGCGCGACCGAATCGTTGCGTGTCCAGTGTTGCGGCTCATAAACAACGTGCTATTAATTTAGCACGAAGGATGCCCAATATCCTTCGAAGGATTCGCAGTGCCGATGCACCGATAGGCAGCTAACATGAGGATAAAATAAGTTTAGGGGCGTGAAATTGGTAGTAATTTTACAAGCCATAACGATCTACTAAATCTGTAAAATAATTAAGGGCGCAGATGTTCTTACCAAGTTCCCATCCCTTCTCACACTTTTCTCATATTGCCCCCCCCCCTCTATCCTTCTTTTTTAAACGTACACCCGTGTAAAGTTCTCACATCGACGGGTTTTTTCCTCATCCCTTCGTCTATCAGTTCGAGGCCGTCCATAAATCACATGATTCTAAAATGGGGGTTGGGGGGTTGGGGGTCAGCGAAAATGTCACGGAAAGTTACGAGGGGGGGGGGGTCTTTATGCCAATCACGGGAAATTTTTGATTACAAAGTATTTTCTTAAAGATTATAAGAAATATATTCTCTAACAATTTAACCTTCTCATGTAAACAAAAATTACATAACATGCATGTTTCACTTTTTTTTGCATTGTCTGATATTTTGTGTTTAATTTACGTGAAATTAAATAAATGTCAATAGTGTCAATATAGTGGTGAGTCCGAGGCCTGAGTTTATAGATTATGATTCTCAGGGCTGCTACAGCCTGATTTATCTAACAAAATCGATAATAAGATTTCCAGAGAACATCCCATGAATGCGACGCAATACTTTTTAATAAGACACTTTTCTCAGTATAACTAATTTTTAATGCAAAAAAACGACTAAAAGTCAATATGTGCATTCATAATTTGAGTAATGTTCTTTCGAATTTTAAAGCATTCCAAACAATGCGGTTTGTGAGACTTTAAAACAAATCTAGTTAAATATAAGAGAATGAAAATTTATTGGAAAAATTTAAAAACTCAAAAAAATCACATTGATTTCAAGAAGTTCAGAATGAGAATTCAAAATAATTGTATTAAAAGATTAAAAATTTTAAATGAGTCATGAGACTTCGAAAAGAATTAAAAAAAAAATAAATTCAAATAGAATTGATTTAATTTAGAAGAATTCAAATGAATTGAAAAAAATCGAAGTGAGGCTGTAAAAGAATTCCAGAAAGTTTCTTAAAACCCAGGGAAGTTTTTTCAGATCCCTTAAAGTTACTCAAATCCTTGGAAATTCCCTAAAAAATGTTAATATCTTAAAAATGCATTAAAATCTATAAAAATACCCTTCATTTTTATTTTGAAATCTTTCGAATCCCTTAAAACTTTTAAAATTCCTGAAAATTCATTGGAATTACGAACAAAAAATATCAAAATCTTGAAAATCCTTTGAACTCCTTTAAAATTATTTAAATATATTTAAAAAGTCTTTAAATCTTTTAAACTATTCTAAAGGATTTCAAAAATTCATTAATATGTATAGAAGTGAATTTAATAGGCCCATGAGTTAATTTTTGAAAAGAGAAGTTGCTGAAATGATCTTTGCATTTAAGAAAGTAATTGGAGACTTTATAGTGACTTTATCTTAAAAAATGTTAAATTTAAATTAATACATTTTTAAGTTGTCAAAGTCTAATTTCCTTGAAAAAATGAAAAAGTAACATATTTTAATCATAAATTACAAAAAGTGACTAATATCATACTTAAAAAATAATAACAGTGACTAATGTGATTTCATAATGTGACTAACGTTTTTCTGAATTTAGGAAAATTCCAAAGAACTCAATGAAGATTATAAGAATTCCAGATAAATTTTAACGAACTCGAGATTAATTCCACGCCACGCGATTATATGGGGGGAGGTTAAATTTTTGTTTTCAATTCAGGTATTTTTCATGCCCAATCTAAAATTTATTTTTTGATTGAAAAATCTATCATATTTTTGGTTGGAAAATAACCTTTTTCTTAAGAAATAAAATTTTCTGGTAAAAGGATCGACTGTTTTACAGAAATAATCGTCTTTTGGCTTGAAATTTCAATACTTTGGATCAAATATTTTTCTTTCTTGACTGAACAATCTTGTTCTCTTTAAAATTTCTATTATCAAACATTTTTATTTGATAATTTATCATTTTTAATTGAAAATGTATCACTTTTTGGTTTTTTATTAAAAATTTATCTTTCTTTTACATCAAAATGTATGTATGTTTTTTTCAAATTTGTCTTTATTGGTAGAGAATTCACCTTCTTGGCTGACAATTCGTCTTCTTAATTTTAAAATTCATCTCTTTAGGTACAGATTTAATTTTGTTTGTTTGTGAAAATGCAATTATTACATTTTTTTAAAAATTCATTCTAATAAGATTAAAAATCAACTATTAACAAAAATTAATTATCTTTCTGATAATTCAGCACTTTGGTTGAAAATTTAACTACTGTTTTGAAAATCTTGTTTTTATTGTTCAAAATTCAACTATCTTGTATAAATTTTTCGTCCTTTTGATTTGAGAATCTAACTATTTCGTTAAAAATACAACTATTTTTGGTTAAAGTTTAATCTTTTCTATTTTTATTTTCATTAAAAGTACGACCATTTGGTTGAGCATGCATCTTTGTAGATTGAAAAATAAAATATTTGGTTAGAAGTTCAATTTTTTCGTTGGAAATTCGTCTCTTTTGTTTTAAATTTCAACGCCATAGTTGAACAGCGTGGATAAAAATGATTGCATTCTTGTGGTTTATAATTGAAACTATTTAGTTGAAAATTATCTTTTTTTACTGTTTTCGAAAAAATTGGACTTTCTAGTTTGAAAACTGAACAGCTTATTTATAAATGCAACGGTTTTTGGCGGAAGTTTAACCTTTTTTGTTTGAAAATTTGACTATTTGATTAAAAATTTATCTTAACTAGTTTATTGAAAGTTTCATTATTTTGTTGAAAATTCATGAATTTTGATAAAAATTCAATTATTTTGTTGAAAATTGAACTATTTTGTTAAAAAAACATCAATTATTATCGAAAATTCAACTGTTGAGTTGTAATTGTGTTGTAATAACCCGAGAACCTGGGGTTTGGATATTGGCCGAATGTTCATCACTAGTTTCTAAAAATAACTGATAATTTCTTCACATTTCCAATAAAATTTTTTTCAGTTTTATGCACTTAGAGGTAAAAAATTGATCCGCGATTTTTTCAAGAATGAAAAATTTTTGAATGTTTAAAATTTTCCTATTTGAAAAATTAGGTATAATATAATTCTTATATCGGACAAACTAGAAATGATTTAATCGTAAGAACTGCATCATTACTTTCTCAAAACTTTGATATGAATAACGTATTTTTATTATAAATTTAAATTTGACAAACTAAACTAGCGAAATATAAAGGTCATGTAATAGTAAATTTATCATTCAGACTCTAAGCGTCATTATTATTTCGTAACATTTTTAGACTAATTTTGTATACAACTTATTTTTTATTATTTTTTAAATCAATTTAATTGCCTTTCAACATAATAATTACCATAAAAGAAAAATAAGCAATAAAATTCAGCGATTAAGTAAAAAAAAATGCAACTTGATTATGTTAACATCGCGGAAAATTTTTATTGATTCTGAAGTTTGATCGTATGTTGTACAGATCCATTGAAGCGTGAGTATGCGAAATGTTCAACAAAGCAAGACGATGTAAACGCGATTAGCGACGAGGTGGTAATAGCTTATTGTTACAGAGTGAGCATTATTTTCAAATAATACGGCACATGTTATTCATTCTGTCTCTAATTGATCCGAACGGCAATATACATATAGAGACTTTTCCTTTACAGATATACACTGATACCGATGATTCCCACGATTTCTCTATCCATTAACGTGATTGATTAATCGACTGCGCATTTATTAAATGCAGATTGAGAATCGAGAATTGAGAAATGAGAGTTGAACGGGTTTTGTGCACTTCTTTGGTAAGTGTAGGTGACGTACTTCTTTTCTGAATTGTCATTTCAACTGTTATAGAAATTATTATGCAAATAAATTTTACTTTTACTCCACAGAAAAGCAATGGATTTTTAAAGGGAACATTTCGATTTTCAGCCTAAACATATTTTAGGTTTAACTATAGGACATCAATTTAGATGTTAAAAGTTACTATATGCAGTTTATCTAAAATATTCAAAATTTTACATGTTAATTATGTCAAATAACGGCTGTAAGTACTTGAGTTTACTTATTTTTTATCATTTGTGGAATTTTTAAAGAAACCTGTACTATCACAAGAGAATAGCAGAAATTCGGATTGTCTTTTACACTAGATGGGGCTATGATTTAAAACATTTTCCCATATTAATTATTTTTCTTAGTGGAGCAAAGAAATTTTTTGACAGGAGACAAATTTCATTTTTAAAAATTGTAATTCACAGCTCATGTAATATAAAAAACCTGGCAAAATAATACTTGTATTTCTGAAAAAGAATTTTTCTTTCGATCTCTTCGACAGGTTAAGGGAATAGCACCCGACCGGAAATCGGAAGTTCTGTGGTTCGTTTTCCAGCGGAGCGAATGAGATTTTTGTTCAGAAACTAATTAATTTAAAAAATTTGAGGAATTTATGTATAACTTAATAGTAGTTGAATATTTAAACCAGCGATGAATTTTCAACTAAAATGATGAATCTGCCACCAAGAAAATAAATTTGTATCGAGGTAGATAAACTTTTAATTAAATAATGCCATTTCAACCACGGAGACGTATTTTTTAATTTGAATTTTTAACCTGAAAATATTAATTTTTTATCAGAAAGACGAATTTTCAACAAATTAATTTAATTTTCAACAAAAGAGGTGTATTTTCAATTAAAAAGCCAACCAAAAAGTTTTAGTTTTTGCTAAAAAAGGAGGAAGTTTCAACGAAACGTTTAGTTTTTTGCGAACAAAGACAAATTGTTAAATAAAAAAGATAAATTTTTAACGAAAAATTCAAAGGTTACATTTTTAGTTAAAAAATTAATTTTAGCCATATAGCTGAATATTCAGATTGAAAAAACATATCTTTTTAACCAGAAATGGAAAGGTTGCATTTTTAATTAAAGGGGATCAAATTTCTACTAAAAGAGATGAATTTTGAAACCAAATATTTTCAAATATTATGTATTATGTATTATGTATTTTCTAATAAATAAGACAAAGTTTTAATAAAATTAATAATTACATGAATTTTCTTCCTAATAATTGAATTTTCAAACTAAAAACAATCAATATTAAACCAAAAATGTAAAAGTTAATTCTTATTACAAAAAATTATTTTTTAGCAAATATTAAACAAATTTTGTGACAAATGGTAGAATTTCTTGAATTTTTCAGCCTTCTTGACTCTAAAAATTTCCAACTATTAAGATTAATTTTCTACGAAAGACGATTTTTCAATAATTTACATAAATCGTATGAATAAATTCTTTTAATTTTAATTATACCAGAGCTAAAAAAAATTCTCTTCAAAGGGCTGAGTGTTTTCGAAATTCTGTAAAAAATAAGCCCAGGATGAAGCCAATTTTTCTAATTTGAAGGTAAATATTGCAAAAATAGTGCAAATTTTAATGTTTTCTTAAATTTTTAATAATTTCCAAAATAATCAACATTCTTTAATATTTTTGGGCTCATTTTGAAGCTTTTTTTCATTGTATCACAACAGCTCATGAGTATAAGTTATGAAAAATTTATTTTCGAATTGAAAAAGCTTGAAGTTGTAATAAAAAACTTGGAAAAATTTGAAACATATGATTTGTAAGCAAATCAGAATAAAAGTTAAATAAATATATATTTTGAGGAAATTACATAGAAACTTCATGATTATGTTTCATATATTTTACAAAAATATTTTTGTTACCAAAAAGAATATTGCAATTTTTGAACTTTTTTGTTACAACTTAAATTCTTGCAATTAAAAAGAACATTTATCGAATTTATAAAAAAATCAATTTTACTCATAGACTCTGGGGATTTAAATTTTAAATCAGCATGGAAAGTGAGAAATCAATTTAAATTGGAACGCCGAATTCCCTTAGGTCTTTAAAAATGGGATCTACCCAACTGTAAAACCTGGAATTATCAGGGGATATTCAGATGCCTAGAAACACCTGTATATGCCCAATTAAATATTACATAGTTTTAGTTAAAAATTCATATCTTTGATCAAAAATTAAATTTTTTACTGCAAATTTACCTATTTAATTTTTGGTTGAAAACTTATATTTTTTAGTTGCACGTTTATGTGTTTTGTTGAAAAATCGTCCTTCTGATATTAGAAAATTAATTTTCTGTTGTAAATTATATTATTATAATTGAAGATTAATCTATTCTGTGAAAAATTGATCATTTTTTTGGTTGAAAATTATTTTAATCTCGTGAAAAGTCAAATATTTTGTAAAAAATTATATATTTTTTCAATTACATTTTTTAACTGATAATTTACCTATTTTTTTTTGGTTGAAAAATTATCTTCGTCTCTTGAAAATTCATGTTTTTGTTGAAAATTATATTGTTCTATAGTGGAAGATTTATAATTTTATGAGTAGTTATAAGTTCAACTATTTTCTTATTAAATAATTTTTTTAAATTAATTTTTTAAACTGATAACTTAACTATTGAATTTTTGGTTAGAAAATTAATTTTCTATCGTGAAAATTCAAATACTATTTGGTTGAAAATCGATGTTTTTGTTTAAGATATTTTTTATTTATTTAATTATTAGATTTATATACTTTCGAAAATGCAAAATACTTGAAAGACTGCATACTATGATAATGTCTACCGGAAATCTGACCACACGCGAGAAGAGTAAACTGGAGAGTTCCTGTCATAAGTAAGAATATGTGTATAACATTCGTGGCAATCATCGCTCTTTCGCCTCGCGAGTAAAAACTTAAGCTGCTAACGATCCGCGACTACCACTTCTTATGCTCAATTCGTATTTCTGCTTCAGAGTTTCACGACCGAAGTAACAAAACACTTAAGAATTTAATTTATCGATAAATAATTTTTTCGACTTCATCAAATTCGAAATTTGCTTATTAACTTATGGCGCAAAAAATATTATTTTTTTAGTCAAAACTTCTCGTACTTTCGAATAAATTATAAATTTTGGGAACACCCTGTATATAAAATGAAGTATTTATGATTCATGATCAGATATAGCCTCCGTATTTCAATTATTATTAGCCATCCTCATGGGATATCAATATTAGCTTGCTTCGAGAAATATCTAATAAAACAATAATCGTTCTTTATAAGAAAAATGTATAATTGGGGAATTTCTTTATAATATTTGTTATTATCAATAATAATTGCTCATTTTTGCTAAATTTATGTGTTTCAATATCAGTATTAGGGTGGTCCAAAAAAACTACCCCCCCCCCCTCAAATTGCTCCCCTAAAAAGTGTGGAGTGTGTTTTTTAGTTAAAAGTTCGTCTTTTTTTAACAGAAATTAATCATGTTACGTAAAAATGCCTCTTTTTGGTTAAAGTATCCATTATTCTAGTCAAAGATTACTTACTTTAGTTAAAAATTGATTTTTTAGGTTGTACACGCGATTAGATCAGTTGAAGATTCAACACTTTAGTTGAAAATCCATCATTTTATTTTTAAATTCAACTATTACAGTGGAAGATTCATCGTTTTAGTTAAAAATTCATCACTTTATTCGCAAATTTCTTCTTTTCTAAATAAAAATGAAATTATTCCGGTTAAATATTCCATCGTTTTATTTGAATATTCATTTCTTTGGTTGAACAATAAATTTTCGACTGAAAATTTAACTATTCATTTTTTGGTTGATAATTTATCTTTTTTAGTCGAAAATTTATGTGATTTGTTGAAAATGGATCTATTTTGGTCAAAATTTATCTTTTTTATAGAAAATCAGATTTCGGTTGAAAATGTAACTATTCCTATTAAAGATTCATGACTTTCAAAACTAAATTAAGTTAAAAATTCATCTCTTTAGTAAAACATGACTTATTTAACTAAAAATCTAACTCTACAATTTATTGTTGAAAATTTCTCTTTTTTAGTGAAAACTCCATATTTTTGGCAGGAATTAATCTTTTTATTCAAACAAAATAATATTTTTGGTAAAAATTTATTTATTATAGTTTAAGATTCATAATTTTAGTTAAGAATTCATCACTGTGTTGGAAAATATAACTATTTTTTTTTAATTAGTTGCTTCTGCTGTTGAAATTTTTTTTTCACTGAGAATGTTACCATTCATTTTTTGGTTGACAGTTTATTTTTTCAGGTCAAAATTCAATTATTTTAATGAAAATTCGTCTTTTTTGGTAGAAAAAATAATCTTCTTGGTTGACATTAAAATCTTGTTAAAAATTTAACTATATGGTTGAAAATTTATCTTTTTTGTTTGAAATTTAACTATTAGGTTGAGAATTTATGCATTTTTTAAAAGAATGTATTCCTTGTAGAAAATTAAGGCTTTGGATTGAAAATTTATGAATTTGAAGCATTTTAAATTGAATTTAATATATTACATCAATTTGGTCTAAATGTGCACTGCCTTTTGAGTATAAGAAGTTAAAATGACAAGTTATTTAAATTATAATTGAAATTCATGAACTTTAGGGTAAAATTCAATGAATTATAAATTTATTTGTAGTATTGTCTAAGTATTTGCTTAATCGGTGGTGCTATTATATAGGTTCATTGAGTTATTAGCTTCACAATTAAAATTTGGGATTTTCAGTCTAAAACTTTGGGCTTTGTTAGACTTTTTTTGGGCACTAATTAAAAATTTTAGTGTCCTTTACTTTTTGTATGATCAAATTTCTTGTGGAGGTGTTTAGCTTATCCATTAGCCTATAACAATTCTACTTCCTAATATCACAAAGTAATACAAATTTAATTCTGCCAGATTTTTGGGTTTTCTTTGGGCTCTTACAAAAAATCCTCTAAACAGTCCCTAAGTTGCAAAATCAACCTATTTAAAAAATTCTTAACTTTTTGCAAATTAAATCCTGGCGTAGTTTTGGGCTTTTATGGGTTCATCGAAAATACCCACTCTGATTTTTGACCTCCAATAGTTACATTTAATAACTAACCCTTTTGTACCACTTAAAAATAGAATTTTCAAAAAATAATCTTTTTTGGGAATTTTTCAATCTCAACAGAGGCTCCGATTTTTGGCCTCCTCGAAAATACTCACTTTAATTTGTGCGCTTTAACCATTCATACAAAATTTAAACCCCTTGGTACCAGGTAGAAATTACATCGTCAAAAAATAATCTCTTTCTGAATTTCACAGTATCAACATAGTCTCTGATTTTTGGGATCCTCTAAAATACCCACTTCGATTTTTGGTTTCCAACCCTTAATGCTTATAATGAGCCCCATTTTACAACGTAGATTTAAATTTGCCAAAAAATAATCTTTTTGGCATTGTAAAATTCTCGAAAAGATTTTTTGTTGCTGAAAAGTCAGATCTACGCAATAAAAAGGGGTTTATTTTTAACGTTCAGGGCTGATACATAAAAATCAGAGTGGGCCTTTTCGACGAGCCCAAAAATACGCCAGGATTAAATTTTAAAAAAATTCAAATTTTCGAAGGGGCTTGATTTTTGAACTTAAGGGTTGTTTAGGAAACTTTTTTTTGCGAATTTCAAGGACCCAAAAAAGCCCAACTTCCTGGTGAAATTAAATTTGCATTATTTTGTGATTTTAGAAAGTTGAGGTGCTAGGTTACAATGTAAGCTAGCATCTGCACAGAAAAATTGAATGTTGAAAAAAGTGAAGGAGCTCAAAAATTTAAAATGATGTTCAAAACAGCCCAAAATTTTGAGCTACGAAAAATGCCACAATTCGATTGTGGAGCTGCTAGCTTATTGGACCTCTAATATATTTACGAATATCTTGTAATACAATTTATCGTTTAAAAAAATGTGAAGCATTTAAATGCCAGACCGTATGGTCAGCCATTAGTCATTGGTTGGTTAGACCCTAGTCAGCCACTTGGAAAAAAAATTATTTATCACTATAAATGTATTTAGCTTATCAATGCCAAACATGTTCAAAACCCGACTTCGAAGGTGATAAGAAAAAAGGTCTTGGTTTGATGTGAACTTCTTATTTTCAATTGTTTTACAAACCCTGTAGCTTTTTTTAAAATACGACCAAATCAATTAGCTGATCCTACTCAGAACTTGGTTTTGACTTGTATAGCGGATCAGCTCCAATCACGGTTTAGGCCCGACGTTCCAGAGAGAGCATACATTTTTCTGTTTTTGACCGATTAAAATTAAAGTCAGACCTGGCCTAGATAGTCTAGATAAAGCCAGACCTTGGCCAGACCTGACACTAGAAACTAGAATGCCATAAAATATTTCTTCACAGGATGACTCAATAATTCAGGTTGGATTAAATCATTCTCAACAGATGCTATTGGAATTAGATAGCAGCTGGATTCAAGAAGCGTGGACAATCGAGGATCCTCTGAACAGTTAATAACCGTCCGATTTTGTTGCTTCCTTTATTAGGGTCCAGTCTTTACGAGTGAGTTTACTAATAAGTCATTTACCGCGCTTTGGATGTCGCCGCCTGACATAAGGGCTCCCTTCATGGGACACACAACGACGTTTCATTAACCTAAGATTCTTTATCATCGTTGTTAATTATTTCCAAGAAGCGATATTCTTCCAGTTGGAATACTCGAACGCGACGCGACTTTCAACCACATTATCCATTTATTTTATTCACTTCGTTTACTTTAGTACCCGAGGATAACGAGGCGAGAACGAGTCATCTAATTGTTATTTACGCTGGAGTTGTCAGTGAATCTAATCCGCAGAGAGGCACGCTTCCGTATTATTGATTTGATTGAAAAAATCAAGACTTCGTTCGATTCATTTAGCCTCTCATCAGGTTATTTACAGGTCATCAAATTTTACCTTAGAACATTATTATAAAGATAATTGCGAAGAATATTTTTTAAATTTCATTAAGGAGCGTTCGCATGTTACATAACATTTAAAGGAGACAGGGGGTTTGTGTTTCATTTCAGTCTGTCATATGAGGAGGGGGGTATTTTTTATCCAATTACGTAACATGTTTAATTTCATGTTCTATCGAGAAAAAAGTTAAGTTACTAAATATCTCGAAAATATTCGACAAATAGTTTCCAAATAAGGAATTTTTCTTTATTGGTAAACTTATTTCTAAATGTTTCATCACATTATTAATAAAACAGCAAATTTCTTCTGTAAATTATTTTTCAATATTGCAAAATAATCATGTCCTTAAAATTTGGCTACCAGCCGACAATTTGTAAACTTTTTCACACTTTTGTGGCTATAAGAATAATTAAATGATGAACAGAAACGTCGTTAAAAGAATTTAAAAAAAATTGGAAGCTTTTTAATAATTTCAAAAGACTTTCAGAGAGTACTTTTTTAAGTCTTTCTGGGTGAATTGTAACGGCTTATATTTTATTTGCGAATAATAGTTTTAAGTTCCGAAGATTATTAAATGCCTTCACAAAGAATCTAGCTGATTTTAAGAGATTTTTTTTCGTTTGGTAGAATTAAAAAAAATGGTAGGTAAACTAAATTTCGACGTGAGTTCAGAGAATAAAAAAAAATCCTGAAATTCCTGGGAGAATTTAAAATGGGTTTTAAATTATTTCATGAAATTGCGAGAAAGAATGTAGCACATTTTAAGGATAAATTTTTCGACTTTTCATGGTTACAAAATCTTAGAAATAATTCGAGTAAGTTCAAGAAATAATTAGTAGCTATTTAAGAGTTTCGAAAGGTTTCAAGTGAATAAAAAATTTTTCGCAAGATTCATAGTAAAATTATTAACAAACCATTTGAAATTATTTTTGTAAACATTTGGAAAAGGATTTTAAAAATTTTGAAAGAATTTGAGTAAAAGATATTCTTTTTAAGAACTTCGAATGGTTTCACGTGAATCGAGAACACTTTTTCAGATTCCATACAAAAAGTGCAATGAATTTTAAGAGAATATTTAATAAGATTTCAAAATACTTTAAAAGATTTACACTTCTGAAAAGATTTGAAAAATAATTTTTTAAAGATTTATGGGGAAATTTTGAATGATTTCTTATTTTCGAAAATTAACTTTAGGAGAAAATTAAAAAAGATTTAAAAACATTTCAAATGATTTCTTAAAATTTCATAAATAACTGGGATATTTTAAATCGAAATTTTTTAGGTTAGCAAGTTTGAAAAATTAGAAAATAATTTTAGGTAAATTGAAGAAATATTAATAACCTTTGCAAAAATTGAAAAACAATGTTAAGCTTGAAACTATTTTTAAAAATGTTTTTGAATGTTGATTTTTAAACAAAAACTTTAAAAGCTTTAAAAGAAGTCTGCCTGTTGCATTAACGGAAGGGTAGGGGGTGAAAATGTTAAAAATAGCGTTACGCATTATGTGTCTAATGAATTTTGTTTGTTGTTGTAAAAAATGAATATTTTGGTTAAAAGTATTTTTTTCGTTTGTTTGAAGGTTCATTATTTTAGTTAAACATTAGTTTCTTAAACATAAAATAAAACTATTCCTTTTATATGTGGAAAATTAATTATCTCTGTTGAAAATTCATGTGTTTTGTCGAAAATTGTTCTTTTTTGGTAGAAGATTCATTTTTTGGTTGAAAATTCAACTATTTGTCAAAAAAAAAATGATTTATAGTTTGCAAGTCCAAGGCATGAAAAGCAAAAAAAAGCCACTATTCCATATTTCTCTTTCAGTTTTAAAACTTTTTTCTAGTTATTGAAATTTTTTTTTGAATATTTCAACTAATAAAAATACTCGAAATAACATATCAGGATGAAGAAATGAAAAAAGATAAATAGCGCCATTTAAAAATGTTAAATTTTGAGTTCATCTGGGTTTTCTTCATTTTTCAAGATCTCAACTTTTTTCCTTATTTTTTAAAATTATTCAGAAGTTCAGAGAGGCTTGAAATATTTTGGAAAGCTTGCATTAAAATGATTTATTTTCAACGTATATTTTTTAGGGTATTATTATTAGCAGAATTTCTTATAAATGTATCAGATACAAATCTCGAGTTATATTTTTAAGGTGATGTTAAAATATTTCTGTTAAAAACAGAGCTCCTTTAAACAGGAATTATCTTTCATGGAGCATTATACATTATAAAGATAATTTATGAATTAAGTTCATTGAATTTTCAAACAAAAGACCCTAAAAAATTGCTATAAAAATAATTTTGACAACAAAATTAAAGTTTCAAATTAAATGTGTACGGGAATTTAAAAAAAGACTGCGGGAAATGTACGGGAATATGATCGAAGGTCTCCGCGGGACACATTGTATAATAAGGCCAGAAAAAGTTGTTTTTTTTTCTGTGCAGGTAAGGAAGGCTTGTTAAGTTGAAATTGACGAAGAAACTTGAGAAGAATTACAGTGCCTGAGTACCTGCATTAAATGAGCATCGTTGAGTGTACATTAGATCTCTCATTTCTCGGTGTGGAATTTTTCTGTGACAAAGTGCAATTCCGTTATGGCGACCCGCTGCTTATAATTTCCACTCTCATAACATACCGTACCAACTGTATTCATTGGGCGACAAAAAGTGGAGCGCTCATAGTCATTAGCCACGTTCGTTGGTCACCAATCATCACTGGTCATCGTTTGCCTCTCTACCAGTTCCCCACCCTCTGACCCCCTCACCCCCTCTGCCAACGGTACTAAAACGAAGCTGGTAAAAGTGTGGAGAGTATGGAGAGTATATATATACTACACACTATTGTAACGTTAACCTTCGTACGTCAGCGACATTCGAAACAATAATTTCCTTCAAATCAGATAAAAGATACATTTTCTCTTATTAAATATTGATGAAGCCCCGATTTTTATGGAATAATTTCGTCAAATCGAAATTCGAATATGGGGCCGACATAACAGATCATAATACAAAGCTTGACCCCCCCCCCCCCCCCCCCAGAGTAACGTGACCACATTGAATTGAATATGAAAACCTACAGAGTTTTTTAAATAAAGCAGGTTTTCGAGTTAAAAAGACGAATTTTCAAGAAAGGAAGATAATTTTTCTTCCAACCATTTGAATTTTCAATGAACAAAAAACATTAATTTTAGACCAAAGTTGCATTTACAACAAAATGGTTGAACTTTGCAGCAAAAAAAAAGAATTTTCAAATCAGATAATCGAATTTTTAATCTTTCATTATGAATTTTTAACCAAATGAAAGCTAACTTCAACTATAAACAGTTGCATTTTTTAAATAGTCGACTTATCGAGATAAAAGCAACAAAAGTCACATTTTTAGAAGACAGTTGCAATTTGAAACCAAAAAAAAATGAATTTTCCACTAAGATTTTTTCAATTAAACGAAGATGAATATTTAATCCGAAAAGACGAATTTTCAACCAAATGGTACTTCCCAGTACTTCCTCCCAGTACTTCAATCCAAAAAGATGCATTTTTATTCAAAAAAGACGAATTTTTAAGAAAGTGGTCGTTAACTTCAACCATAAGCAGATGCGTTTTTTTAAATAGTTGACTCATCGAGCTAAAAAGTATAATTTTTTAAAAGAGAATTGAATGTTTAATCGAAACAGATGAATTTACCATGAAGACTTTTTCACTTAAAAAAGATACATTTTTAGTCCGGAAAGATGTTTTAAAAAATCAATTGATTTTTCGAAGAAGAAACATGGCATTTTAACAAAACAGTTAAATTTTCAACATTATAATTAAATTTTCAACAAACTGGTTGAATTTTCAAACCAATATAGTGCATCGAATTAGCCGAAAAATTGGTATTTTCTCGAAATAATTCGAAGCGTGGAGATCTTGGTCTTCGAATATTTGGATGGACGTACTTTTTCTAGCTCTGAAAATTTCGAAAATCTTGTATTTTCAATTTTAGAATGCCTCTTTTTGACGTTCATATTTGGCAAAAAAAACCTTCTGAGTTTAATTTGTCTGAAATATGTAGCAGATAGTGCATGATAAAAAGATCAATTTTACACTAAATGATTTAATTTTTTAACAGAAACAATGAATCTTCAAGAAAACACATTTGCCCTAATAACAAAAATAGTTGAATTTGCAAGGCAAAAAGAAGAATTCTTCATAAGAACTTTTAACTTTTTAACCTTCCAATCCAAAAAGGCACATTTTCTATTCCGAAAAACGAATGCCTAATAATCGGTTAAATTGTCAACAAATTAATAAAAGTTCCATTAAAGTAGTCACATTTTCAATTAATATGAATAATCTTTAATTAAAAAACTTATTTTTCAACACACAAGTTCAAATTTGAATCAAGTAGTTAAATTTGATTAAAAAAAGATTAAGTCGCAAAGAAAAATATAATGGTTGATAATACAGAGAAAAAAAACGAAAGTGATGAATTTTCAAGCGAAGAAGTTAATTTCCAGCGAAAAAAGTTAATTTTCATTCAAATAGTATAATTTTCTACGAGAGTAATAAAATTTTTAACTAAAAAAGACGAATTTTTATCAAAATTGTTAAATTTTTAGGTCAAATATTTGAATTTTCAACTGACAACTAAAAAATTTTAACCAGAAATAGAATAGTTTAATTATCAGTTGAAAATATGAATTTTCAACAAGAAAATACGAATTTTCCATAAAAATAGTTGATTCTTTAACGAATAGAATAAAGTTCTGAGAAAGAAGCTGAGTTTTGAACCAAATAGTTGAATTTTGAAACAAAAAAGATGAATTCTCCATGAAAAATTTAACAGCTGTACAAAAGTTTTAGGCTACCTCTTTTTTTATGACTGAATAAATTCTGTTAATTTTAATTATACCAGTGCTAAAAAAATGTTTCTTTAAAAGGTTCGTTGTTTTCGAAATGCTGCATAAAATAAGCCCAGTGTGAAGCCATTTTGTCTAGTTTTCAATTCTTGATGAATTTCCTTTGTAATT
>NC_046664.1:27436413-27449139 GCF_010883055.1 Belonocnema kinseyi
CTGTGTATCCTTAGAAATAAGGTCGAAACCCTTTTTGACCTCAGAGCGTATCAGAAGTGGCTGAAAAATGAATTACTTAGAAAGGCCTCGAGCGGTCGAAATGCACAATTTTTCGTACTTCAAACTTCAAACGCGTTTATCTCGAAACGCGTTTATTTGGGGTCGTCGCCACGATTCCAGCCGATCTACTGGGTCGATTTCATTCAAATTTTTTGAAAATATTCAGAAAAGACTTGGTTATCGCATGAACCTCGATCTTGATTTTTCATTAATGTTTATTAACAATTTGATCTAGTTAATGTTTTAAAAAAGTGAGAAAAAACGAGAAATCACAAAAACTTTCATAATTTGTTTATTACTTAATATTTCTGCATAATTAAGGTTCATGCTATAGCCTTTAATGTGCTCTTTATGAAAAATTTTGGTTTTTGTGTTTCAGATGACGCAAAGTTGAAAAATCATGGCGACCGTTTTTCGACATAGCGTCATCAGATCGCCCAGAAATTGGCCGGATATTGATGAAAAATAGAAAATACATTTTTTCCGTTAGTTAATAACATGCCTTACGACATACTAAGAAGTTGTAAATGTTAAATAAAAATAAATGACAAAAAAATGTTGTTGAAAAAAAGGTCATTGAAACCTGGCTACCACCTCAAGGGCATGTGATACTTCGTCAGGTGGTCAATCGGGTACAGTTCCCCACATTTTTTCCACAAAAATAAAAATTTTTAAAAACTGAATTCGGATAAGCTATAAAATATCATAAAACACGTCCCGGATTCTTTTTGTGGGATAATAAAAAAAAATTTATTGTGCTAAATAAAAATTTTATGCATTACTTTGAGGTTACGTCGTTTTTATCTCTGCCTTTCCGATAATTTGAAAATTTATAATGAAATAAACTTTTTTAATTGCCTGTAAACAAGCTTAGTTCCGGGAGATAAGTTATTATGTTTATTTGTAAGTCCAACATTTTCGGCCAAAAATATTGTGTAGTTTGGAAGTAACTCTCGGGAGAATTGTAACACACATAACTTCTAAATATAGACACGTTGTTAGTAAAATCAAATTTTTTTGAAAGATAAACACAAAAAAAGTGTGCGGCGACGTCCGTTATCATGTTCGCTATCATTTCTCAGATTTTGACGACAAAATATTTCTTATCCTAGAAAAAAAGCCGGGGAATCTAACACTGAAAAAATCGATACTAATTCCTAAGCGCTATGCAAATTAATCACATTTTGCTAAATTAAAATTCTTTCGAATTAATCCACAAAAAAGTGTGTGGCGACGTCCGTTTGCATGTTCGCTATCTTTTCCCAAATTTTCAAGACAAAATATTTATTATTCTAGAAAAAAAGCCTGTTTTCCTAAAGAAAAGATGTTTTCAAATTTTTCCAACTTTTTTAGCACAACTTCAAGTTCTTGCAATTCTAAAAGAAATTTTTTACAATTTATACTCGTAAGCTGTTGCGATACAATGAAAAATAGCATTAAAATGAGCCCAAGAACATTGAAAAATATTGACTATTTCGGAAGTTATTAAAAATTTAAGGAAACATTGAAATTTACACTATTTTTACAATATCTATTTAAAAGCTAGACAAATTCGCTTCACCCTGGGCTTATTTTATATAGAATTTCAAAAACAATCAACCTCATAAAGAGAAATTTTTTTATCTCTGGCATAATTAAAATTAAGAGAATTTATTCAGTCATAAAAAAAAGGTGGCCTAAAACTTTTACACGGCAGTGTATATGAATATTAATATGTATATATATTTTAAATTCGGAAGAATATTTGTTCACTTAAAAAATTTCCCACCATAAGATTTTTGGTGTCTACTTTTTTTTTTAAATTCAGCATCATATCCTTGATGTTAGTTATTTGGTTGGACAGGTAAAAAAACTCAATTCTGTGCTCCACTAACGATGCTCGCGAGAACAAAAAGCTCTATCTATCAAATTGTCATTGGCCCTTCTATTTCATAACTTTGCGCCGTACTAATAAGCAATCTTTCGTAACCGTACGGAACAACAGCCACCTGAATGAAAGCGGGTATTAACTGCTAAGTACATTGGATCCATTGGCGTAAACTTTGAAAAAAGAAGTTTCAGAAAAGTCTCTCTCATTAAGTGTGATAAATATTTCAATTATTAAACCGTTCAGCAACGGAAAAACGTGTAATTAATAGTATATTATATCAAGGTTAGGGACGCTTTAACGGTGAGTTCAATGTTTGGAGAACTAATTGTAAAACAAGTCGTTCTGAGAACATTGAGTTCAGCTTGAAAATACGTGCATGACGCAACGAGTGATGTACGATACTTAATTCCAAATCAGCATTTTATAAGACTACAGGGCAGTCTGAAAAGTAAGTCGTGAAGAAATACGTCTGACACGGTAATCATTTGCTTGGGTTGTGATTGGTAATCTCGTATGACATTAAATTTTAAAGGTGGTTATGTCCGAGCAAGAGTGCCATCTAGTGTCATAATTTTTCTTAACGGTATGGTTAGTGAAATCATTGTGCGCTATTCAATGGCCATTTGTGGAACTATTGACAGAGTGGCACTTTATAGAACTAATAATAATATTTCAGCAGCTGAAACGATCTGGTGAAGGACTAAAGTGTCATTTTTACTGTAAGCACTTTGAAGAATTTTCAAATAAAAATTTATAAAATTGAACGAATATCATAAAAGAATTCAAAATTGCATCATTTTCTATTATACGAATTAAACTTTGAAGAATCTTCAACTGCAAATATTAAAAATGGAAGAATTTTTCATTTTAAATCTTTAAAATAGAAATACATTAAAACATACTTTCAAAACTACAATATTTTAAACTATAAACATTTCAAATTAATGAATCCTCTATTATAGATCTTAAAAATTTAATAATTTTCAATCTAAAATTGTTAAAATTGAACAGTTTTTAATTTTAAATATTAAAATTCGAATTATTAAATAAAGGCCAAAGCTACATATGTTCTAAACATAAATCCGGAAAATTAAACCATTTTTAATTTTGTATTTTCAAAATTGGACAATTTAAAAATGTAATTCTTCCAAATTGTAGAACTTTAAATTCTTAATCTTTAAAGCTAAAGAGTTTTTTATTGGAAAATTTCGAAATCAAAATTAGCAAGTTTAAGGTTATAATATAATAAATTCTTTATTTTTTAACATTTAAAGAACAAAATTTTTCAATTGGGAAGATTTAAAATAATAATACTCTAGATTTTTGATCTGCAAAATCATCAAATGTAAGAATTTTGATTTATAAAATCTGGAAAATTCAATTATATGTTTTAAGAAAACATTCCAAATTAACAATTAATAAATCTTCAATTTAAAATTTCAAAACTGAACTTTTAAAAACAAAACAAAAAAATAAAGTTTAAAATTATTTACCTTTAATATTGTATAAATATTTTCAATTTTGTTGTTTTCAATTATATGTTTTTAAAATTCAAGAATTTTCAATTGAAAATCTCAAAAATTAAACTATTCATAAAAAAAATAATTCAAATTATATTTATTTTAATTATACACATTGACAATTGAATAACCCTCAAGGCAGATCAATTTTTAAAAGACGATCAAAATTTCACGATTTTAAACTACAAACATTTAAAACTAAACAAGTTTGCGAATTTTAAGTTATAAATACCTTAAAAATGATCAATTTTGAAAGTGGGAAACATCAAAAAGATTCGGAATTATAAAAATTTTCTAAAAATGTATCGACGCTGTCATTTTTATTGTTCGCGCTTGAAAAGTTTTTTTATTGAAAATCTACAAAATTAAAAAAATTTTAATTTTTGCAATGAAGCTATTTTATAACACACATTCACAATTGCAATATTTTTTATTACAAACAATAAATATTAAGGATTCTTTAATTGTAAATCAGATTGTGAAGAAAAAATTTATAAGATTGCAATTTTTCTAAATTTAGAATGGATTAATTTAGAATTATTCAAGTGTTAAGTGTTGAAACTAAAAATTTTGTCACTTTGGTGATTCACATTTTAAATTTCTTACATTTTCATGAATTATAGTATTCAATAGAAAATTAATTCGAAATTAATTATTATTCGATTATAAATGTTCAAAATCGCTATGTGGTATATAAAAGTATTGAAGAATCTTTAAAATACACCCATTTTGAAAAGATTATTAAAACTTTATAATTTCAAACTAAACATTTTAAATTAACTAAGTTAACGAATGTTCAATTATAAATATCTCCAAAGTGGATCAGCACCAAAAATGGGAAACATCAGAAGGATTCAATTATCCAGAATCACATTGTTTTTCTACACACGAAAAATTTGTTTTAAATTTAGGAAACCGTTTATTTGACAAAATGGTTTTATGTAATTAAAAATAAATTCAAAATTAAGGAAATTATGTTCAGATGCCAGAAAAATTGTTTTGCAACTAAATTAAATAATTTTCTTGAAGCAAAGAAATTTCTTTGTATTAGGAAAAATTTCTTCGTTTTAGGAGATATTTATTTGATTTAAAGAAACATTTCTTTTAATATTTCGAGCAAAAGTTCTTTAAATTACCAATCAAAGAATCTTTTTTCAGAGCTTCTGTCTTTTTAGAATATCTTATTACAATATAGAATCTAAAATTAATCTATTTATTTGCTTCTAATTCTTGCAATGATTTGGTTATTCTTAAATCTTTTATCAAATTACTTAACTTTATATTTTCAACAACAATTCGAAGATTGAAATCCTTTACTGAGGTTTTCGATATTTTTATTTCCTGTTTACTCTGTTGTCAAATCTAGGGTTATATTTAGTGAATAGTGCAAAGCCACAACCACAAAAAGATAAAATAAATGTAGGTATGATAGTAATATAAAAAATTACTTAAAAATATCAAAGTATATCCCCTGTAATCCCATGTAATGTATCCCCCCCTTCTTGAGCAAAAAAAATGTTGTTACAGAATTTTATGATGGTCCATGGAATCGATTTATTTTGAACATTACGTAGGCTTGAAATAAAATGAGGGACATTCTTTCATCAGTCATTTTTAAGACAAAGTGCGTATAAAATTAAATTAGGATGCAATTTCTCCTGTCACCTCTTATTTCGGCTTTTAAATATAGCGAGAACTAACGAGCACAGTGACAGTCTTTTAACCAGACGCCCACCAGACTTATGTAATTCACTTCGACGCTTTCGTCGACGTTGACGAACGACTTCCATCAGGCGACTTCGTTCTAGGAAACGCAATACTGTTGTGACAAAACTGTAAATTGAATATCGACCAGCTGGGCCGACGGTAGATACGTGTTTTCTGCCGTGTCGCCAGCCATTAAGGCGTTACCTCACTTTTCGCGATCGTTCCAAGTTTTCGCTCGTGTTCAAGCTAAGGGCCGACAATGTGTTTCTCAATTGCACCCTCGGTTGAAAATCAATTAAGGCGACCTGATCTCCGACATTTTCATTGTGTATTCAATCATTGTAGCAGTTAAGTCATAATGTGTTTCAAAGGCCGAGGAATTATTAACAAAAGGTTTTAAATTCAGGGTATTGATTTTCACGTTTGGGTAAGGGGTTAGTATATACATTTTTTATGGAAAAACCCTTACATTTTTCGGTCGGGGATCCGTATGTCCATCCGTCATACTGCTTCTCGAGACGAGAAACGAGAGGTGGAAAGGTAGGTAAAGTGTAGCGAAATAAGGGTTGGGCAAGTAGGCTAAGCTTAGATAAGCGAGGGGATTAGTAATGACTAAGCAAGGGGAAATGAAGGAAAAGGAGGAAAAACTAGGTGTGAAGAAGTGGAAAGAAATGAGCAAGTTGAGCAAGTAGGAAAAATGAAAGGAGAGGAAGCAAGTAGTAATAAGGATAAAGAAAGTATGTGAAATGAGGGTTGTGCAAGTAGGGGAATTGGGGGAAAATAAGCGAAGAGGAAATAGGGAAAATAAAAAAATGAAAACAAGAGTATTTGAGGGGAAATGAGGGAAGAGTACGTAGTGGAATGGTGGACAAAAAGGAGAAAATATTAGACTTCAGGGAGTGTAGTAGAGAAGGAAGAATTTGGGTAAGGGAGAGAAAGCGAAGAGTAAAGTGAGGGAAAGGCAAGTAGGCGAAGTAAGTGCAAATGAAAGAAGAGGAAATAGGCTACGTTTGGAGAAGTAAAGAGATGGAATTTGGGGGGAGTAAGGAGAAACGAGGGGAGGGGAATATAGGGCAGTGAAGTTCAGAAAATTTAAGTAAATAGTGTAAATTATTGAAGGAGAAATAAAGCGAAATGAGGAAAAATTAGTAGAGCGAAAGTGGAAGAAAATAATGAGGAGTATAAATGAGGGAAGAGCAAGGAGAAATATTGCGTGGGAATTTAGGGAAAGTGATAAGAAATTAGGGCTCGGCAAGTAGGGAAAATGAAAGGAGAAGAAGCGAGTAGAAATAAGGATAAGAGAAGCAGGATAAGTCAATGAAAATAAGAAGAGCTGAAGTACGTTAAGCGAGGGGAGTTTGTGTAAACGAGATAGGTGATAATATGAGAAGTAGGAGAAGCGAGGAAATGTAAGAGAAAAAAAAGTAGGCAAAGTGCAGGAAAATGATGGGTCGGTAAGTAGGTATATATGCGTATGGGAAGTGTGAGCAAATGAGTGGAGGAAATGTAAGCTAAATGAAAAGAGGAAAAATAAAAGTATTCGAGGGAAATGAGGCAAGGATAAGTAGATGAAGCAAGGAGAAATAGAAGAAAATATTGGAAGTAAAGGAGGGTAGTGTAGGAAGTGGGGAAAGTGAAGCGAGGGCTAGTTACAGTAGTTTGGCTGTATTAGGGAGGGGTAGTAATCGTTAAGTAAGAGAAATGGGATAGGTGAGTATTAGCTGAGGAAAAAGTGGAAAGGGGAAAGTAGAGAAGGACACATTTAAGGAGGGGAGAGGAAGCGAATAGTGAAGTAAAGGAAGGACAAGCAGGTGAAGTAAGTGAAAATGAGGAGATGGGAAGAAGGCTAAGCGAGGTTAGGTGATAACAGAGGAAGTAGCGGAATCAAAGGAAAATTGTAGAAAGCAAATTAGGGGAATTTGAAGTAGAATGATAGGCGGAAAGACTAGAGGTAATGGGCTTGAAAGATGGATATATTTTTTGGATTATATTCCATTGTTTAGCTAAACATTTCCTTTCATAAACAGAAAAATCGTATTTTTGAATTGAAAATTAAACTTTAGCAAAGTTATCCTTTTTGGTTAAAGATGATCTTATTTGTTGAAAATTGCATTGAATTCTACAAAATTTAGCCTATTGGCTAGGAAATTCAAATATTTGGTTAAAAATTGATTTAAATTACTGAATAATATAAAAAAGCAGGTTTTGTGTACACATATCACATTGCCTTTAATTACGAAAATTCATCTGTTTTTGTACAAAATCTCTTTTAGTTGAAAATTTAAGTCGCAGTTTAATGAAAATGATATATTATTTTGACTCGGAATCTTAAGAATTTAAGTATGGCACCTACATTAATTTTATTTAGAAGCATTCATTCGCCTATTATTTCCCTATTTTCTTTAAAAATGACTCTATTTCCCTCAATACTTCCCTTGATAATAATTTTCATAACAGCATTCAAAAAGTAAATTTTCAAAAATCGCATAAACCCATGCTGTATATCCTGGTTTTTTCTATTATTGAGACGAATTTTGTACTTTTTTTATATACCTGTATCTTATTTTAGTTTTAAATACCTGCAAGAAGTTACAAAAAAGAAAACTACAATGATTTACAGGAAGTTAGAGAAAATTACAAAAAAGCTTCTTTGTTGAAACTTTAAAGTAATGGTAAAATATTAAAAGACAATAAAATGATTAATCGTTAAAATTTTATTTGGAATTCAAAGAATTGAACTTTTGAAGATGAAATTTTTGAAATTTTAAGTTATAAAAACTTAACTGCAAACTGAAACATTTGAAGAGGAATGGAACTTTTGAAATTACTAATTTCATTACTAATTACTAATTTCATGACTAATTTCAAAAGTTCCATTCCTCTTTAAATGTTTCAGTTTGCAGTTAAGTTTTTACAACTTTAAATTAAAAAATTTTTATCTTCAAAGGTTCAATTCTTTGAATTCCAAATACAATTTTAACGATTAGTCATTTTATTGTCTTTTAATATTTTACCATTACTTCAAAGTGCCTAAAACTATTTCAATTTAAACTTTCAACAATTTAGGCGTATAAAATGGAATCTTTTAAGACTTTTTGCTTAAAAAATTTGTAATTATAATCCGTTAAATTAAAAAAAAAAATTTTTTCACTTCTAAACATTCTACAGTTTAGTGATTTCAAAAAACAGAAATCCAATCTATAGTTTTCAATTGAAGAATTAATAAAAAAGATGATCAATTTTTAAAAGAATATAGTTTTAATTGGTTTGCACATAGAAACATTAATTGATAAATAAACATTTGTTTTGAATTCATTTTAGATATTTTCGTAAAAATTTGTTTTTAAAAAATCATTGACAACGTTTCCAGGAATATAATGAATATTTTGTTATTATCTTGTTACTCGATTTTTTTTAGAATTTTTCGAAAATTATGCAAGATTACAATTATTGTATAATTTGGTACCGTTCAAAACGCTTCAAGGCTTCTAGATTTTGTTTTGGAAATCTTAAAAAATCTACTTTTTTCAAAAATTTTGTAATCTATTCAAGTTTTTAACTAATCTGTAATCGCTTAAAAACTTCGGAATGTATCTCAATTTTCCTCCAATTTTTTCCAAATTAATAAATATGCAATTGTTATTCATTAGTTATGATTGGTGTTTTAATATTTTTTAAATATTTTCAAGTATAAAAAATCATTTTCAATTTCCCAGACAATCTTAACAAATTCTTGTCATTTTCTTAAAACCTTTAAAGATACTTAAAATCCTTCAAAATTTCATATTGAAATTATCAAAATTTTGAAGTTTTAATAAGTTTAATATTATTTTGGAAATACCCATTCTTGATCCGATGCGGAACTGAAGTTAGGTTTGTTTTTAAAAATGGATATAATTTACTAAATTAATTAATTAATTTCAATAAACATTTTGAAGCAAAAAAATAACAACTGGCTTAAAATTACGTTTGATATATTTGGATTTCTAGGTAAAATGTTAATTTAAATAAATGTTGCATAAATGAAATAGCTGTACAATTAGTTTAATAGGAAAAATTCTTGGTAAAATTTTAATTTTTAAAAAAATTGTAGCTTCTTGCAGAAACTTATATATTTTAAATATACTAAAAACTTCAATTGAAAAAATGTAAAATCCTATAGTTTTCTGTAATATCTTGTCAATTTTTATACAAAGTAAAAAAATAATAATAAAAAATTACACAAATTTTTGAATTGTAGAAACTTGTACTTTATTGTTTATTTTATACTTTTTAACAAGAAAATACAAGAAAAATGAACTATTTGTATTCAATTGTGCTGTTTTGTTCAATTTTGTACACTTTTAACAACAAAATACATGTTTTAACAAAAAGTTATAGTTGTAGATAATACAATAATCATAAGATCAACAACGTTTTTTATTTTTTTAAACCATTGCTTGATAATTAAATACAAGTAAACCAATTTTTACAAAAAACTTAATCATTTTGGAGGAAAAAAAAACGTTAAAAATTTAGCAAATGGGTTTAAATTGACTCCCCCTTTTTTTAGTGACTCGTGTCTAGTCCATTGTCGCGGCTTTGTGAGCTCACCCGGAATCCGTGGCACTTCGCTCGAAAAAGAGAATGAGTGAGAGAAAAAAGTGGTACAGCATTCCGGAATCTTTTTTCACGGCTGTTTTAGCAGCTTCCAGTTGGCATTTTCGCGCGCGACGAGCGCGAAATAAAAAGCTCATTTATGTTCTGAAGCCGTCCAAATTAAGCCACCCTCGTATATTACACATTACGTAGGTAAGGATCTTGTATAAAAAGAATAAAGCAATAATAACTAGTTCAATAAAAATTGAGCCAATAAACATCACAAATATCAGAACCTACAAGTAATCGTTCGATTTTATTGATAATTTTTAAAAATATTACATTATATAAGAGACTTTTAATGACCAAGGGATTTTTGAAAAATTTCTAAATTTCGGAAAGTATCCTATTTCGAATTTTGCCATCACATTTTTTCAAATTACCAATATTACCAAAAAAGTACAATGAGTTTTGATAAAACCTAGATCTATTGTAGACAGAATTCACTTTAATATCACACGGAAAATATTTTTTTATTAGATTAACCTGAAATTCTACATTTTATTATCTAAATTTTTATTAATTTAGAATCATAGATTAATCTAGAATTCCCGTGTTCTTTATTTAAACAAAACGTTTTTTTCTCAAAACTTTTCTGACCCAGGCCGCTGATCAATCTGTCTAGCAATCACCCCAGGCGAAAAGTTTTAAAATGTCATTATTTGAAGCTCTCCTGTGGAATCAGCTAAAAATATTTTGCAAGAGACTCCTGGCTGTCATATTTTTTAAATTGCCAATAATAGTATTAAACAATTCTCAAAGACAAACGCACATTTTGACATTTTTTCATAAAAAGATTTTCTAACTGAATCTCTAAAAAAGTTAGTACTATTCATGAAAAAATAATCAAAATATGCAGTCGGGAAAAAAATTATTTGAATAATTAAAAAAATAAGACAGCAAGCAATCTTTGGAAAACCATTTCAAATAGATTCCGAACAAAAATTCAGTTCAGTAATGAAAAAATGGTCACAATGTGTATTTAAAAAAAATGTTTAAATAATGGCTAAAAAGCAGCTATTTTCTTAACTTTTTGTGATTGCACATTAATATCTGTCGTATTTAAACAAAAGGTATAAATTTTGAATTGCTAATCATTCCGAATTACGAAAAAATTACTTTCGTTTAATAAATTGTTTATAACATTGACAATTTCTTACTCAGCTAAGCGCACTGAAAATTATTTTTAGTTAGTTATTACATTTATTTATGGCCAACTTTATTGAATTTTTAAATTTGCAAATTAAAAAAATGTATGTATCATGGTATTAGAGTGTTTATTTTTATTTACACTTTCAAGTTTTAGTGAAATTCATTGCACGGTTTTGCAAAAGTCGGTAATTCAATAAATTATGATTAAAAAAATTAAAAATGGCGTAATTGTTGCTACACGAACGAGCACTGTTTAAACTCGTAGTTATAGATTTTTCAAACATTTGAAATCTAAATAATACAGAAATTAATTTAATACAAGATATATTTTACTTATTTATTTAAATTCTTTATGCTAGTGCTTATTTACTCTATTATTCTTTGCTCTGAAATTAATACAAAGAATAAAAATAAAAGTTTTATTAAAAAATTAATTTCTTTGAATTAAAAAAATATTTAAAATAAATTAAATTTCTGTTTATCAACCTCTATACCGATTTCCTCCTTTTTTTAAATTAAACTTTATTCAAAACTTATATGGGGTTATGATAGCTACATAACATGATTACACTAATTATAGAGCAGACAGAAAAAAATGAAGCGCAGATTTAAGTACATAGTTTTCGATAAAGACGAATTTAGATATCGACGTTACATTCTTCTAGAAACGCCGGTTTCCTTCTATTCCCCTCTTTACACCTTTTTCTATTTTTTTCCACTAAAATGTGAAAATAATTAATAGAAGCCTGTAAGAAATTCCAAATGTTTTTAGTTTTTTATTATAAAAAAATTAATTTTTGTAAATGAGACTTTATCTAATCTATTTTTACATGAAAATCGATTGTATACATTTTAAAATTTAACTATTATTTCTTCACTGAGAATTCATTTTTTTGTTTTAAAATTTAACTGCTTGGTTGAAAGTTTAACGTATTTCTTAAAATTGATTTTAATTCTCGAAGATTAAACTATTTTGTGAAAATTCGTTTTTTTGTCGTTGAAAATAAATGTTTTAATCGAAAATCGAGCTTTTCAAATTTGGTTAGAAATTTATCGGTTTTTTGTTGTTAAAAAGTCATCCTTTTTAGCTTAAAATTCGTCTTTTTGGCTTAAAAATAAACTATTTGGATATAAGATTCAACGTCTTTTGTAGAAAGTTCATCTTCTTTGGTTGAATTTAACTGTTTTTTTCTATTCAAAAATAATCATATTTTTTCTTTAAAATATCTACTATCACATTTTCCGTCGAAAAGTTCAATTTTTGGGTGCAATTGTTTTTTATTTCATGTTAAAACATATTTTAATTTAAATATCAAATAGTTTTTCATTGATCATTCACTTTTTAGTATAACTATTTTGTTCAATATTTAGTTTTTTGGTTAAAGATTCATCCTTTTAGTCCAAACTTGATCTGTTGATTAAATATTTAAGGACTTTCTTGAAAATTCCTTTTTTAGTGGAAAATCAATGTTTTAACTAAGAATTCATCTATTCCATTTTCAGTTGAAAAGTCATGTATTTTGTTGAAGGTCTGTCTTTTTTGGTAGAAAATCAATCTTCTTGGTCGGAAATTCATCGCTTCGGTTGAAAATTTAATTATTTGCTTAAAAACTCCTCTATTTGATTGAAATTGCAGTATTTAGCTTAAAAGGTTAGGAATATAATGTGTTTAAAGTCAAATGTAATATGATGTATATAATTCCTGATTAAAAAACAAAGAATCCAACAGCAAAATTTAGACAACCACCATAAAATGTTTCTATTGCAATTTGAAAAAAG